>NC_079213.1:46586176-46942728 GCF_029633865.1 Lampris incognitus | reverse complement strand
TCACACCACTACTGCACATACTCCTAGAGATAGGACATTTCCCATTCTGACCACTACGGCATATACTCCTAGAGATAAGACATTTCCCATTCTGACCACTACTGTACACACTCCTGGAGATAAGACATTTCCCATCTTGACCACTACTGTACACACTCCTAGAGATAAGACATGTCCCATCATGACCACTAATGTACACACTCCTAGAGATAAGACATTTCCCCTTCTGACCACTACTGTACACACTCCTAGAAATAAGACATTTCCCATTCTGACCACTACTGTACACGCTGCTAGAGATAAGACATTTCCCATTCTGACCGCAATTGTACATACTCCTAGAGATAAGACATTCTCATTCTGAACACTACTGTACACACTCATGGAGATAACAAATTTCCCATTCTGACCACTACTGCACATACTCCTAGAGATAAGACATTCTCATTCTGAACACTACTGTACACACTCCTAGAGAAAAGACATTTCCCATTCTGACCACTACTGTACACACTCCTAGAGTTAAGACATTTCTCATTCTGACCACTGCTGTACATACGCCTAGAAAATAAGAAATTTCCCATTCTGAAAACTGCTGTACACACTCCTAGAGATAAGACATTCCCAACCTGAACACTACTGTACACACTCCTAGATATAAGACATTTCCCATTCTGAACCCTACTGTACAAACTCCTAGAGATAAGACATTTCCCATTCTTAACACTACTGTACAAACTCCTAGAGATAAGACATTTCCCATTCTGACCACTACTGTACACACTCATGGAGATAAGACGTTTCCCATTCTGACCACTACTGTACACACTCCTAGAGATAAGAAGTTTATCATTCTGACCACTGCTGTACACACTCATGGAGATAACAAATTTCCCATTCTGACCACTACTGCATATACTGCTACAGATAGGACATTTCCCATTCTGACCACTATTGCACATACTGCTAGAGATAGGACATTTCCCATTCTGACCACTACGGCATATACTCCTAGAGATAAGACATTTCCCATTCTGACCACTACTGTACACACTCATGGAGATAAGACATTTCCCATTCTGACCACTACTGTACACACTCCTAGAGATAAGACATGTCCCATTCTGACCACTAATGTACACACTCCTAGAAATAAGACATTCCCATTCTGACCACGATTGTACATACTCCTAGAGATAAGACATTTCCCATTCTGCTCACTACTGTACACACTCCTAGAAATAAGACATTTCCCATTCTGACCACTAAAGTACATACTCCTAGAGCTAAGACATTCTCATTCTGAACACTACTGTACACACTCCTAGAGATAAGATATTTCCCATTCTGACCACTACTGTACACACTCCTAGAGTTAAGACATTTCTCATTCTGACCACTGCTGTACACGCTGCTAGAGATAAGACATTTCCCATTCTGACCACTACTGTACACGCTCCTAGAGATAAGACATTTCCCATTCTGACCACTGCTGTACACACTCATGGAGATAAGACATTTCCCATCTTGACCACTACTGTACACACTCCTAGAGATAAGACATGTCCCATCATGACCACTAATGTACACACTCCTAGAGATAAGACATTTCCCTTTCTGACCACGATTGTACATACTCCTAGAGATAAGACATTCTCATTCTGAACACTACTGTACACACTCATGGAGATAACAAATTTCCCATTCTGACCACTACTGCACATACTCCTAGAGATAAGACATTCTCATTCTGAACACTACTGTACACACTCCTAGAGAAAAGACATTTCCCATTCTGACCACTACTGTACACACTCCTAGAGTTAAGACATTTCTCATTCTGACCACTGCTGTACATACGCCTAGAAAATAAGAAATTTCCCATTCTGAAAACTGCTGTACACACTCCTAGAGATAAGACATTCCCAACCTGAACACTACTGTACACACTCCTAGATATAAGACATTTCCCATTCTGACCACTACAGTACATACTCCTAGAGATAAGACATTTCCCATTCTGACCACTACAGTACATACTCCTAGAGATAAGACATTCTCATTCTGAACACTACTGTACACACTCCTAGAGATAAGACATTTCCCGTTCTGACCACTACTGTACACGCTCCTAGAGATAAGACATTTCCCATTCTGACCACTGCTGTACACACTCATGGAGATAAGACATTTCCCATCTTGACCACTACTGTACACACTCCTAGAGATAAGACATGTCCCATCATGACCACTAATGTACACACTCCTAGAAATAAGACATTTCACATTCTTAACACTACTGTACATACTCCTAGAGATAAGACATTTCCCATTCTGACCACTACTGTACACTCATGGAGATAAGACATTTCCCATTCTGACCACTACTGTACACACTCCTAGAGATAAGAAGTTTATCATTCTGACCACTGCTGTACACACTCATGGAGATAACAAATTTCCCATTCACACCACTACTGCACATACTCCTAGAGATAGGACATTTCCCATTCTGACCACTACGGCATATACTCCTAGAGATAAGACATTTCCCATTCTGACCACTACTGTACACACTCCTGGAGATAAGACATTTCCCATCTTGACCACTACTGTACACACTCCTAGAGATAAGACATGTCCCATCATGACCACTAATGTACACACTCCTAGAGATAAGACATTTCCCCTTCTGACCACCACTGTACACACTCCTAGAAATAAGACATTTCCCATTCTGACCACTACTGTACACGCTGCTAGAGATAAGACATTTCCCATTCTGACCACTACTGTACACACTCCTAGAGATAAGACATTTCCCATTCTGACCACTAAAATACATACTCCTAGAGCTAAGACATTCTCATTCTGAACACTACTGTACACACTCCTAGAGATAAGATATTTCCCATTCTGACCACTACTGTACACACTCCTATAGTTAAGACATTTCTCATTCTGACCACTGCTGTACACGCTGCTAGAGATAAGACATTTCCCATTCTGACCACTACTGTACACGCTCCTAGAGATAAGACATTTCCCATTCTGACCACTGCTGTACACACTCATGGAGATAAGACATTTCCCATCTTGACCACTACTGTACACACTCCTAGAGATAAGACATGTCCCATCATGACCACTAATGTACACACTCCTAGAGATAAGACATTTCCCATTCTGACCGCAATTGTACATACTCCTAGAGATAAGACATTCTCATTCTGAACACTACTGTACACACTCATGGAGATAACAAATTTCCCATTCTGACCACTACTGCACATACTCCTAGAGATAAGACATTCTCATTCTGAACACTACTGTACACACTCCTAGAGAAAAGACATTTCCCATTCTGACCACTACTGTACACACTCCTAGAGTTAAGACATTTCTCATTCTGACCACTGCTGTACATACGCCTAGAAAATAAGAAATTTCCCATTCTGAAAACTGCTGTACACACTCCTAGAGATAAGACATTCCCAACCTGAACACTACTGTACACACTCCTAGATATAAGACATTTCCCATTCTGAACCCTACTGTACAAACTCCTAGAGATAAGACATTTCCCATTCTTAACACTACTGTACAAACTCCTAGAGATAAGACATTTCCCATTCTGACCACTACTGTACACACTCATGGAGATAAGACGTTTCCCATTCTGACCACTACTGTACACACTCCTAGAGATAAGAAGTTTATCATTCTGACCACTGCTGTACACACTCATGGAGATAACAAATTTCCCATTCTGACCACTACTGCATATACTGCTACAGATAGGACATTTCCCATTCTGACCACTATTGCACATACTGCTAGAGATAGGACATTTCCCATTCTGACCACTACGGCATATACTCCTAGAGATAAGACATTTCCCATTCTGACCACTACTGTACACACTCATGGAGATAAGACATTTCCCATTCTGACCACTACTGTACACACTCCTAGAGATAAGACATGTCCCATTCTGACCACTAATGTACACACTCCTAGAAATAAGACATTCCCATTCTGACCACGATTGTACATACTCCTAGAGATAAGACATTTCCCATTCTGCTCACTACTGTACACACTCCTAGAAATAAGACATTTCCCATTCTGACCACTAAAGTACATACTCCTAGAGCTAAGACATTCTCATTCTGAACACTACTGTACACACTCCTAGAGATAAGATATTTCCCATTCTGACCACTACTGTACACACTCCTAGAGTTAAGACATTTCTCATTCTGACCACTGCTGTACACGCTGCTAGAGATAAGACATTTCCCATTCTGACCACTACTGTACACGCTCCTAGAGATAAGACATTTCCCATTCTGACCACTGCTGTACACACTCATGGAGATAAGACATTTCCCATCTTGACCACTACTGTACACACTCCTAGAGATAAGACATGTCCCATCATGACCACTAATGTACACACTCCTAGAGATAAGACATTTCCCTTTCTGACCACGATTGTACATACTCCTAGAGATAAGACATTCTCATTCTGAACACTACTGTACACACTCATGGAGATAACAAATTTCCCATTCTGACCACTACTGCACATACTCCTAGAGATAAGACATTCTCATTCTGAACACTACTGTACACACTCCTAGAGAAAAGACATTTCCCATTCTGACCACTACTGTACACACTCCTAGAGTTAAGACATTTCTCATTCTGACCACTGCTGTACATACGCCTAGAAAATAAGAAATTTCCCATTCTGAAAACTGCTGTACACACTCCTAGAGATAAGACATTCCCAACCTGAACACTACTGTACACACTCCTAGATATAAGACATTTCCCATTCTGACCACTACAGTACATACTCCTAGAGATAAGACATTTCCCATTCTGACCACTACAGTACATACTCCTAGAGATAAGACATTCTCATTCTGAACACTACTGTACACACTCCTAGAGATAAGACATTTCCCGTTCTGACCACTACTGTACACGCTCCTAGAGATAAGACATTTCCCATTCTGACCACTACTGTACACACTCCTAGAGTTAAGACATTTCTCATTCTGACCACTGCTGTACATACGCCTAGAAAATAAGAAATTTCCCATTCTGAAAACTGCTGTACACACTCCTAGAGATAAGACATTCCCAACCTGAACACTACTGTACACACTCCTAGATATAAGACATTTCCCATTCTGAACCCTACTGTACAAACTCCTAGAGATAAGACATTTCCCATTCTTAACACTACTGTACAAACTCCTAGAGATAAGACATTTCCCATTCTGACCACTACTGTACACACTCATGGAGATAAGACGTTTCCCATTCTGACCACTACTGTACACACTCCTAGAGATAAGAAGTTTATCATTCTGACCACTGCTGTACACACTCATGGAGATAACAAATTTCCCATTCTGACCACTACTGCATATACTGCTACAGATAGGACATTTCCCATTCTGACCACTATTGCACATACTGCTAGAGATAGGACATTTCCCATTCTGACCACTACGGCATATACTCCTAGAGATAAGACATTTCCCATTCTGACCACTACTGTACACACTCATGGAGATAAGACATTTCCCATTCTGACCACTACTGTACACACTCCTAGAGATAAGACATGTCCCATTCTGACCACTAATGTACACACTCCTAGAAATAAGACATTCCCATTCTGACCACGATTGTACATACTCCTAGAGATAAGACATTTCCCATTCTGCTCACTACTGTACACACTCCTAGAAATAAGACATTTCCCATTCTGACCACTAAAGTACATACTCCTAGAGCTAAGACATTCTCATTCTGAACACTACTGTACACACTCCTAGAGATAAGATATTTCCCATTCTGACCACTACTGTACACACTCCTAGAGTTAAGACATTTCTCATTCTGACCACTGCTGTACACGCTGCTAGAGATAAGACATTTCCCATTCTGACCACTACTGTACACGCTCCTAGAGATAAGACATTTCCCATTCTGACCACTGCTGTACACACTCATGGAGATAAGACATTTCCCATCTTGACCACTACTGTACACACTCCTAGAGATAAGACATGTCCCATCATGACCACTAATGTACACACTCCTAGAGATAAGACATTTCCCTTTCTGACCACGATTGTACATACTCCTAGAGATAAGACATTCTCATTCTGAACACTACTGTACACACTCATGGAGATAACAAATTTCCCATTCTGACCACTACTGCACATACTCCTAGAGATAAGACATTCTCATTCTGAACACTACTGTACACACTCCTAGAGAAAAGACATTTCCCATTCTGACCACTACTGTACACACTCCTAGAGTTAAGACATTTCTCATTCTGACCACTGCTGTACATACGCCTAGAAAATAAGAAATTTCCCATTCTGAAAACTGCTGTACACACTCCTAGAGATAAGACATTCCCAACCTGAACACTACTGTACACACTCCTAGATATAAGACATTTCCCATTCTGACCACTACAGTACATACTCCTAGAGATAAGACATTTCCCATTCTGACCACTACAGTACATACTCCTAGAGATAAGACATTCTCATTCTGAACACTACTGTACACACTCCTAGAGATAAGACATTTCCCGTTCTGACCACTACTGTACACGCTCCTAGAGATAAGACATTTCCCATTCTGACCACTGCTGTACACACTCATGGAGATAAGACATTTCCCATCTTGACCACTACTGTACACACTCCTAGAGATAAGACATGTCCCATCATGACCACTAATGTACACACTCCTAGAAATAAGACATTTCACATTCTTAACACTACTGTACATACTCCTAGAGATAAGACATTTCCCATTCTGACCACTACTGTACACTCATGGAGATAAGACATTTCCCATTCTGACCACTACTGTACACACTCCTAGAGATAAGAAGTTTATCATTCTGACCACTGCTGTACACACTCATGGAGATAACAAATTTCCCATTCACACCACTACTGCACATACTCCTAGAGATAGGACATTTCCCATTCTGACCACTACGGCATATACTCCTAGAGATAAGACATTTCCCATTCTGACCACTACTGTACACACTCCTGGAGATAAGACATTTCCCATCTTGACCACTACTGTACACACTCCTAGAGATAAGACATGTCCCATCATGACCACTAATGTACACACTCCTAGAGATAAGACATTTCCCCTTCTGACCACCACTGTACACACTCCTAGAAATAAGACATTTCCCATTCTGACCACTACTGTACACGCTGCTAGAGATAAGACATTTCCCATTCTGACCACTACTGTACACACTCCTAGAGATAAGACATTTCCCATTCTGACCACTAAAATACATACTCCTAGAGCTAAGACATTCTCATTCTGAACACTACTGTACACACTCCTAGAGATAAGATATTTCCCATTCTGACCACTACTGTACACACTCCTATAGTTAAGACATTTCTCATTCTGACCACTGCTGTACACGCTGCTAGAGATAAGACATTTCCCATTCTGACCACTACTGTACACGCTCCTAGAGATAAGACATTTCCCATTCTGACCACTGCTGTACACACTCATGGAGATAAGACATTTCCCATCTTGACCACTACTGTACACACTCCTAGAGATAAGACATGTCCCATCATGACCACTAATGTACACACTCCTAGAGATAAGACATTTCCCATTCTGACCGCAATTGTACATACTCCTAGAGATAAGACATTCTCATTCTGAACACTACTGTACACACTCATGGAGATAACAAATTTCCCATTCTGACCACTACTGCACATACTCCTAGAGATAAGACATTCTCATTCTGAACACTACTGTACACACTCCTAGAGAAAAGACATTTCCCATTCTGACCACTACTGTACACACTCCTAGAGTTAAGACATTTCTCATTCTGACCACTGCTGTACATACGCCTAGAAAATAAGAAATTTCCCATTCTGAAAACTGCTGTACACACTCCTAGAGATAAGACATTCCCAACCTGAACACTACTGTACACACTCCTAGATATAAGACATTTCCCATTCTGAACCCTACTGTACAAACTCCTAGAGATAAGACATTTCCCATTCTTAACACTACTGTACAAACTCCTAGAGATAAGACATTTCCCATTCTGACCACTACTGTACACACTCATGGAGATAAGACGTTTCCCATTCTGACCACTACTGTACACACTCCTAGAGATAAGAAGTTTATCATTCTGACCACTGCTGTACACACTCATGGAGATAACAAATTTCCCATTCTGACCACTACTGCATATACTGCTACAGATAGGACATTTCCCATTCTGACCACTATTGCACATACTGCTAGAGATAGGACATTTCCCATTCTGACCACTACGGCATATACTCCTAGAGATAAGACATTTCCCATTCTGACCACTACTGTACACACTCATGGAGATAAGACATTTCCCATTCTGACCACTACTGTACACACTCCTAGAGATAAGACATGTCCCATTCTGACCACTAATGTACACACTCCTAGAAATAAGACATTCCCATTCTGACCACGATTGTACATACTCCTAGAGATAAGACATTTCCCATTCTGCTCACTACTGTACACACTCCTAGAAATAAGACATTTCCCATTCTGACCACTAAAGTACATACTCCTAGAGCTAAGACATTCTCATTCTGAACACTACTGTACACACTCCTAGAGATAAGATATTTCCCATTCTGACCACTACTGTACACACTCCTAGAGTTAAGACATTTCTCATTCTGACCACTGCTGTACACGCTGCTAGAGATAAGACATTTCCCATTCTGACCACTACTGTACACGCTCCTAGAGATAAGACATTTCCCATTCTGACCACTGCTGTACACACTCATGGAGATAAGACATTTCCCATCTTGACCACTACTGTACACACTCCTAGAGATAAGACATGTCCCATCATGACCACTAATGTACACACTCCTAGAGATAAGACATTTCCCTTTCTGACCACGATTGTACATACTCCTAGAGATAAGACATTCTCATTCTGAACACTACTGTACACACTCATGGAGATAACAAATTTCCCATTCTGACCACTACTGCACATACTCCTAGAGATAAGACATTCTCATTCTGAACACTACTGTACACACTCCTAGAGAAAAGACATTTCCCATTCTGACCACTACTGTACACACTCCTAGAGTTAAGACATTTCTCATTCTGACCACTGCTGTACATACGCCTAGAAAATAAGAAATTTCCCATTCTGAAAACTGCTGTACACACTCCTAGAGATAAGACATTCCCAACCTGAACACTACTGTACACACTCCTAGATATAAGACATTTCCCATTCTGACCACTACAGTACATACTCCTAGAGATAAGACATTTCCCATTCTGACCACTACAGTACATACTCCTAGAGATAAGACATTCTCATTCTGAACACTACTGTACACACTCCTAGAGATAAGACATTTCCCGTTCTGACCACTACTGTACACGCTCCTAGAGATAAGACATTTCCCATTCTGACCACTGCTGTACACACTCATGGAGATAAGACATTTCCCATCTTGACCACTACTGTACACACTCCTAGAGATAAGACATGTCCCATCATGACCACTAATGTACACACTCCTAGAAATAAGACATTTCACATTCTTAACACTACTGTACATACTCCTAGAGATAAGACATTTCCCATTCTGACCACTACTGTACACTCATGGAGATAAGACATTTCCCATTCTGACCACTACTGTACACACTCCTAGAGATAAGAAGTTTATCATTCTGACCACTGCTGTACACACTCATGGAGATAACAAATTTCCCATTCACACCACTACTGCACATACTCCTAGAGATAGGACATTTCCCATTCTGACCACTACGGCATATACTCCTAGAGATAAGACATTTCCCATTCTGACCACTACTGTACACACTCCTGGAGATAAGACATTTCCCATCTTGACCACTACTGTACACACTCCTAGAGATAAGACATGTCCCATCATGACCACTAATGTACACACTCCTAGAGATAAGACATTTCCCCTTCTGACCACTACTGTACACACTCCTAGAAATAAGACATTTCCCATTCTGACCACTACTGTACACGCTGCTAGAGATAAGACATTTCCCATTCTGACCACTACTGTACACACTCCTAGAGATAAGACATTTCCCATTCTGACCACTAAAATACATACTCCTAGAGCTAAGACATTCTCATTCTGAACACTACTGTACACACTCCTAGAGATAAGATATTTCCCATTCTGACCACTACTGTACACACTCCTATAGTTAAGACATTTCTCATTCTGACCACTGCTGTACACGCTGCTAGAGATAAGACATTTCCCATTCTGACCACTACTGTACACGCTCCTAGAGATAAGACATTTCCCATTCTGACCACTGCTGTACACACTCATGGAGATAAGACATTTCCCATCTTGACCACTACTGTACACACTCCTAGAGATAAGACATGTCCCATCATGACCACTAATGTACACACTCCTAGAGATAAGACATTTCCCTTTCTGACCACGATTGTACATACTCCTAGAGATAAGACATTCTCATTCTGAACACTACTGTACACACTCATGGAGATAACAAATTTCCCATTCTGACCACTACTGCACATACTCCTAGAGATAAGACATTATCATTCTGAACACTACTGTACACACTCCTAGAGAAAAGACATTTCCCATTCTGACCACTACTGTACACACTCCTAGAGTTAAGACATTTCTCATTCTGACCACTGCTGTACATACGCCTAGAAAATAAGAAATTTCCCATTCTGAAAACTGCTGTACACACTCCTAGAGATAAGACATTCCCAACCTGAACACTACTGTACACACTCCTAGATATAAGACATTTCCCATTCTGAACCCTACTGTACAAACTCCTAGAGATAAGACATTTCCCATTCTTAACACTACTGTACAAACTCCTAGAGATAAGACATTTCCCATTCTGACCACTACTGTACACACTCATGGAGATAAGACGTTTCCCATTCTGACCACTACTGTACACACTCCTAGAGATAAGACATGTCCCATTCTGACCACTAATGTACACACTCCTAGAGATAAGACATTCCCATTCTGACCACTACTGTACACACTCCTAGAAATAAGACATTTCCCATTCTGACCACTACTGTACACGCTGCTAGAGATAAGACATTTCCCATTCTGACCACTACTGTACACACTCCTAGAGATAAGACATTTCCCATTCTGACCACTAAAATACATACTCCTAGAGCTAAGACATTCTCATTCTGAACACTACTGTACACACTCCTAGAGATAAGATATTTCCCATTCTGACCACTACTGTACACACTCCTATAGTTAAGACATTTCTCATTCTGACCACTGCTGTACACGCTGCTAGAGATAAGACATTTCCCATTCTGACCACTACTGTACACGCTCCTAGAGATAAGACATTTCCCATTCTGACCACTGCTGTACACACTCATGGAGATAAGACATTTCCCATCTTGACCACTACTGTACACACTCCTAGAGATAAGACATGTCCCATCATGACCACTAATGTACACACTCCTAGAGATAAGACATTTCCCTTTCTGACCACGATTGTACATACTCCTAGAGATAAGACATTCTCATTCTGAACACTACTGTACACACTCATGGAGATAACAAATTTCCCATTCTGACCACTACTGCACATACTCCTAGAGATAAGACATTATCATTCTGAACACTACTGTACACACTCCTAGAGAAAAGACATTTCCCATTCTGACCACTACTGTACACACTCCTAGAGTTAAGACATTTCTCATTCTGACCACTGCTGTACATACGCCTAGAAAATAAGAAATTTCCCATTCTGAAAACTGCTGTACACACTCCTAGAGATAAGACATTCCCAACCTGAACACTACTGTACACACTCCTAGATATAAGACATTTCCCATTCTGAACCCTACTGTACAAACTCCTAGAGATAAGACATTTCCCATTCTTAACACTACTGTACAAACTCCTAGAGATAAGACATTTCCCATTCTGACCACTACTGTACACACTCATGGAGATAAGACGTTTCCCATTCTGACCACTACTGTACACACTCCTAGAGATAAGACATGTCCCATTCTGACCACTAATGTACACACTCCTAGAGATAAGACATTCCCATTCTGACCACGATTGTACATACTCCTAGAGATAAGACATTTCCCATTCTGCCCACTACTGTACACACTCCTAGAAATAAGACATTTCCCATTCTGACCACTACTGTACACGCTGCTAGAGATAAGACATTTCCCATTCTGACCGCTACTGTACACACTCCTAGAGATAAGACATTCTAATTCTGAGCACTACTGTACACACTCCTAGAGTTAAGACATTTCTCATTCTGATCAGTAATGTACAAACTCATGGAGATAAGGCATTTCTCATTTTGACCACTACTGTACACACTCATGGAGATAAGACATTTCTCATTCTGAGTACTACTGTACACACTCATGGAGATAAGACATTTCCCATTCTGACCTGTAATGTACACACTCATGGAGATAAGACATTTCTCATTCTGACCACTTCTGTACACACTCATGGAGATAAGACATTTCCCATCTTGACCACTAATGTACACACTCCTAGAGATAAGACATTTCCCATTCTGACCACTACTGTACACACTCATGGAGATAAGACGTTTCCCATTCTGACCACTACTGTACACACTCCTAGAGATAAGAAGTTTGTCATTCTGACCACTGCTGTACACACTCATAGAGTTAAGACATTTCTCATTCTGATCAGTAATGTACAAACTCATGGAGATTAGACATTTCTCATTTTGACCACTACTGTACACACTCATGGAGATAAGACATTTCTCATTCTGAGTACTACTGTACACACTCATGTGGATAAGACATTTCCCATTCTGACCAGTAATGTACACACTCATGGAGATAAGACAATTCTCATTCTGACCACTTCTGTACACACTCCTAGAGATAAAACATTTCCCATTCTGACCCCTACTGTACACACCCATAGAAATAAGACATTTCCCATTCTTAAAAATACTGTACATACTCCTAGAGATAAGACATTTCCCATTCTGACCACTACTGTACACACTCATGGAGATAAGACATTTCCCATTCTGACCACTACTGTATACACTCCTAGAGATAAGACATTCTCATTCTGAACACTACTGTACACACTCATGGAGATAAGACATTTCCCATCTTGACCACTACTGTACACACTCCTAGAGATAAGACATGTCCCATCATGACCACTAATGTACACACTCCTAGAGATAAGACATTTCCCTTTCTGACCACAATTGTACATACTCCTAGAGATAAGACATTCTCATTCTGAACACTACTGTACACACTCATGGAGATAACAAATTTCCCATTCTGACCACTACTGCACATACTCCTAGAGATAAGACATTCTCATTCTGAACACTACTGTACACACTCCTAGAGAAAAGACATTTCCCATTCTGACCACTACTGTACACACTCCTAGAGTTAAGACATTTCTCATTCTGACCACTGCTGTACATACGCCTAGAAAATAAGAAATTTCCCATTCTGAAAACTGCTGTACACACTCCTAGAGATAAGACATTCCCAACCTGAACACTACTGTACACACTCCTAGATATAAGACATTTCCCATTCTGAACCCTACTGTACAAACTCCTAGAGATAAGACATTTCCCATTCTGACCACTACTGTACACACTCATGGAGATAAGACGTTTCCCATTCTGACCACTACTGTACACACTCCTAGAGATAAGAAGTTTATCATTCTGACCACTGCTGTACACACTCATGGAGATAACAAATTTCCCATTCTGACCACTACTGCATATACTGCTACAGATAGGACATTTCCCATTCTGACCACTATTGCACATACTGCTAGAGATAGGACATTTCCCATTCTGACCACTACGGCATATACTCCTAGAGATAAGACATTTCCCATTCTGACCACTACTGTACACACTCATGGAGATAAGACATTTCCCATTCTGACCACTACTGTACACACTCCTAGAGATAAGACATGTCCCATTCTGACCACTAATGTACACACTCCTAGAAATAAGACATTCCCATTCTGACCACGATTGTACATACTCCTAGAGATAAGACATTTCCCATTCTGCTCACTACTGTACACACTCATGGAGATTAGACATTTCCCATCTTGACCACTACTGTACACACTCCTAGAGATAAGACATGTCCCATCATGACCACTAATGTACACACTCCTAGAGATAAGACATTTCCCCTTCTGACCACTACTGTACACACTCCTAGAAATAAGACATTTCCCATTCTGACCACTACTGTACACGCTGCTAGAGATAAGACATTTCCCATTCTGACCGCAATTGTACATACTCCTAGAGATAAGACATTCTCATTCTGAACACTACTGTACACACTCATGGAGATAACAAATTTCCCATTCTGACCACTACTGCACATACTCCTAGAGATAAGACATTCTCATTCTGAACACTACTGTACACACTCCTAGAGAAAAGACATTTCCCATTCTGACCACTACTGTACACACTCCTAGAGTTAAGACATTTCTCATTCTGACCACTGCTGTACATACGCCTAGAAAATAAGAAATTTCCCATTCTGAAAACTGCTGTACACACTCCTAGAGATAAGACATTCCCAACCTGAACACTACTGTACACACTCCTAGATATAAGACATTTCCCATTCTGAACCCTACTGTACAAACTCCTAGAGATAAGACATTTCCCATTCTTAACACTACTGTACAAACTCCTAGAGATAAGACATTTCCCATTCTGACCACTACTGTACACACTCATGGAGATAAGACGTTTCCCATTCTGACCACTACTGTACACACTCCTAGAGATAAGAAGTTTATCATTCTGACCACTGCTGTACACACTCATGGAGATAACAAATTTCCCATTCTGACCACTACTGCATATACTGCTACAGATAGGACATTTCCCATTCTGACCACTATTGCACATACTGCTAGAGATAGGACATTTCCCATTCTGACCACTACGGCATATACTCCTAGAGATAAGACATTTCCCATTCTGACCACTACTGTACACACTCATGGAGATAAGACATTTCCCATTCTGACCACTACTGTACACACTCCTAGAGATAAGACATGTCCCATTCTGACCACTAATGTACACACTCCTAGAAATAAGACATTCCCATTCTGACCACGATTGTACATACTCCTAGAGATAAGACATTTCCCATTCTGCTCACTACTGTACACACTCCTAGAAATAAGACATTTCCCATTCTGACCACTAAAGTACATACTCCTAGAGCTAAGACATTCTCATTCTGAACACTACTGTACACACTCCTAGAGATAAGATATTTCCCATTCTGACCACTACTGTACACACTCCTAGAGTTAAGACATTTCTCATTCTGACCACTGCTGTACACGCTGCTAGAGATAAGACATTTCCCATTCTGACCACTACTGTACACGCTCCTAGAGATAAGACATTTCCCATTCTGACCACTGCTGTACACACTCATGGAGATAAGACATTTCCCATCTTGACCACTACTGTACACACTCCTAGAGATAAGACATGTCCCATCATGACCACTAATGTACAAACTCCTAGAGATAAGACATTTACCTTTCTGACCACGATTGTACATACTCCTAGAGATAAGACATTCTCATTCTGAACACTACTGTACACACTCATGGAGATAACAAATTTCCCATTCTGACCACTACTGCACATACTCCTAGAGATAAGACATTCTCATTCTGAACACTACTGTACACACTCCTAGAGAAAAGACATTTCCCATTCTGACCACTACTGTACACACTCCTAGAGTTAAGACATTTCTCATTCTGACCACTGCTGTACATACGCCTAGAAAATAAGAAATTTCCCATTCTGAAAACTGCTGTACACACTCCTAGAGATAAGACATTCCCAACCTGAACACTACTGTACACACTCCTAGATATAAGACATTTCCCATTCTGACCACTACAGTACATACTCCTAGAGATAAGACATTTCCCATTCTGACCACTACAGTACATACTCCTAGAGATAAGACATTCTCATTCTGAACACTACTGTACACACTCCTAGAGATAAGACATTTCCCGTTCTGACCACTACTGTACACGCTCCTAGAGATAAGACATTTCCCATTCTGACCACTGCTGTACACACTCATGGAGATAAGACATTTCCCATCTTGACCACTACTGTACACACTCCTAGAGATAAGACATGTCCCATCATGACCACTAATGTACACACTCCTAGAAATAAGACATTTCACATTCTTAACACTACTGTACATACTCCTAGAGATAAGACATTTCCCATTCTGACCACTACTGTACACTCATGGAGATAAGACATTTCCCATTCTGACCACTACTGTACACACTCCTAGAGATAAGAAGTTTATCATTCTGACCACTGCTGTACACACTCATGGAGATAACAAATTTCCCATTCACACCACTACTGCACATACTCCTAGAGATAGGACATTTCCCATTCTGACCACTACGGCATATACTCCTAGAGATAAGACATTTCCCATTCTGACCACTACTGTACACACTCCTGGAGATAAGACATTTCCCATCTTGACCACTACTGTACACACTCCTAGAGATAAGACATGTCCCATCATGACCACTAATGTACACACTCCTAGAGATAAGACATTTCCCCTTCTGACCACTACTGTACACACTCCTAGAAATAAGACATTTCCCATTCTGACCACTACTGTACACGCTGCTAGAGATAAGACATTTCCCATTCTGACCACTACTGTACACACTCCTAGAGATAAGACATTTCCCATTCTGACCACTAAAATACATACTCCTAGAGCTAAGACATTCTCATTCTGAACACTACTGTACACACTCCTAGAGATAAGATATTTCCCATTCTGACCACTACTGTACACACTCCTATAGTTAAGACATTTCTCATTCTGACCACTGCTGTACACGCTGCTAGAGATAAGACATTTCCCATTCTGACCACTACTGTACACGCTCCTAGAGATAAGACATTTCCCATTCTGACCACTGCTGTACACACTCATGGAGATAAGACATTTCCCATCTTGACCACTACTGTACACACTCCTAGAGATAAGACATGTCCCATCATGACCACTAATGTACACACTCCTAGAGATAAGACATTTCCCTTTCTGACCACGATTGTACATACTCCTAGAGATAAGACATTCTCATTCTGAACACTACTGTACACACTCATGGAGATAACAAATTTCCCATTCTGACCACTACTGCACATACTCCTAGAGATAAGACATTATCATTCTGAACACTACTGTACACACTCCTAGAGAAAAGACATTTCCCATTCTGACCACTACTGTACACACTCCTAGAGTTAAGACATTTCTCATTCTGACCACTGCTGTACATACGCCTAGAAAATAAGAAATTTCCCATTCTGAAAACTGCTGTACACACTCCTAGAGATAAGACATTCCCAACCTGAACACTACTGTACACACTCCTAGATATAAGACATTTCCCATTCTGAACCCTACTGTACAAACTCCTAGAGATAAGACATTTCCCATTCTTAACACTACTGTACAAACTCCTAGAGATAAGACATTTCCCATTCTGACCACTACTGTACACACTCATGGAGATAAGACGTTTCCCATTCTGACCACTACTGTACACACTCCTAGAGATAAGACATGTCCCATTCTGACCACTAATGTACACACTCCTAGAGATAAGACATTCCCATTCTGACCACGATTGTACATACTCCTAGAGATAAGACATTTCCCATTCTGCCCACTACTGTACACACTCCTAGAAATAAGACATTTCCCATTCTGACCACTACTGTACACGCTGCTAGAGATAAGACATTTCCCATTCTGACCGCTACTGTACACACTCCTAGAGATAAGACATTCTAATTCTGAGCACTACTGTACACACTCCTAGAGTTAAGACATTTCTCATTCTGATCAGTAATGTACAAACTCATGGAGATAAGGCATTTCTCATTTTGACCACTACTGTACACACTCATGGAGATAAGACATTTCTCATTCTGAGTACTACTGTACACACTCATGGAGATAAGACATTTCCCATTCTGACCTGTAATGTACACACTCATGGAGATAAGACATTTCTCATTCTGACCACTTCTGTACACACTCATGGAGATAAGACATTTCCCATCTTGACCACTAATGTACACACTCCTAGAGATAAGACATTTCCCATTCTGACCACTACTGTACACACTCATGGAGATAAGACGTTTCCCATTCTGACCACTACTGTACACACTCCTAGAGATAAGAAGTTTGTCATTCTGACCACTGCTGTACACACTCATAGAGTTAAGACATTTCTCATTCTGATCAGTAATGTACAAACTCATGGAGATTAGACATTTCTCATTTTGACCACTACTGTACACACTCATGGAGATAAGACATTTCTCATTCTGAGTACTACTGTACACACTCATGTGGATAAGACATTTCCCATTCTGACCAGTAATGTACACACTCATGGAGATAAGACAATTCTCATTCTGACCACTTCTGTACACACTCCTAGAGATAAAACATTTCCCATTCTGACCCCTACTGTACACACCCATAGAAATAAGACATTTCCCATTCTTAAAAATACTGTACATACTCCTAGAGATAAGACATTTCCCATTCTGACCACTACTGTACACACTCATGGAGATAAGACATTTCCCATTCTGACCACTACTGTATACACTCCTAGAGATAAGACATTCTCATTCTGAACACTACTGTACACACTCATGGAGATAAGACATTTCCCATCTTGACCACTACTGTACACACTCCTAGAGATAAGACATGTCCCATCATGACCACTAATGTACACACTCCTAGAGATAAGACATTTCCCTTTCTGACCACAATTGTACATACTCCTAGAGATAAGACATTCTCATTCTGAACACTACTGTACACACTCATGGAGATAACAAATTTCCCATTCTGACCACTACTGCACATACTCCTAGAGATAAGACATTCTCATTCTGAACACTACTGTACACACTCCTAGAGAAAAGACATTTCCCATTCTGACCACTACTGTACACACTCCTAGAGTTAAGACATTTCTCATTCTGACCACTGCTGTACATACGCCTAGAAAATAAGAAATTTCCCATTCTGAAAACTGCTGTACACACTCCTAGAGATAAGACATTCCCAACCTGAACACTACTGTACACACTCCTAGATATAAGACATTTCCCATTCTGAACCCTACTGTACAAACTCCTAGAGATAAGACATTTCCCATTCTGACCACTACTGTACACACTCATGGAGATAAGACGTTTCCCATTCTGACCACTACTGTACACACTCCTAGAGATAAGAAGTTTATCATTCTGACCACTGCTGTACACACTCATGGAGATAACAAATTTCCCATTCTGACCACTACTGCATATACTGCTACAGATAGGACATTTCCCATTCTGACCACTATTGCACATACTGCTAGAGATAGGACATTTCCCATTCTGACCACTACGGCATATACTCCTAGAGATAAGACATTTCCCATTCTGACCACTACTGTACACACTCATGGAGATAAGACATTTCCCATTCTGACCACTACTGTACACACTCCTAGAGATAAGACATGTCCCATTCTGACCACTAATGTACACACTCCTAGAAATAAGACATTCCCATTCTGACCACGATTGTACATACTCCTAGAGATAAGACATTTCCCATTCTGCTCACTACTGTACACACTCATGGAGATTAGACATTTCCCATCTTGACCACTACTGTACACACTCCTAGAGATAAGACATGTCCCATCATGACCACTAATGTACACACTCCTAGAGATAAGACATTTCCCTTTCTGACCACGATTGTACATACTCCTAGAGATAAGACATTCTCATTCTGAACACTACTGTACACACTCATGGAGATAACAAATTTCCCATTCTGACCACTACTGCACATACTCCTAGAGATAAGACATTCTCATTCTGAACACTACTGTACAAACTCCTAGAGAAAAGACATTTCCCATTCTGACCACTACTGTACACACTCCTAGAGTTAAGACATTTCTCATTCTGACCACTGCTGTACATACGCCTAGAAAATAAGAAATTTCCCATTCTGAAAACTGCTGTACACACTCCTAGAGATAAGACATTCCCAACCTGAACACTACTGTACACACTCCTAGATATAAGACATTTCCCATTCTGAACCCTACTGTACAAACTCCTAGAGATAAGACATTTCCCATTCTTAACACTACTGTACAAACTCCTAGAGATAAGACATTTCCCATTCTGACCACTACTGTACACACTCATGGAGATAAGACGTTTCCCATTCTGACCACTACTGTACACACTCCTAGAGATAAGAAGTTTATCATTCTGACCACTGATGTACACACTCATGGAGATAACAAATTTCCCATTCTGACCACTACAGCATATACTTTTACAGATAGGACATTTCCCATTCTGACCACTATTGCACATACTGCTAGAGATAGGACATTTCCCATTCTGACCACTACGGCATATACTCCTAGAGATAAGACATTTCCCATTCTGACCACTACTGTACACACTCATGGAGATAAGACATTTCCCATTCTGACCACTACTGTACACACTCCTAGAGATAAGACATGTCCCATTCTGACCACTAATGTACACACTCCTAGATATAAGACATTTCCCATTCTGAACCCTACTGTACAAACTCCTAGAGATAAGACATTTCCCATTCTTAACACTACTGTACAAACTCCTAGAGATAAGACATTTCCCATTCTGACCACTACTGTACACACTCATGGAGATAAGACGTTTCCCATTCTGACCACTACTGTACACACTCCTAGAGATAAGACATGTCCCATTCTGACCACTAATGTACACACTCCTAGAGATAAGACATTCCCATTCTGACCATGATTGTACATACTCCTAGAGATAAGACATTTCCCATTCTGCTCACTACTGTACACACTCATAGAAATAAAACATTTCCCATTCTGACCACTACTGTACACGCTGCTAGAGATAAGACATTTCCCATTCTGACCGCTACTGTACACACTCGTAGAGATAAGACATTCTAATTCTGAACACTACTGTACACACTCCTAGAGTTAAGACATTTCTCATTCTGATCAGTAATGTACAAACTCATGGAGATAAGGCATTTCTCATTTTGACAGCTACTGTACACACTCATGGAGATAAGACATTTCTCATTCTGAGTACTACTGTACACACTCATGGAGATAAGACATTTCCCATTCTGACCTGTAATGTACACACTCATGGAGATAAGACATTTCTCATTCTGACCACTTCTGTACACACTCATGGAGATAAGACATTTCCCATCTTGACCACTAATGTACACACTCCTAGAGATAAGACATTTCCCATTCTGACCACTACTGTACACACTCATGGAGATAAGACGTTTCCCATTCTGACCACTACTGTACACACTCCTAGAGATAAGACATTTCCCTTTCTGACCACAATTGTACATACTCCTAGAGATAAGACATTCTCATTCTGAACACTACTGTACACACTCATGGAGATAACAAATTTCCCATTCTGACCACTACTGCACATACTCCTAGAGATAAGACATTCTCATTCTGAACACTACTGTACACACTCCTAGAGAAAAGACATTTCCCATTCTGACCACTACTGTACACACTCCTAGAGTTAAGACATTTCTCATTCTGACCACTGCTGTACATACGCCTAGAAAATAAGAAATTTCCCATTCTGAAAACTGCTGTACACACTCCTAGAGATAAGACATTCCCAACCTGAACACTACTGTACACACTCCTAGATATAAGACATTTCCCATTCTGAACCCTACTGTACAAACTCCTAGAGATAAGACATTTCCCATTCTGACCACTACTGTACACACTCATGGAGATAAGACGTTTCCCATTCTGACCACTACTGTACACACTCCTAGAGATAAGAAGTTTATCATTCTGACCACTGCTGTACACACTCATGGAGATAACAAATTTCCCATTCTGACCACTACTGCATATACTGCTACAGATAGGACATTTCCCATTCTGACCACTATTGCACATACTGCTAGAGATAGGACATTTCCCATTCTGACCACTACGGCATATACTCCTAGAGATAAGACATTTCCCATTCTGACCACTACTGTACACACTCATGGAGATAAGACATTTCCCATTCTGACCACTACTGTACACACTCCTAGAGATAAGACATGTCCCATTCTGACCACTAATGTACACACTCCTAGAAATAAGACATTCCCATTCTGACCACGATTGTACATACTCCTAGAGATAAGACATTTCCCATTCTGCTCACTACTGTACACACTCATGGAGATTAGACATTTCCCATCTTGACCACTACTGTACACACTCCTAGAGATAAGACATGTCCCATCATGACCACTAATGTACACACTCCTAGAGATAAGACATTTCCCTTTCTGACCACGATTGTACATACTCCTAGAGATAAGACATTCTCATTCTGAACACTACTGTACACACTCATGGAGATAACAAATTTCCCATTCTGACCACTACTGCACATACTCCTAGAGATAAGACATTCCCAACCTGAACACTACTGTACACACTCCTAGATATAAGACATTTCCCATTCTGAACCCTACTGTACAAACTCCTAGAGATAAGACATTTCCCATTCTTAACACTACTGTACAAACTCCTAGAGATAAGACATTTCCCATTCTGACCACTACTGTACACACTCATGGAGATAAGACGTTTCCCATTCTGACCACTACTGTACACACTCCTAGAGATAAGAAGTTTATCATTCTGACCACTGATGTACACACTCATGGAGATAACAAATTTCCCATTCTGACCACTACTGCATATACTTTTACAGATAGGACATTTCCCATTCTGACCACTATTGCACATACTGCTAGAGATAGGACATTTCCCATTCTGACCACTACGGCATATACTCCTAGAGATAAGACATTTCCCATTCTGACCACTACTGTACACACTCATGGAGATAAGACATTTCCCATTCTGACCACTACTGTACACACTCCTAGAGATAAGACATGTCCCATTCTGACCACTAATGTACACACTCCTAGATATAAGACATTTCCCATTCTGAACCCTACTGTACAAACTCCTAGAGATAAGACATTTCCCATTCTTAACACTACTGTACAAACTCCTAGAGATAAGACATTTCCCATTCTGACCACTACTGTACACACTCCTAGAGATAAGACATGTCCCATTCTGACCACTAATGTACACACTCCTAGAGATAAGACATTCCCATTCTGACCATGATTGTACATACTCCTAGAGATAAGACATTTCCCATTCTGCTCACTACTGTACACACTCCTAGAAATAAGACATTTCCCATTCTGACCACTACTGTACACGCTGCTAGAGATAAGACATTTCCCATTCTGACCGCTACTGTACACACTCGTAGAGATAAGACATTCTAATTCTGAACACTACTGTACACACTCCTAGAGTTAAGACATTTCTCATTCTGATCAGTAATGTACAAACTCATGGAGATAAGGCATTTCTCATTTTGACAGCTACTGTACACACTCATGGAGATAAGACATTTCTCATTCTGAGTACTACTGTACACACTCATGGAGATAAGACATTTCCCATTCTGACCTGTAATGTACACACTCATGGAGATAAGACATTTCTCATTCTGACCACTTCTGTACACACTCATGGAGATAAGACATTTCCCATCTTGACCACTAATGTACACACTCCTAGAGATAAGACATTTCCCATTCTGACCACTACTGTACACACTCATGGAGATAAGACGTTTCCCATTCTGACCACTACTGTACACACTCCTAGAGATAAGAAGTTTGTCATTCTGACCACTGCTGTACACACTCATAGAGTTAGGACATTTCTCATTCTGATCAGTAATGTACAAACTCATGGAGATTAGACATTTCTCATTTTGACCACTACTGTACACACTCATGGAGATAAGACATTTCTCATTCTGAGTACTACTGTACACACTCATGGGGATAAGACATTTCCCATTCTGACCAGTAATGTACACACTCATGGAGATAAGACAATTCTCATTCTGACCACTTCTGTACACACTCCTAGAGATAAAACATTTCCCATTCTGACCCCTACTGTACACACCCATAGAAATAAGACATTTCCCATTCTTAACAATACTGTACATACTCCTAGAGATAAGACATTTCC
Organism: Lampris incognitus; assembly: GCF_029633865.1. Lineage (NCBI taxonomy): Eukaryota > Metazoa > Chordata > Actinopteri > Lampriformes > Lampridae > Lampris > Lampris incognitus. The sequence goes on along the minus strand of NC_079213.1, from coordinate 46,918,192 downwards.
CATTCTGACCACTACTGTACACACTCATGGAGATAAGACATTTCCCATTCTGACCACTACTGTATACACTCCTAGAGATAAGACATTCTCATTCTGAACACTACTGTACACACTCATGGAGATAAGACATTTCCCATCTTGACCACTACTGTACACACTCCTAGAGATAAGACATGTCCCATCATGACCACTAATGTACACACTCCTAGAGATAAGACATTTCCCTTTCTGACCACAATTGTACATACTCCTAGAGATAAGACATTCTCATTCTGAACACTACTGTACACACTCATGGAGATAACAAATTTCCCATTCTGACCACTACTGCACATACTCCTAGAGATAAGACATTCTCATTCTGAACACTACTGTACACACTCCTAGAGAAAAGACATTTCCCATTCTGACCACTACTGTACACACTCCTAGAGTTAAGACATTTCTCATTCTGACCACTGCTGTACATACGCCTAGAAAATAAGAAATTTCCCATTCTGAAAACTGCTGTACATACTCCTAGAGATAAGACATTCCCAACCTGAACACTACTGTACACACTCCTAGATATAAGACATTTCCCATTCTGAACCCTACTGTACAAACTCCTAGAGATAAGACATTTCCCATTCTTAACACTACTGTACAAACTCCTAGAGATAAGACATTTCCCATTCTGACCACTACTGTACACACTCATGGAGATAAGACGTTTCCCATTCTGACCACTACTGTACACACTCCTAGAGATAAGAAGTTTATCATTCTGACCACTGCTGTACACACTCATGGAGATAACAAATTTCCCATTCTGACCACTACTGCATATACTGCTACAGATAGGACATTTCCCATTCTGACCACTATTGCACATACTGCTAGAGATAGGACATTTCCCATTCTGACCACTACGGCATATACTCCTAGAGATAAGACATTTCCCATTCTGACCACTACTGTACACACTCATGGAGATAAGACATTTCCCATTCTGACCACTGCTGTACACACTCATGGAGATAAGACATTTCCCATCTTGACCACTACTGTACACACTCCTAGAGATAAGACATTTCCCTTTCTGACCACGATTGTACATACTCCTAGAGATAAGACATTTCCCATTCTGACCACTGCTGTACACACTCATGGAGATAAGACATTTCCCATCATGACCACTAATGTACACACTCCTAGAGATAAGACATTTCCCTTTCTGACCACGATTGTACATACTCCTAGAGATAAGACATTTCCCATTCTGCCCACTACTGTAAACATTCCTAGAAATAAGACATTTCCCATTCTGACCACTACTGTACACGCTGCTAGAGATAAGACATGTCCCATTCTGACCACTACTGTACACACTCCTAGAGATAAGACATTTCCCATTCTGACCACTACAGTACATACTCTTAGAGATAAGACATTCTCATTCTGACCACTTCTGTACACACTCCTAGAGATAAAACATTTCCCATTCTGACCCCTACTGTACACACTCCTAGAAATAAGACATTTCACATTCTTAACACTACTTTACATACTCCTAGAGATAAGACATTTCCCATTCTGACCACTACTGTACACTCATGGAGATAAGACATTTCCCATTCTGACCACTACTGTACACACTCCTAGAGATAAGAAGTTTATCATTCTGACCACTGCTGTACACACTCATGGAGATAACAAATTTCCCATTCACACCACTACTGCACATACTCCTAGAGATAGGACATTTCCCATTCTGACCACTACGGCATATACTCCTAGAGATAAGACATTTCCCATTCTGACCACTACTGTACACACTCCTGGAGATAAGACATTTCCCATCTTGACCACTACTGTACACACTCCTAGAGATAAGACATGTCCCATCATGACCACTAATGTACACACTCCTAGAGATAAGACATTTCCCCTTCTGACCACTACTGTACACACTCCTAGAAATAAGACATTTCCCATTCTGACCACTACTGTACACGCTGCTAGAGATAAGACATTTCCCATTCTGACCACTACTGTACACACTCCTAGAGATAAGACATTTCCCATTCTGACCACTAAAATACATACTCCTAGAGCTAAGACATTCTCATTCTGAACACTACTGTACACACTCCTAGAGATAAGATATTTCCCATTCTGACCACTACTGTACACACTCCTAGAGTTAAGACATTTCTCATTCTGACCACTGCTGTACACGCTGCTAGAGATAAGACATTTCCCATTCTGACCACTACTGTACACGCTCCTAGAGATAAGACATTTCCCATTCTGACCACTGCTGTACACACTCATGGAGATAAGACATTTCCCATCTTGACCACTACTGTACACACTCCTAGAGATAAGACATGTCCCATCATGACCACTAATGTACACACTCCTAGAGATAAGACATTTCCCTTTCTGACCACGATTGTACATACTCCTAGAGATAAGACATTCTCATTCTGAACACTACTGTACACACTCATGGAGATAACAAATTTCCCATTCTGACCACTACTGCACATACTCCTAGAGATAAGACATTATCATTCTGAACACTACTGTACACACTCCTAGAGTTAAGACATTTCTCATTCTGACCACTGCTGTACATACGCCTAGAAAATAAGAAATTTCCCATTCTGAAAACTGCTGTACACACTCCTAGAGATAAGACATTCCCAACCTGAACACTACTGTACACACTCCTAGATATAAGACATTTCCCATTCTGAACACTACTGTACAAACTCCTAGAGATAAGACATTTCCCATTCTTAACACTACTGTACAAACTCCTAGAGATAAGACATTTCCCATTCTGACCACTACTGTACACACTCATGGAGATAAGACGTTTCCCATTCTGACCACTACTGTACACACTCCTAGAGATAAGAAGTTTATCATTCTGACCACTGCTGTACACACTCATGGAGATAACAAATTTCCCATTCTGACCACTACTGCATATACTGCTACAGATAGGACATTTCCCATTCTGACCACTACTGCACATACTGCTAGAGATAGGACATTTCCCATTCTGACCACTACGGCATATACTCCTAGAGATAAGACATTTCCCATTCTGACCACTACTGTACACACTCATGGAGATAAGACATTTCCCATTCTGACCACTACTGTACACACTCCTAGAGATAAGACATGTCCCATTCTGACCACTAATGTACACACTCCTAGAAATAAGACATTCCCATTCTGACCACGATTGTACATACTCCTAGAGATAAGACATTTCCCATTCTGCTCACTACTGTACACACTCCTAGAAATAAGACATTTCCCATTCTGACCACTAAAGTACATACTCCTAGAGCTAAGACATTCTCATTCTTAACACTACTGTACACAATCCTAGAGATAAGATATTTCCCATTCTGACCACTACTGTACACACTCCTAGAGTTAAGACATTTCTCATTCTGACCACTGCTGTACACGCTGCTAGAGATAAGACATTTCCCATTCTGACCACTACTGTACACGCTCCTAGAGATAAGACATTTCCCATTCTGACCACTGCTGTACACACTCATGGAGATTAGACATTTCCCATCTTGACCACTACTGTACACACTCCTAGAGATAAGACATGTCCCATCATGACCACTAATGTACACACTCCTAGAGATAAGACATTTCCCTTTCTGACCACGATTGTACATACTCCTAGAGATAAGACATTCTCATTCTGAACACTACTGTACACACTCATGGAGATAACAAATTTCCCATTCTGACCACTACTGCACATACTCCTAGAGATAAGACATTCTCATTCTGAACACTACTGTACACACTCCTAGAGAAAAGACATTTCCCATTCTGACCACTACTGTACACACTCCTAGAGTTAAGACATTTCTCATTCTGACCACTGCTGTACATACGCCTAGAAAATAAGAAATTTCCCATTCTGAAAACTGCTGTACACACTCCTAGAGATAAGACATTCCCAACCTGAACACTACTGTACACACTCCTAGATATAAGACATTTCCCATTCTGAACCCTACTGTACAAACTCCTAGAGATAAGACATTTCCCATTCTTAACACTACTGTACAAACTCCTAGAGATAAGACATTTCCCATTCTGACCACTACTGTACACACTCATGGAGATAAGACGTTTCCCATTCTGACCACTACTGTACACACTCCTAGAGATAAGAAGTTTATCATTCTGATCACTGCTGTACACACTCATGGAGATAACAAATTTCCCATTCTGACCACTACTGCATATACTGCTACAGATAGGACATTTCCCATTCTGACCACTACTGCACATACTGCTAGAGATAGGACATTTCCCATTCTGACCACTACGGCATATATTCCTAGAGATAAGACATTTCCCATTCTGACCACTACTGTACACACTCATGGAGATAAGACATTTCCCATTCTGACCACTACTGTACACACTCCTAGAGATAAGACATGTCCCATTCTGACCACTAATGTACACACTCCTAGAGATAAGACATTCCCATTCTGACCACGATTGTACATACTCCTAGAGATAAGACATTTCCCATTCTGCCCACTACTGTACACACTCCTAGAAATAAGACATTTCCCATTCTGACCACTACTGTACACGCTGCTAGAGATAAGACATTTCCCATTCTGACCGCTACTGTACACACTCCTAGAGATAAGACATTCTAATTCTGAACACTACTGTACACACTCCTAGAGTTAAGACATTTCTCATTCTGATCAGTAATGTACAAACTCATGGAGATAAGGCATTTCTCATTTTGACCACTACTGTACACACTCATGGAGATAAGACATTTCTCATTCTGAGTACTACTGTACACACTCATGGAGATAAGACATTTCCCATTCTGACCTGTAATGTACACACTCATGGAGATAAGACATTTCTCATTCTGACCACTTCTGTACACACTCATGGAGATAAGACATTTCCCATCTTGACCACTAATGTACACACTCCTAGAGATAAGACATTTCCCATTCTGACCACTACTGTACACACTCATGGAGATAAGACGTTTCCCATTCTGACCACTACTGTACACACTCCTAGAGATAAGAAGTTTGTCATTCTGACCACTGCTGTACACACTCATAGAGTTAAGACATTTCTCATTCTGATCAGTAATGTACAAACTCATGGAGATTAGACATTTCTCATTTTGACCACTACTGTACACACTCATGGAGATAAGACATTTCTCATTCTGAGTACTACTGTACACACTCATGGGGATAAGACATTTCCCATTCTGACCAGTAATGTACACACTCATGGAGATAAGACAATTCTCATTCTGACCACTTCTGTACACACTCCTAGAGATAAAACATTTCCCATTCTGACCCCTACTGTACACACCCATAGAAATAAGACATTTCCCATTCTTAACAATACTGTACATACTCCTAGAGATAAGACATTTCCCATTCTGACCACTACTGTACACACTCATGGAGATAAGACATTTCCCATTCTGACCACTACGGCATATACTCCTAGAGATAAGACATTTCCCATTCTGACCACTACTGTACACACTCATGGAGATAAGATATTTCCCATCTTGACCACTACTGTACACACTCCTAGAGATAAGACATGTCCCATCATGACCACTAATGTACACACTCCTAGAAATAACACATTTCCATTCTGACCACTACTGTACACGCTGCTAGAGATAAGACATTTCCCATTCTGACCACTACTGTACACACTCCTAGAGATAAGACATTTCCCATTCTGACCACTACAGTACATACTCCTAGAGATAAGACATTCTCATTCTGAACACTACTGTACACACTCCTAGAGATAAGACATTTCCCATTCTGACCACTACTGTACACACTCTTAGAGTTAAGACATTTCTCATTCTGACCACTGCTGTACACGCTGCTAGAGATAAGACATTTCCCATTCTGACCACTACTGTACACGCTCCTAGAGATAAGACATTTCCCATTCTGACCACTACTGTACACACTCATGGAGATAAGACATTTCCCATTCTGACCACTACTGTACACACTCCTAGAGATAAGAAGTTTATCATTCTGACCAATGCTGTACACACTCATGGAGATAACAAATTTCCCATTCTGACCACTACTGCACATACTCCTAGAGATAGGACATTTCCCATTCTGACCACTACGGCATATACTCCTAGAGATAAGACATTTCCCATTCTGACCACTACTGTACACACTCATGGAGATAAGACATTTCCCATCTTGACCACTACTGTACACACTCCTAGAGATAAGACATGTCCCATCATGACCACTAATGTACACACTCCTAGAGATAAGATATTTCCCATTCTGACCACTAATGTACACACTCCTAGAGATAAGACATTTCCCATGCTGACCACTACTGTACACACTCCTAGAAATAAGACATTTCCATTCTGACCACTACTGTACACGCTGCTAGAGATAAGACATTTCCCATTCTGACCACTACTGTACACACTCCTAGAGATAAGACATTTCCCATTCTGACCACTACAGTACATACTCCTAGAGATAAGACATTCTCATTCTGAACACTACTGTACACACTCCTAGAGATAAGACATTTCCCATTCTGACCACTACTGTACACACTATTAGAGTTAAGACATTTCTCATTCTGACCACTGCTGTACACGCTGCTAGAGATAAGACATTTCCCATTCTGACCACTACTGTACACGCTCCTAGAGATAAGACATTTCCCATTCTGACCACTACTGTACACACTCATGGAGATAAGACATTTCCCATTCTGACCACTACTGTACACACTCCTAGAGATAAGAAGTTTATCATTCTGACCACTGCTGTACACACTCATGGAGATAACAAATTTCCCATTCTGAACACTACTGCACATACTGCTAGAGATAGGACATTTCCCATTCTGACCACTACGGCATATTCTCCTGGAGATAAGACGTTTCCCATTCTGACCACTACTGTACACACTCCTAGAGATAAGACATGTCCAATCATGACCACTAATGTACACACTCCTAGAGATAAGATATTTCCCATTCTGACCAAGATTGTACATACTCCTTGAGATAAGACATTTCCCATTCTGACCACTACTGTATACACTCCTAGAAATAAGACATTTCCCATTCTGACCACTACTGTACACGCTGCTAGAGATAAGACATTTCCCATTCTGACCACTACTGTACACACTCCTAGAGATAAGACATTTCCCATTCTGACCACTACAGTACATATTCCTAGAGATAAGACATTCTCATTCTGAACACTACTGTGCACACTCCTAGAGATAAGACATTTTCCATTCTGACCACTACTGTACACACTCCTAGAGATAAGACATTTCCCGTTCTGACCACTACAGTACATACTCCTAGAGATAAGACATTCTCATTCTGAACACTACTGTACACACTCCTAGAGATAAGACATTTCCCATTCTGACCACTACTGTACACGCTCCTAGAGATAAAACATTTCCCATTCTGACCACTGCTGTACACACTCATGGAGATAAGACATTTCCCATCTTGACCACTACAGTACACACTCCTAGAGATAAGACATGTCCCATCATGACCACTAATGTACACACTCCTAGAGATAAGACATTTCCCTTTCTGACCACGATTGTACATACTCCTAGAGATAAGACATTTCCCATTCTGCCCAGTACTGTACACACTCCTAGAAATAAGACATTTCCCATTCTGACCACTACTGTACACGCTGCTAGAGATAAGACATTTCCCATTCTGACCACTACTGTACACACTCCTAGAGATAAGACATTTCCCATTCTGACCACTACAGTACATACTCTTAGAGATAAGACATTCTCATTCTGACCACTTCTGTACACACTCCTAGACATAAAACATTTCCCATTCTGACCCCTACTGTACACACTCCTAGAAATAAGACATTTCACATTCTTAACACTACTGTACATACTCCTAGAGATAAGACATTTCACATTCTGACCACTACTGTACACTCATGGAGATAAGACATTTGCCATTCTGACCACTACTGTACACACTCCTAGAGATAAGAAGTTTATCATTCTGACCACTGCTGTACACACTCATGGAGATAACAAATTTCCCATTCTGACCACTACTGCACATACTCCTAGAGATAGGACATTTCCCATTCTGACCACTACGGCATACACTCCTAGAGATAAGACATTTCCCATTCTGACCACTACTGTACACACTCATGGAGATAAGACATTTCCCATCTTGACCACTACTGTTCACACTCCCAGAGATAAGACATGTCCCATCATGACCACTAATGTACACACTCCTAGAGATAAGACATTTCCCATTCTGATCACTACTGTACACACTCCTAGAAATAAGACATTTCCCATTCTGACCACTACTGTACACGCTGCTAGAGATAAGACATTTCCCATTCTGACCACTACTGTACACACTCCTAGAGATAAGACATTTCCCATTCTGACCACTAAAGTACATACTCCTAGAGCTAAGACATTCTCATTCTGAACACTACTGTACACACTCCTAGAGATAAGATATTTCCCATTCTGACCACTACTGTACACACTCCTAGAGTTAAGACATTTCCCATTCTGACCACTACTGTACACGCTCCTAGAGATAAGACATTTCCCATTCTGACCACTGCTGTACACACTCATGGAGATAAGACATTTCCCATCTTGACCACTACTGTACACACTCCTAGAGATAAGACATGTCCCATCATGACCACTAATGTACACACTCCTAGAGATAAGACATTTCCCTTTCTGACCACGATTGTACATACTCCTAGAGATAAGACATTCTCATTCTGAACACTACTGTACACACTCATGGAGATAACAAATTTCCCATTCTGACCACTACTGCACATACTCCTAGAGATAAGACATTCTCATTCTGAACACTACTGTACACACTCCTAGAGAAAAGACATTTCCCATTCTGACCACTACTGTACACACTCCTAGAGTTAAGACATTTCTCATTCTGACCACTGCTGTACATACGCCTAGAAAATAAGAAATTTCCCATTCTGAAAACTGCTGTACACACTCCTAGAGATAAGACATTCCCAACCTGAACACTACTGTACACATTCCTAGATATAAGACATTTCCCATTCTGAACCCTACTGTACACACTCCTAGAGATAAGACATGTCCCATTCTGACCACTAATGTACACACTCCTAGAGATAAGACATTCCCATTCTGACCACGATTGTACATACTCCTAGAGATAAGACATTTCCCATTCTGCTCACTACTGTACACACTCCTAGAAATAAGACATTTCCCATTCTGACCACTACTGTACACGCTGCTAGAGATAAGACATTTCCCATTCTGACCGCTACTGTACACACTCGTAGAGATAAGACATTCTAATTCTGAACACTACTGTACACACTCCTAGAGTTAAGACATTTCTCATTCTGATCAGTAATGTACAAACTCATGGAGATAAGGCATTTCTCATTTTGACAGCTACTGTACACACTCATGGAGATAAGACATTTCTCATTCTGAGTACTACTGTACACACTCATGGAGATAAGACATTTCCCATTCTGACCTGTAATGTACACACTCATGGAGATAAGACATTTCTCATTCTGACCACTTCTGTACACACTCATGGAGATAAGACATTTCCCATCTTGACCACTAATGTACACACTCCTAGAGATAAGACATTTCCCATTCTGACCACTACTGTACACACTCATGGAGATAAGACGTTTCCCATTCTGACCACTACTGTACACACTCCTAGAGATAAGAAGTTTGTCATTCTGACCACTGCTGTACACACTCATAGAGTTAGGACATTTCTCATTCTGATCAGTAATGTACAAACTCATGGAGATTAGACATTTCTCATTTTGACCACTACTGTACACACTCATGGAGATAAGACATTTCTCATTCTGAGTACTACTGTACACACTCATGGGGATAAGACATTTCCCATTCTGACCAGTAATGTACACACTCATGGAGATAAGACAATTCTCATTCTGACCACTTCTCTACACACTCCTAGAGATAAAACATTTCCCATTCTGACCCCTACTGTACACACCCATAGAAATAAGACATTTCCCATTCTTAACAATACTGTACATACTCCTAGAGATAAGACATTTCCCATTCTGACCACTACTGTACACACTCATGGAGATAAGACATTTCCCATTCTGACCACTACTGTATACACTCCTAGAGATAAGACATTCTCATTCTGAACACTACTGTACACACTCATGGAGATAAGACATTTCCCATCTTGACCACTACTGTACACACTCCTAGAGATAAGACATGTCCCATCATGACCACTAATGTACACACTCCTAGAGATAAGACATTTCCCTTTCTGACCACAATTGTACATACTCCTAGAGATAAGACATTCTCATTCTGAACACTACTGTACACACTCATGGAGATAACAAATTTCCCATTCTGACCACTACTGCACATACTCCTAGAGATAAGACATTCTCATTCTGAACACTACTGTACACACTCCTAGAGAAAAGACATTTCCCATTCTGACCACTACTGTACACACTCCTAGAGTTAAGACATTTCTCATTCTGACCACTGCTGTACATACGCCTAGAAAATAAGAAATTTCCCATTCTGAAAACTGCTGTACATACTCCTAGAGATAAGACATTCCCAACCTGAACACTACTGTACACACTCCTAGATATAAGACATTTCCCATTCTGAACCCTACTGTACAAACTCCTAGAGATAAGACATTTCCCATTCTTAACACTACTGTACAAACTCCTAGAGATAAGACATTTCCCATTCTGACCACTACTGTACACACTCATGGAGATAAGACGTTTCCCATTCTGACCACTACTGTACACACTCCTAGAGATAAGAAGTTTATCATTCTGACCACTGCTGTACACACTCATGGAGATAACAAATTTCCCATTCTGACCACTACTGCATATACTGCTACAGATAGGACATTTCCCATTCTGACCACTATTGCACATACTGCTAGAGATAGGACATTTCCCATTCTGACCACTACGGCATATACTCCTAGAGATAAGACATTTCCCATTCTGACCACTACTGTACACACTCATGGAGATAAGACATTTCCCATTCTGACCACTGCTGTACACACTCATGGAGATAAGACATTTCCCATCTTGACCACTACTGTACACACTCCTAGAGATAAGACATTTCCCTTTCTGACCACGATTGTACATACTCCTAGAGATAAGACATTTCCCATTCTGACCACTGCTGTACACACTCATGGAGATAAGACATTTCCCATCATGACCACTAATGTACACACTCCTAGAGATAAGACATTTCCCTTTCTGACCACGATTGTACATACTCCTAGAGATAAGACATTTCCCATTCTGCCCACTACTGTAAACATTCCTAGAAATAAGACATTTCCCATTCTGACCACTACTGTACACGCTGCTAGAGATAAGACATGTCCCATTCTGACCACTACTGTACACACTCCTAGAGATAAGACATTTCCCATTCTGACCACTACAGTACATACTCTTAGAGATAAGACATTCTCATTCTGACCACTTCTGTACACACTCCTAGAGATAAAACATTTCCCATTCTGACCCCTACTGTACACAATCCTAGAAATAAGACATTTCACATTCTTAACACTACTGTACATACTCCTAGAGATAAGACATTTCCCATTCTGACCACTACTGTACACTCATGGAGATAAGACATTTCCCATTCTGACCACTACTGTACACACTCCTAGAGATAAGAAGTTTATCATTCTGACCACTGCTGTACACACTCATGGAGATAACAAATTTCCCATTCACACCACTACTGCACATACTCCTAGAGATAGGACATTTCCCATTCTGACCACTACGGCATATACTCCTAGAGATAAGACATTTCCCATTCTGACCACTACTGTACACACTCCTGGAGATAAGACATTTCCCATCTTGACCACTACTGTACACACTCCTAGAGATACGACATGTCCCATCATGACCACTAATGTACACACTCCTAGAGATAAGACATTTCCCCTTCTGACCACTACTGTACACACTCCTAGAAATAAGACATTTCCCATTCTGACCACTACTGTACACGCTGCTAGAGATAAGACATTTCCCATTCTGACCACTACTGTACACACTCCTAGAGATAAGACATTTCCCATTCTGACCACTAAAATACATACTCCTAGAGCTAAGACATTATCATTCTGAACACTACTGTACACACTCCTAGAGATAAGATATTTCCCATTCTGACCACTACTGTACACACTCCTAGAGTTAAGACATTTCTCATTCTGACCACTGCTGTACACGCTGCTAGAGATAAGACATTTCCCATTCTGACCACTACTGTACACGCTCCTAGAGATAAGACATTTCCCATTCTGACCACTGCTGTACACACTCATGGAGATAAGACATTTCCCATCTTGACCACTACTGTACACACTCCTAGAGATAAGACATGTCCCATCATGACCACTAATGTACACACTCCTAGAGATAAGACATTTCCCTTTCTGACCACGATTGTACATACTCCTAGAGATAAGACATTCTCATTCTGAACACTACTGTACACACTCATGGAGATAACAAATTTCCCATTCTGACCACTACTGCACATACTCCTAGAGATAAGACATTATCATTCTGAACACTACTGTACACACTCCTAGAGTTAAGACATTTCTCATTCTGACCACTGCTGTACATACGCCTAGAAAATAAGAAATTTCCCATTCTGAAAACTGCTGTACACACTCCTAGAGATAAGACATTCCCAACCTGAACACTACTGTACACACTCCTAGATATAAGACATTTCCCATTCTGAACACTACTGTACAAACTCCTAGAGATAAGACATTTCCCATTCTTAACACTACTGTACAAACTCCTAGAGATAAGACATTTCCCATTCTGACCACTACTGTACACACTCATGGAGATAAGACGTTTCCCATTCTGACCACTACTGTACACACTCCTAGAGATAAGAAGTTTATCATTCTGACCACTGCTGTACACACTCATGGAGATAACAAATTTCCCATTCTGACCACTACTGCATATACTGCTACAGATAGGACATTTCCCATTCTGACCACTACTGCACATACTGCTAGAGATAGGACATTTCCCATTCTGACCACTACGGCATATACTCCTAGAGATAAGACATTTCCCATTCTGACCACTACTGTACACACTCATGGAGATAAGACATTTCCCATTCTGACCACTACTGTACACACTCCTAGAGATAAGACATGTCCCATTCTGACCACTAATGTACACACTCCTAGAAATAAGACATTCCCATTCTGACCACGATTGTACATACTCCTAGAGATAAGACATTTCCCATTCTGCTCACTACTGTACACACTCCTAGAAATAAGACATTTCCCATTCTGACCACTAAAGTACATACTCCTAGAGCTAAGACATTCTCATTCTTAACACTACTGTACACAATCCTAGAGATAAGATATTTCCCATTCTGACCACTACTGTACACACTCCTAGAGTTAAGACATTTCTCATTCTGACCACTGCTGTACACGCTGCTAGAGATAAGACATTTCCCATTCTGACCACTACTGTACACGCTCCTAGAGATAAGACATTTCCCATTCTGACCACTGCTGTACACACTAATGGAGATTAGACATTTCCCATCTTGACCACTACTGTACACACTCCTAGAGATAAGACATGTCCCATCATGACCACTAATGTACACACTCCTAGAGATAAGACATTTCCCTTTCTGACCACGATTGTACATACTCCTAGATATAAGACATTCTCATTCTGAACACTACTGTACACACTCATGGAGATAACAAATTTCCCATTCTGACCACTACTGCACATACTCCTAGAGATAAGACATTCTCATTCTGAACACTACTGTACACACTCCTAGAGAAAAGACATTTCCCATTCTGACCACTACTGTACACACTCCTAGAGTTAAGACATTTCTCATTCTGACCACTGCTGTACATACGCCTAGAAAATAAGAAATTTCCCATTCTGAAAACTGCTGTACACACTCCTAGAGATAAGACATTCCCAACCTGAACACTACTGTACACACTCCTAGATATAAGACATTTCCCATTCTGAACCCTACTGTACAAACTCCTAGAGATAAGACATTTCCCATTCTTAACACTACTGTACAAACTCCTAGAGATAAGACATTTCCCATTCTGACCACTACTGTACACACTCATGGAGATAAGACGTTTCCCATTCTGACCACTACTGTACACACTCCTAGAGATAAGAAGTTTATCATTCTGATCACTGCTGTACACACTCATGGAGATAACAAATTTCCCATTCTGACCACTACTGCATATACTGCTACAGATAGGACATTTCCCATTCTGACCACTACTGCACATACTGCTAGAGATAGGACATTTCCCATTCTGACCACTACGGCATATATTCCTAGAGATAAGACATTTCCCATTCTGACCACTACTGTACACACTCATGGAGATAAGACATTTCCCATTCTGACCACTACTGTACACACTCCTAGAGATAAGACATGTCCCATTCTGACCACTAATGTACACACTCCTAGAGATAAGACATTCCCATTCTGACCACGATTGTACATACTCCTAGAGATAAGACATTTCCCATTCTGCCCACTACTGTACACACTCCTAGAAATAAGACATTTCCCATTCTGACCACTACTGTACACGCTGCTAGAGATAAGACATTTCCCATTCTGACCGCTACTGTACACACTCCTAGAGATAAGACATTCTAATTCTGAACACTACTGTACACACTCCTAGAGTTAAGACATTTCTCATTCTGATCAGTAATGTACAAACTCATGGAGATAAGGCATTTCTCATTTTGACCACTACTGTACACACTCATGGAGATAAGACATTTCTCATTCTGAGTACTACTGTACACACTCATGGAGATAAGACATTTCCCATTCTGACCTGTAATGTACACACTCATGGAGATAAGACATTTCTCATTCTGACCACTTCTGTACACACTCATGGAGATAAGACATTTCCCATCTTGACCACTAATGTACACACTCCTAGAGATAAGACATTTCCCATTCTGACCACTACTGTACACACTCATGGAGATAAGACGTTTCCCATTCTGACCACTACTGTACACACTCCTAGAGATAAGAAGTTTGTCATTCTGACCACTGCTGTACACACTCATAGAGTTAAGACATTTCTCATTCTGATCAGTAATGTACAAACTCATGGAGATTAGACATTTCTCATTTTGACCACTACTGTACACACTCATGGAGATAAGACATTTCTCATTCTGAGTACTACTGTACACACTCATGGGGATAAGACATTTCCCATTCTGACCAGTAATGTACACACTCATGGAGATAAGACAATTCTCATTCTGACCACTTCTGTACACACTCCTAGAGATAAAACATTTCCCATTCTGACCCCTACTGTACACACCCATAGAAATAAGACATTTCCCATTCTTAACAATACTGTACATACTCCTAGAGATAAGACATTTCCCATTCTGACCACTACTGTACACACTCATGGAGATAAGACATTTCCCATTCTGACCACTACGGCATATACTCCTAGAGATAAGACATTTCCCATTCTGACCACTACTGTACACACTCATGGAGATAAGATATTTCCCATCTTGACCACTACTGTACACACTCCTAGAGATAAGACATGTCCCATCATGACCACTAATGTACACACTCCTAGAAATAACACATTTCCATTCTGACCACTACTGTACACGCTGCTAGAGATAAGACATTTCCCATTCTGACCACTACTGTACACACTCCTAGAGATAAGACATTTCCCATTCTGACCACTACAGTACATACTCCTAGAGATAAGACATTCTCATTCTGAACACTACTGTACACACTCCTAGAGATAAGACATTTCCCATTCTGACCACTACTGTACACACTCTTAGAGTTAAGACATTTCTCATTCTGACCACTGCTGTACACGCTGCTAGAGATAAGACATTTCCCATTCTGACCACTACTGTACACGCTCCTAGAGATAAGACATTTCCCATTCTGACCACTACTGTACACACTCATGGAGATAAGACATTTCCCATTCTGACCACTACTGTACACACTCCTAGAGATAAGAAGTTTATCATTCTGACCAATGCTGTACACACTCATGGAGATAACAAATTTCCCATTCTGACCACTACTGCACATACTCCTAGAGATAGGACATTTCCCATTCTGACCACTACGGCATATACTCCTAGAGATAAGACATTTCCCATTCTGACCACTACTGTACACACTCATGGAGATAAGACATTTCCCATCTTGACCACTACTGTACACACTCCTAGAGATAAGACATGTCCCATCATGACCACTAATGTACACACTCCTAGAGATAAGATATTTCCCATTCTGACCACTAATGTACACACTCCTAGAGATAAGACATTTCCCATGCTGACCACTACTGTACACACTCCTAGAAATAAGACATTTCCATTCTGACCACTACTGTACACGCTGCTAGAGATAAGACATTTCCCATTCTGACCACTACTGTACACACTCCTAGAGATAAGACATTTCCCATTCTGACCACTACAGTACATACTCCTAGAGATAAGACATTCTCATTCTGAACACTACTGTACACACTCCTAGAGATAAGACATTTCCCATTCTGAACACTGCTGTACACGCTGCTAGAGATAAGACATTTCCCATTCTGACCACTACTGTACACGCTCCTAGAGATAAGACATTTCCCATTCTGACCACTACTGTACACACTCATGGAGATAAGACATTTCCCATTCTGACCACTACTGTACACACTCCTAGAGATAAGAAGTTTATCATTCTGACCACTGCTGTACACACTCATGGAGATAACAAATTTCCCATTCTGAACACTACTGCACATACTGCTAGAGATAGGACATTTCCCATTCTGACCACTACGGCATATTCTCCTGGAGATAAGACGTTTCCCATTCTGACCACTACTGTACACACTCCTAGAGATAAGACATGTCCAATCATGACCACTAATGTACACACTCCTAGAGATAAGATATTTCCCATTCTGACCAAGATTGTACATACTCCTTGAGATAAGACATTTCCCATTCTGACCACTACTGTATACACTCCTAGAAATAAGACATTTCCCATTCTGACCACTACTGTACACGCTGCTAGAGATAAGACATTTCCCATTCTGACCACTACTGTACACACTCCTAGAGATAAGACATTTCCCATTCTGACCACTACAGTACATATTCCTAGAGATAAGACATTCTCATTCTGAACACTACTGTACACACTCCTAGAGATAAGACATTTCCCATTCTGACCACTACTGTACACACTCCTAGAGATAAGACATTTCCCGTTCTGACCACTACAGTACATACTCCTAGAGATAAGACATTCTCATTCTGAACACTACTGTACACACTCCTAGAGATAAGACATTTCCCATTCTGACCACTACTGTACACGCTCCTAGAGATAAAACATTTCCCATTCTGACCACTGCTGTACACACTCATGGAGATAAGACATTTCCCATCTTGACCACTACAGTACACACTCCTAGAGATAAGACATGTCCCATCATGACCACTAATGTACACACTCCTAGAGATAAGACATTTCCCTTTCTGACCACGATTGTACATACTCCTAGAGATAAGACATTTCCCATTCTGCCCAGTACTGTACACACTCCTAGAAATAAGACATTTCCCATTCTGACCACTACTGTACACGCTGCTAGAGATAAGACATTTCCCATTCTGACCACTACTGTACACACTCCTAGAGATAAGACATTTCCCATTCTGACCACTACAGTACATACTCTTAGAGATAAGACATTCTCATTCTGACCACTTCTGTACACACTCCTAGACATAAAACATTTCCCATTCTGACCCCTACTGTACACACTCCTAGAAATAAGACATTTCACATTCTTAACACTACTGTACATACTCCTAGAGATAAGACATTTCACATTCTGACCACTACTGTACACTCATGGAGATAAGACATTTGCCATTCTGACCACTACTGTACACACTCCTAGAGATAAGAAGTTTATCATTCTGACCACTGCTGTACACACTCATGGAGATAACAAATTTCCCATTCTGACCACTACTGCACATACTCCTAGAGATAGGACATTTCCCATTCTGACCACTACGGCATACACTCCTAGAGATAAGACATTTCCCATTCTGACCACTACTGTACACACTCATGGAGATAAGACATTTCCCATCTTGACCACTACTGTTCACACTCCTAGAGATAAGACATGTCCCATCATGACCACTAATGTACACACTCCTAGAGATAAGACATTTCCCATTCTGATCACTACTGTACACACTCCTAGAAATAAGACATTTCCCATTCTGACCACTACTGTACACGCTGCTAGAGATAAGACATTTCCCATTCTGACCACTACTGTACACACTCCTAGAGATAAGACATTTCCCATTCTGACCACTAAAGTACATACTCCTAGAGCTAAGACATTCTCATTCTGAACACTACTGTACACACTCCTAGAGATAAGATATTTCCCATTCTGACCACTACTGTACACACTCCTAGAGTTAAGACATTTCCCATTCTGACCACTACTGTACACGCTCCTAGAGATAAGACATTTCCCATTCTGACCACTGCTGTACACACTCATGGAGATAAGACATTTCCCATCTTGACCACTACTGTACACACTCCTAGAGATAAGACATTCTCATTCTGAACACTACTGTACACACTCCTAGAGAAAAGACATTTCCCATTCTGACCACTACTGTACACACTCCTAGAGTTAAGACATTTCTCATTCTGACCACTGCTGTACATACGCCTAGAAAATAAGAAATTTCCCATTCTGAAAACTGCTGTACACACTCCTAGAGATAAGACATTCCCAACCTGAACACTACTGTACACACTCCTAGATATAAGACATTTCCCATTCTGAACCCTACTGTACAAACTCCTAGAGATAAGACATTTCCCATTCTTAACACTACTGTACAAACTCCTAGAGATAAGACATTTCCCATTCTGACCACTACTGTACACACTCATGGAGATAAGACGTTTCCCATTCTGACCACTACTGTACACACTCCTAGAGATAAGAAGTTTATCATTCTGATCACTGCTGTACACACTCATGGAGATAACAAATTTCCCATTCTGACCACTACTGCATATACTGCTACAGATAGGACATTTCCCATTCTGACCACTACTGCACATACTGCTAGAGATAGGACATTTCCCATTCTGACCACTACGGCATATATTCCTAGAGATAAGACATTTCCCATTCTGACCACTACTGTACACACTCATGGAGATAAGACATTTCCCATTCTGACCACTACTGTACACACTCCTAGAGATAAGACATGTCCCATTCTGACCACTAATGTACACACTCCTAGAGATAAGACATTCCCATTCTGACCACGATTGTACATACTCCTAGAGATAAGACATTTCCCATTCTGCCCACTACTGTACACACTCCTAGAAATAAGACATTTCCCATTCTGACCACTACTGTACACGCTGCTAGAGATAAGACATTTCCCATTCTGACCGCTACTGTACACACTCCTAGAGATAAGACATTCTAATTCTGAACACTACTGTACACACTCCTAGAGTTAAGACATTTCTCATTCTGATCAGTAATGTACAAACTCATGGAGATAAGGCATTTCTCATTTTGACCACTACTGTACACACTCATGGAGATAAGACATTTCTCATTCTGAGTACTACTGTACACACTCATGGAGATAAGACATTTCCCATTCTGACCTGTAATGTACACACTCATGG
This sequence comes from Lampris incognitus, assembly GCF_029633865.1. Classification (NCBI taxonomy): domain Eukaryota; kingdom Metazoa; phylum Chordata; class Actinopteri; order Lampriformes; family Lampridae; genus Lampris; species Lampris incognitus. The sequence goes on along the minus strand of NC_079213.1, from coordinate 46,898,104 downwards.
AGATAAGACATTTCTCATTCTGACCACTTCTGTACACACTCATGGAGATAAGACATTTCCCATCTTGACCACTAATGTACACACTCCTAGAGATAAGACATTTCCCATTCTGACCACTACTGTACACACTCATGGAGATAAGACGTTTCCCATTCTGACCACTACTGTACACACTCCTAGAGATAAGAAGTTTGTCATTCTGACCACTGCTGTACACACTCATAGAGTTAAGACATTTCTCATTCTGATCAGTAATGTACAAACTCATGGAGATTAGACATTTCTCATTTTGACCACTACTGTACACACTCATGGAGATAAGACATTTCTCATTCTGAGTACTACTGTACACACTCATGGGGATAAGACATTTCCCATTCTGACCAGTAATGTACACACTCATGGAGATAAGACAATTCTCATTCTGACCACTTCTGTACACACTCCTAGAGATAAAACATTTCCCATTCTGACCCCTACTGTACACACCCATAGAAATAAGACATTTCCCATTCTTAACAATACTGTACATACTCCTAGAGATAAGACATTTCCCATTCTGACCACTACTGTACACACTCATGGAGATAAGACATTTCCCATTCTGACCACTACGGCATATACTCCTAGAGATAAGACATTTCCCATTCTGACCACTACTGTACACACTCATGGAGATAAGATACTTCCCATCTTGACCACTACTGTACACACTCCTAGAGATAAGACATGTCCCATCATGACCACTAATGTACACACTCCTAGAAATAACACATTTCCATTCTGACCACTACTGTACACGCTGCTAGAGATAAGACATTTCCCATTCTGACCACTACTGTACACACTCCTAGAGATAAGACATTTCCCATTCTGACCACTACAGTACATACTCCTAGAGATAAGACATTCTCATTCTGAACACTACTGTACACACTCCTAGAGATAAGACATTTCCCATTCTGACCACTACTGTACACACTCTTAGAGTTAAGACATTTCTCATTCTGACCACTGCTGTACACGCTGCTAGAGATAAGACATTTCCCATTCTGACCACTACTGTACACGCTCCTAGAGATAAGACATTTCCCATTCTGACCACTACTGTACACACTCATGGAGATAAGACATTTCCCATTCTGACCACTACTGTACACACTCCTAGAGATAAGAAGTTTATTATTCTGACCAATGCTGTACACACTCATGGAGATAACAAATTTCCCATTCTGACCACTACTGCACATACTCCTAGAGATAGGACATTTCCCATTCTGACCACTACGGCATATACTCCTAGAGATAAGACATTTCCCATTCTGACCACTACTGTACACACTCATGGAGATAAGACATTTCCCATCTTGACCACTACTGTACACACTCCTAGAGATAAGACATTTCCCATTCTACCCACTACTGTACACACTCCTAGAAATAGGCATTTCCCATTCTGACCACTACTGTACACGCTGCTAGAGATAAGACATTTCCCATTCTGACCACTACTGTACACACTCCTAAAGATAAGACATTTCCCATTCTGACCACTACAGTACATACTCTTAGAGATAAGACATTCTCATTCTGAACACTACTGTACACACTCCTAGAGATAAGACATTTCCCATTCTGACCACTACAGTACATACTCCTAGAGATAAGACATTCTCATTCTGAACACTACTGTACACACTCCTAGAGATAAGACATTTCCCATTCTGACCACTGCTGTACACGCTGCTAGAGATAAGACATTTCCCATTCTGACCACTACTGTACACGCTCCTAGAGATAAGACATTTCCCATTCTGACCACTACTGTACACACTCATGGAGATAAGACATTTCCCATTCTGACCACTACTGTACACACTCCTAGAGATAAGAAGTTTATCATTCTGACCACTGCTGTACACACTCATGGAGATAACAAATTTCCCATTCTGAACACTACTGCACATACTGCTAGAGATAGGACATTTCCCATTCTGACCACTACGGCATATTCTCCTGGAGATAAGACGTTTCCCATTCTGACCACTACTGTACACACTCCTAGAGATAAGACATGTCCAATCATGACCACTAATGTACACACTCCTAGAGATAAGATATTTCCCATTCTGACCAAGATTGTACATACTCCTTGAGATAAGACATTTCCCATTCTGACCACTACTGTATACACTCCTAGAAATAAGACATTTCCCATTCTGACCACTACTGTACACGCTGCTAGAGATAAGACATTTCCCATTCTGACCACTACTGTACACACTCCTAGAGATAAGACATTTCCCATTCTGACCACTACAGTACATATTCCTAGAGATAAGACATTCTCATTCTGAACACTACTGTACACACTCCTAGAGATAAGACATTTCCCATTCTGACCACTACTGTACACACTCCTAGAGATAAGACATTTCCCGTTCTGACCACTACAGTACATACTCCTAGAGATAAGACATTCTCATTCTGAACACTACTGTACACACTCCTAGAGATAAGACATTTCCCATTCTGACCACTACTGTACACGCTCCTAGAGATAAAACATTTCCCATTCTGACCACTGCTGTACACACTCATGGAGATAAGACATTTCCCATCTTGACCACTACAGTACACACTCCTAGAGATAAGACATGTCCCATCATGACCACTAATGTACACACTCCTAGAGATAAGACATTTCCCTTTCTGACCACGATTGTACATACTCCTAGAGATAAGACATTTCCCATTCTGCCCAGTACTGTACACACTCCTAGAAATAAGACATTTCCCATTCTGACCACTACTGTACACGCTGCTAGAGATAAGACATTTCCCATTCTGACCACTACTGTACACACTCCTAGAGATAAGACATTTCCCATTCTGACCACTACAGTACATACTCTTAGAGATAAGACATTCTCATTCTGACCACTTCTGTACACACTCCTAGACATAAAACATTTCCCATTCTGACCCCTACTGTACACACTCCTAGAAATAAGACATTTCACATTCTTAACACTACTGTACATACTCCTAGAGATAAGACATTTCACATTCTGACCACTACTGTACACTCATGGAGATAAGACATTTGCCATTCTGACCACTACTGTACACACTCCTAGAGATAAGAAGTTTATCATTCTGACCACTGCTGTACACACTCATGGAGATAACAAATTTCCCATTCTGACCACTACTGCACATACTCCTAGAGATAGGACATTTCCCATTCTGACCACTACGGCATACACTCCTAGAGATAAGACATTTCCCATTCTGACCACTACTGTACACACTCATGGAGATAAGACATTTCCCATCTTGACCACTACTGTTCACACTCCTAGAGATAAGACATGTCCCATCATGACCACTAATGTACACACTCCTAGAGATAAGACATTTCCCATTCTGATCACTACTGTACACACTCCTAGAAATAAGACATTTCCCATTCTGACCACTACTGTACACGCTGCTAGAGATAAGACATTTCCCATTCTGACCACTACTGTACACACTCCTAGAGATAAGACATTTCCCATTCTGACCACTAAAGTACATACTCCTAGAGCTAAGACATTCTCATTCTGAACACTACTGTACACACTCCTAGAGATAAGATATTTCCCATTCTGACCACTACTGTACACACTCCTAGAGTTAAGACATTTCCCATTCTGACCACTACTGTACACGCTCCTAGAGATAAGACATTTCCCATTCTGACCACTGCTGTACACACTCATGGAGATAAGACATTTCCCATCTTGACCACTACTGTACACACTCCTAGAGATAAGACATGTCCCATCATGACCACTAATGTACACACTCCTAGAGATAAGACATTTCCCTTTCTGACCACGATTGTACATACTCCTAGAGATAAGACATTCTCATTCTGAACACTACTGTACACACTCATGGAGATAACAAATTTCCCATTCTGACCACTACTGCACATACTCCTAGAGATAAGACATTCTCATTCTGAACACTACTGTACACACTCCTAGAGAAAAGACATTTCCCATTCTGACCACTACTGTACACACTCCTAGAGTTAAGACATTTCTCATTCTGACCACTGCTGTACATACGCCTAGAAAATAAGAAATTTCCCATTCTGAAAACTGCTGTACACACTCCTAGAGATAAGACATTCCCAACCTGAACACTACTGTACACATTCCTAGATATAAGACATTTCCCATTCTGAACCCTACTGTACAAACTCCTAGAGATAAGACATTTCCCATTCTTAACACTACTGTACAAACTCCTAGAGATAAGACATTTCCCATTCTGACCACTACTGTACACACTCATGGAGATAAGACGTTTCCCATTCTGACCACTACTGTACACACTCCTAGAGATAAGAAGTTTATCATTCTGACCACTGCTGTACACACTCATGGAGATAACAAATTTCCCATTCTGACCACTAATGCATATACTGCTACAGATAGGACATTTCCCATTCTGACCACTACTGCACATACTGCTAGAGATAGGACATTTCCCATTCTGACCACTACGGCATATACTCCTAGAGATAAGATATTTCCCATTCTGACCACTACTGTACACACTCATGGAGATAAGACATTTCCCATTCTGACCACTACTGTACACACTCCTAGAGATAAGACATTCCCATTCTGACCACTACAGTACATACTCTTAGAGATAAGACATTCTCATTCTGAACACTACTGTACACACTCCTAGAGTTAAGATATTTCCCATTCTGACCACTACTGTACACACTCATGGAGATAAGACATTTCCCATTCTGACCACTAATGTACACACTCCTAGAGATAAGACATTCCCATTCTGACCACTACAGTACATACTCTTAGAGATAAGACATTCTCATTCTGAACACTACTGTACACACTCCTAGAGTTAAGACATTTCTCATTCTGATCAGTAATGTACAAACTCATGGAGATAAGGCATTTCTCATTTTGACCACTACTGTACACACTCATGGAGATAAGACATTTCTCATTCTGACCTGTAATGTACACACTCATGGAGATAAGACATTTCTCATTCTGACCACTTCTGTACACACTCATGGAGATAAGACATTTCCCATCTTGACCACTACTGTACACATTCCTAGAGATAAGACATGTCCCTTCATGAACACTAATGTACACACTCCTAGAGATAAGACATTTCCCATTCTGACCACTACTGTACACACTCATGGAGATAAGACGTTTCCCATTCTGACCACTACTGTACAAACTCCTAGAGATAAGAAGTTTATCATTCTGACCACTGCTGTACACACTCATGGAGATAACAAATTTCCCATTCTGACCACTACTGCATATACTGCTAGAGATAGGACATTTCCCATTCTGACCACTAATGTACACACTCCTAGAGATAAGATATTTCCCATTCTGACCACTAATGTACACACTCCTAGAGATAAGACATGTCCCATTCTGACCACTAATGTACACACTCCTAGAGATAAGACATTTCCCATTCTGACCACGATTGTACATACTCCTAGAGATAAGACATTTCCCATTCTACCCACTACTGTACACACTCCTAGAAATAAGACATTTCCCATTCTGACCACTACTGTACACGCTGCTAGAGATAAGACATTCCCCATTCTGACCACTACTGTACACACTCCTAGAGATAAGACATTTCCCATTCTGACCACTACAGTACATACTCTTAGAGATAAGACATTCTCATTCTGAACACTACTGTACACACTCCTAGAAATAAGACATTTCCCATTCTGACCACTACTGTACACACTCATAGAGATAAGACATTTCCCATCTTGACCACTACTGTTCACACTCCTAGAGATAAGACATGTCCCATCATGACCACTAATGTACACACTCCTAGAGATAAGACATTTCCCATTCTGATCACTACTGTACACACTCCTAGAAATAAGACATTTCCCATTCTGACCACTACTGTACACGCTGCTAGAGATAAGACATTTCCCATTCTGACCACTACTGTACACACTCCTAGAGATAAGACATTTCCCATTCTGACCACTAAAGTACATACTCCTAGAGCTAAGACATTCTCATTCTGAACACTACTGTACACACTCCTAGAGATAAGATATTTCCCATTCTGACCACTACTGTACACACTCCTAGAGTTAAGACATTTCCCATTCTGACCACTACTGTACACGCTCCTAGAGATAAGACATTTCCCATTCTGACCACTGCTGTACACACTCATGGAGATAAGACATTTCCCATCTTGACCACTACTGTACACACTCCTAGAGATAAGACATGTCCCATCATGACCACTAATGTACACACTCCTAGAGATAAGACATTTCCCTTTCTGACCACGATTGTACATACTCCTAGAGATAAGACATTCTCATTCTGAACACTACTGTACACACTCATGGAGATAACAAATTTCCCATTCTGACCACTACTGCACATACTCCTAGAGATAAGACATTCTCATTCTGAACACTACTGTACACACTCCTAGAGAAAAGACATTTCCCATTCTGACCACTACTGTACACACTCCTAGAGTTAAGACATTTCTCATTCTGACCACTGCTGTACATACGCCTAGAAAATAAGAAATTTCCCATTCTGAAAACTGCTGTACACACTCCTAGAGATAAGACATTCCCAACCTGAACACTACTGTACACATTCCTAGATATAAGACATTTCCCATTCTGAACCCTACTGTACAAACTCCTAGAGATAAGACATTTCCCATTCTTAACACTACTGTACAAACTCCTAGAGATAAGACATTTCCCATTCTGACCACTACTGTACACACTCATGGAGATAAGACGTTTCCCATTCTGACCACTACTGTACACACTCCTAGAGATAAGAAGTTTATCATTCTGACCACTGCTGTACACACTCATGGAGATAACAAATTTCCCATTCTGACCACTACTGCATATACTGCTACAGATAGGACATTTCCCATTCTGACCACTACTGCACATACTGCTAGAGATAGGACATTTCCCATTCTGACCACTACGGCATATACTCCTAGAGATAAGATATTTCCCATTCTGACCACTACTGTACACACTCATGGAGATAAGACATTTCCCATTCTGACCACTACTGTACACACTCCTAGAGATAAGACATTCCCATTCTGACCACTACAGTACATACTCTTAGAGATAAGACATTCTCATTCTGAACACTACTGTACACACTCCTAGAGTTAAGATATTTCCCATTCTGACCACTACTGTACACACTCATGGAGATAAGACATTTCCCATTCTGACCACTAATGTACACACTCCTAGAGATAAGACATTCCCATTCTGACCACTACAGTACATACTCTTAGAGATAAGACATTCTCATTCTGAACACTACTGTACACACTCCTAGAGTTAAGACATTTCTCATTCTGATCAGTAATGTACAAACTCATGGAGATAAGGCATTTCTCATTTTGACCACTACTGTACACACTCATGGAGATAAGACATTTCTCATTCTGACCTGTAATGTACACACTCATGGAGATAAGACATTTCTCATTCTGACCACTTCTGTACACACTCATGGAGATAAGACATTTCCCATCTTGACCACTACTGTACACATTCCTAGAGATAAGACATGTCCCTTCATGACCACTAATGTACACACTCCTAGAGATAAGACATTTCCCATTCTGACCACTACTGTACACACTCATGGAGATAAGACGTTTCCCATTCTGACCACTACTGTACAAACTCCTAGAGATAAGAAGTTTATCATTCTGACCACTGCTGTACACACTCATGGAGATAACAAATTTCCCATTCTGACCACTACTGCATATACTGCTAGAGATAGGACATTTCCCATTCTGACCACTAATGTACACACTCCTAGAGATAAGACATTTCCCATTCTACCCACTACTGTACACACTCCTAGAAATAAGACATTCCCCATTCTGACCACTACTGTACACACTCCTAGAGATAAGACATTTCCCATTCTGACCACTACAGTACATACTCTTAGAGATAAGACATTCTCATTCTGAACACTACTGTACACACTCCTAGAAATAAGACATTTCCCATTCTGACCACTACTGTACACACTCATAGAGTTAAGACATTTCTCATTCTGATCAGTAATGTACAAACTCATGGAGATTAGACATTTCTCATTTTGACCACTACTGTACACACTCATGGAGATAAGACATTTCTCATTCTGAGTACTACTGTACACACTCATGGGGATAAGACATTTCCCATTCTGACCAGTAATGTACAAACTCATGGAGATTAGACATTTCTCATTTTGACCACTACTGTACACACTCATGGAGATAAGACATTTCTCATTCTGAGTACTACTGTACACACTCATGGGGATAAGACATTTCCCATTCTGACCAGTAATGTACACACTCATGGAGATAAGACAATTCTCATTCTGACCACTTCTGTACACACTCCTAGAGATAAGACATTTCCCTTTCTGACCACGATTGTACATACTCCTAGAGATAATACATTTCCCATTCTGCCCACTACTGTACACACTCCTAGAAATAAGACATTTCCCATTCTGACCACTACTGTACACGCTCCTACAGATAAGACATTTCCCATTCTGACCACTGCTGTACACACTCATGGAGATAAGACATTTCCCATCTTGACCACTACTGTACACAATCCTAGAGATAAGACATGTCCCATCATGACCACTAATGTACACACTCCTAGAGATAAGACATTTCCCTTTCTGACCACGATTGTACATACTCCTAGAGATAATACATTTCCCATTCTGCCCACTACTGTACACACTCCTAGAAATAAGACATTTCCCATTCTGACCACTACTGTACACGCTGCTAGAGATAAGACATTTCCCATTCTGACCACTACTGTACACACTCCTAGAGATAAGACATTTCCCATTCTGACCACTACAGTACATACTCTTAGAGATAAGACATTCTCATTCTGACCACTTCTGTACACACTCCTAGAGATAAAACATTTCCCATTCTGACCCCTACTGTACACACTCCTAGAAATAAGACATTTCACATTCTTAACACTACTGTACATACTCCTAGAGATAAGACATTTCCCATTCTGACCACTACTGTACACTCATGGAGATAAGACATTTCCCATTCTGACCACTACTGTACACACTCCTAGAGATAAGAAGTTTATCATTCTGACCACTGCTGTACACACTCATGGAGATAACAAATTTCCCATTCTGACCACTACTGCACATACTCCTAGAGATAGGACATTTCCCATTCTGACCACTACGGCATATACTCCTAGAGATAAGACATTTCCCATTCTGACCACTACTGTACACACTCATGGAGATAAGACATTTCCCATATTGACCACTACTGTACACACTCCTAGAGATAAGACATGTCCCATCATGACCAGTAATGTACACACTCCTAGAGATAAGACATTTCCCATTCTGACCACTACTGTACACACTCCTAGAAATAAGACATTCCCCATTCTGACCACTACTGTACACGCTGCTAGAGATAAGACATTTCCCATTCTGACCACTACTGTACACACTCCTAGAGATAAGACATTTCCCATTCTGACCACTAAAGTACATACTCCTAGAGCTAAGACATTCTCATTCTGAACACTACTGTACACACTCCTAGAGATAAGATATTTCCCATTCTGACCACTACTGTACACACTCCTAGAGTTAAAAAACTTCTCATTCTGACCACTGCTGTACACGCTGCTAGAGATAAGACATTTCCCATTCTGACCACTACTGTACACGCTCCTAGAGATAAGACATTTCCCATTCTGACCACTGCTGTACACACTCATGGAGATAAGACATTTCCCATCTTGACCACTACTGTACACACTCCTAGAGATAAGACATGTCCCATCATGACCACTAATGTACACACTCCTAGAGATAAGACATTTCCCATTCTGACCACTACTGTACACACTCCTAGAGATAAGACATTTCCCATTCTGACCACTACAGTACATACTCCTAGAGATAAGACATTCTCATTCTGAACACTACTGTACACACTCCTAGAGATAAGACATTTCCCATTCTGACCACTACTGTACACACTCTTAGAGTTAAGACATTTCTCATTCTGACCACTGCTGTAGACGCTGCTAGAGATAAGACATTTCCCATTCTGACCACTACTGTACACGCTCCTAGAGATAAGACATTTCCCATTCTGACCACTACTGTACACACTCATGGAGATAAGACATTTCCCATTCTGACCACTACTGTACACACTCCTAGAGATAAGAAGTTTATCATTCTGACCACTGCTGTACACACTCATGGAGATAACAAATTTCCCATTCTGAACACTACTGCACATACTGCTAGAGATAGGACATTTCCCATTCTGACCACTACGGCATATTCTCCTGGAGATAAGACATTTCCCATTCTGACCACTACTGTACACACTCCTAGAGATAAGACATGTCCAATCATGACCACTAATGTACACACTCCTAGAGATAAGATATTTCCCATTCTGACCACGATTGTACATACTCCTTGAGATAAGACATTTCCCATTCTGAACACTACTGCATATACTGCTAGAGATAGGACATTTCCCATTCTGACCACTAATGTACACACTCCTAGAGATAAGAAATTTCCCATTCTGACCACTAATGTACACACTCCTAGAGATAAGACATGTCCCATTCTGACCACTAATGTACACACTCCTAGAGATAAGACATTTCCCATTCTGACCACGATTGTACATACTCCTAGAGATAAGACATTTCCCATTCTACCCACTACTGTACACACTCCTAGAAATAAGACATTTCCCATTCTGACCACTACTGTACACGCTGCTAGAGATAAGACATTCCCCATTCTGACCACTACTGTACACACTCCTAGAGATAAGACATTTCCCATTCTGCCCACTACTGTACACACTCCTAGAAATAAGACATTTCCCATTCTGACCACTACTGTACACGCTGCTAGAGATAAGACATTTCCCATTCTGACCACTACTGTACACACTCCTAGAGATAAGACATTTCCCATTCTGACCACTACAGTACATACTCTTAGAGATAAGACATTCTCATTCTGAACACTACTGTACACACTCCTAGAGTTAAGACATTTCTCATTCTGATCAGTAATGTACAAACTCATGGAGATAAGGCATTTCTCATTTTGACCACTACTGTACACACTCATGGAGATAAGACATTTCTCATTCTGACCTGTAATGTACACACTCATGGAGATAAGACATTTCTCATTCTGACCACTTCTGTACACACTCATGGAGATAAGACATTTCCCATCTTGACCACTACTGTACACATTCCTAGAGATAAGACATGTCCCTTCATGACCACTAATGTACACACTCCTAGAGATAAGACATTTCCCATTCTGACCACTACTGTACACACTCATGGAGATAAGACGTTTCCCATTCTGACCACTACTGTACAAACTCCTAGAGATAAGAAGTTCATCATTCTGACCACTGCTGTACACACTCATGGAGATAACAAATTTCCCATTCTGACCACTACTGCATATACTGCTAGAGATAGGACATTTCCCATTCTGACCACTAATGTACACACTCCAAGAGATAAGATATTTCCCATTCTGACCACTAATGTACACACTCCTAGAGATAAGACATGTCCCATTCTGACCACTAATGTACACACTCCTAGAGATAAGACATTTCCCATTCTGACCACGATTGTACATACTCCTAGAGATAAGACATTTCCCATTCTACCCACTACTGTACACACTCCTAGAAATAAGACATTTCCCATTCTGACCACTACTGTACACGCTGCTAGAGATAAGACATTCCCCATTCTGACCACTACTGTACACACTCCTAGAGATAAGACATTTCCCATTCTGACCACTACTGTACACACTCCTAGAGTTAAAAAACTTCTCATTCTGACCACTGCTGTACACGCTGCTAGAGATAAGACATTTCCCATTCTGACCACTACTGTACACGCTCCTAGAGATAAGACATTTCCCATTCTGACCACTGCTGTACACACTCATGGAGATAAGACATTTCCCATCTTGACCACTACTGTACACACTCCTAGAGATAAGACATGTCCCATCATGACCACTAATGTACACACTCCTAGAGATAAGACATTTCCCATTCTGACCACTACAGTACATACTCTTAGAGATAAGACATTCTCATTCTGAACACTACTGTACACACTCCTAGAGTTAAGACATTTCTCATTCTGATCAGTAATGTACAAACTCATGGAGATAAGGCATTTCTCATTTTGACCACTACTGTACACACTCATGGAGATAAGACATTTCTCATTCTGACCTGTAATGTACACACTCATGGAGATAAGACATTTCTCATTCTGACCACTTCTGTACACACTCATGGAGATAAGACATTTCCCATCTTGACCACTACTGTACACATTCCTAGAGATAAGACATGTCCCTTCATGACCACTAATGTACACACTCCTAGAGATAAGACATTTCCCATTCTGACCACTACAGTACATACTGTTAGAGATAAGACATTCTCATTCTGACCACTTCTGTACACACTCCTAGAGATAAAACATTTCCCATTCTGACCCCTACTGTACACACTCCTAGAAATAAGACATTTCACATTCTTAACACTACTGTACATACTCCTAGAGATAAGACATTTCCCATTCTGACCACTACTGTACACTCATGGAGATAAGACATTTCCCATTCTGACCACTACTGTACACACTCCTAGAGATAAGAAGTTTATCATTCTGACCACTGCTGTACACACTCATGGAGATAACAAATTTCCCATTCTGACCACTACTGCACATACTCCTAGAGATAGGACATTTCCCATTCTGACCACTACGGCATATACTCCTAGAGATAAGACATTTCCCATTCTGACCACTACTGTACACATTCATGGAGATAAGACATTTCCCATCTTGACCACTACTGTACACACTCCTAGAGATAAGACATGTCCCATCATGACCAGTAATGTACACACTCCTAGAGATAAGACATTTCCCATTCTGACCACTACTGTACACACTCCTAGAAATAAGACATTCCCCATTCTGACCACTACTGTACACGCTGCTAGAGATAAGACATTTCCCATTCTGACCACTACTGTACACACTCCTAGAGATAAGACATTTCCCATTCTGACCACTAAAGTACATACTCCTAGAGCTAAGACATTCTCATTCTGAACACTACTGTACACACTCCTAGAGATAAGATATTTCCCATTCTGACCACTACTGTACACACTCCTAGAGTTAAAAAACTTCTCATTCTGACCACTGCTGTACACGCTGCTAGAGATAAGACATTTCCCATTCTGACCACTCATGTACACGCTCCTAGAGATAAGACATTTCCCATTCTGACCACTGCTGTACACACTCATGGAGATAAGACATTTCCCATCTTGACCACTACTGTACACACTCCTAGAGATAAGACATGTCCCATCATGACCACTAATGTACACACTCCTAGAGATAAGACATTTCCCATTCTGACCACTACTGTACACACTCCTAGAGATAAGACATTTCCCATTCTGACCACTACAGTACATACTCCTAGAGATAAGACATTCTCATTCTGAACACTACTGTACACACTCCTAGAGATAAGACATTTCCCATTCTGACCACTACTGTACACACTCTTAGAGTTAAGACATTTCTCATTCTGACCACTGCTGTAGACGCTGCTAGAGATAAGACATTTCCCATTCTGACCACTACTGTACACGCTCCTAGAGATAAGACATTTCCCATTCTGACCACTACTGTACACACTCATGGAGATAAGACATTTCCCATTCTGACCACTACTGTACACACTCCTAGAGATAAGAAGTTTATCATTCTGACCACTGCTGTACACACTCATGGAGATAACAAATTTCCCATTCTGAACACTACTGCACATACTGCTAGAGATAGGACATTTCCCATTCTGACCACTACGGCATATTCTCCTGGAGATAAGACATTTCCCATTCTGACCACTACTGTACACACTCCTAGAGATAAGACATGTCCAATCATGACCACTAATGTACACACTCCTAGAGATAAGATATTTCCCATTCTGACCACGATTGTACATACTCCTTGAGATAAGACATTTCCCATTCTGACCACTACTGCATATACTGCTAGAGATAGGACATTTCCCATTCTGACCACTAATGTACACACTCCTAGAGATAAGACATTTCCCATTCTGACCACTAATGTACACACTCCTAGAGATAAGACATGTCCCATTCTGACCACTAATGTACACACTCCTAGAGATAAGACATTTCCCATTCTGACCACGATTGTACATACTCCTAGAGATAAGACATTTCCCATTCTACCCACTACTGTACACACTCCTAGAAATAAGACATTTCCCATTCTGACCACTACTGTACACGCTGCTAGAGATAAGACATTCCCAATTCTGACCACTACTGTACACACTCCTAGAGATAAGACATTTCCCATTCTGACCACTACAGTACATACTCTTAGAGATAAGACATTCTCATTCTGAACACTACTGTACACACTCCTAGAAATAAGACATTTCCCATTCTGACCACTACTGTACACACTCATAGAGTTAAGACATTTCTCATTCTGATCAGTAATGTACAAACTCATGGAGATTAGACATTTCTCATTTTGACCACTACTGTACACACTCATGGAGATAAGACATTTCTCATTCTGAGTACTACTGTACACACTCATGGGGATAAGACATTTCCCATTCTGACCAGTAATGTACACACTCATGGAGATAAGACAATTCTCATTCTGACCACTTCTGTACACACTCCTAGAGATAAGACATTTCCCATTCTGACCACTACTGTACACGCTCCTACAGATAAGACATTTCCCATTCTGACCACTGCTGTACACACTCATGGAGATAAGACATTTCCCATCTTGACCACTACTGTACACACTCCTAGAGATAAGACATGTCCCATCATGACCACTAATGTACACACTCCTAGAGATAAGACATTTCCCTTTCTGACCACGATTGTACATACTCCTAGAGATAAGACATTTCCCATTCTGCCCACTACTGTACACACTCCTAGAAATAAGACATTTCCCATTCTGACCACTACTGTACACGCTGCTAGAGATAAGACATTTCCCATTCTGACCACTACTGTACACACTCCTAGAGATAAGACATTTCCCATTCTGACCACTACAGTACATACTGTTAGAGATAAGACATACTCATTCTGACCACTTCTGTACACACTCCTAGAGATAAAACATTTCCCATTCTGACCCCTACTGTACACACTCCTAGAAATAAGACATTTCACATTCTTAACACTACTGTACATACTCCTAGAGATAAGACATTTCCCATTCTGACCACTACTGTACACTCATGGAGATAAGACATTTCCCATTCTGACCACTACTGTACACACTCCTAAAGATAAGAAGTTTATCATTCTGACCACTGCTGTACACACTCATGGAGATAACAAATTTCCCATTCTGACCACTACTGCACATACTCCTAGAGATAGGACATTTCCCATTCTGACCACTACGGCATATACTCCTAGAGATAAGACATTTCCCATTCTGACCACTACTGTACACACTCATGGAGATAAGACATTTCCCATCTTGACCACTACTGTACACACTCCTAGAGATAAGACATGTCCCATCATGACCAGTAATGTACACACTCCTAGAGATAAGACATTTCCCATTCTGACCACTACTGTACACACTCCTAGAAATAAGACATTCCCCATTCTGACCACTACTGTACACGCTGCTAGAGATAAGACATTTCCCATTCTGACCACTACTGTACACACTCCTAGAGATAAGACACTTCCCATTCTGACCACTAAAGTACATACTCCTAGAGCTAAGACATTCTCATTCTGAACACTACTGTACACACTCCTAGAGATAAGATATTTCCCATTCTGACCACTACTGTACACACTCCTAGAGTTAAGACATTTCTCATTCTGACCACTGCTGTACACGCTGCTAGAGATAAGACATTTCCCATTCTGACCACTACTGTACACGCTCCTAGAGATAAGACATTTCCCATTCTGACCACTGCTGTACACACTCATGGAGATAAGACATTTCCCATCTTGACCACTACTGTACACACTCCTAGAGATAAGACATGCCCCATCATGACCACTAATGTACACACTCCTAGAGATAAGACATTTCCCATTCTGACCACTACTGTACACACTCCTAGAGATAAGACATTTCCCATTCTGACCACTACAGTACATACTCCTAGAGATAAGACATTCTCATTCTGAACACTACTGTACACACTCCTAGAGATAAGACATTTCCCATTCTGACCACTACTGTACACACTCTTAGAGTTAAGACATTTCTCATTCTGACCACTGCTGTACACGCTGCTAGAGATAAGACATTTCCCATTCTGACCACTACTGTACACGCTCCTAGAGATAAGACATTTCCCATTCTGACCACTACTGTACACACTCCTAGAGATAAGAAGTTTATCATTCTGACCACTGCTGTACACACTCATGGAGATAACAAATTTCCCATTCTGAACACTACTGCACATACTGCTAGAGATAGGACATTTCCCATTCTGACCACGTAGGCATATTCTCCTGGAGATAAGACATTTCCCATTCTGACCACTACTGTACACACTCCTAGAGATAAGACATGTCCAATCATGACCACTAATGTACATACTCCTAGAGATAAGATATTTCCCATTCTGACCACGATTGTACATACTCCTTGAGATAAGACATTTCCCATTCTGACCACTACTGTACACACTCCTAGAGATAAGACATTTCCCATTCTGACCACTACAGTACATACTCCTAGAGATAAGACATTCTCATTCTGAACACTACTGTACACACTCCTAGAGATAACAAATTTCCCATTCTGACCACTACTGCACATACTCCTAGAGATAGGACATTTCCCATTCTGAACACTACTGTACACACTCCTAGAGATAAGACATTTCCCATTCTGACCACTACTGTACACACTCTTAGAGTTAAGACATTTCTCATTCTGACCACTGCTGTAGACGCTGCTAGAGATAAGACATTTCCCATTCTGACCACTACTGTACACGCTCCTAGAGATAAGACATTTCCCATTCTGACCACTACTGTACACACTCATGGAGATAAGACATTTCCCATTCTGACCACTACTGTACACACTCCTAGAGATAAGAAGTTTATCATTCTGACCACTGCTGTACACACTCATGGAGATAACAAATTTCCCATTCTGAACACTACTGCACATACTGCTAGAGATAGGACATTTCCCATTCTGACCACTACGGCATATTCTCCTGGAGATAAGACATTTCCCATTCTGACCACTACTGTACACACTCCTAGAGATAAGACATGTCCAATCATGACCACTAATGTACACACTCCTAGAGATAAGATATTTCCCATTCTGACCACGATTGTACATACTCCTTGAGATAAGACATTTCCCATTCTGACCACTACTGCATATACTGCTAGAGATAGGACATTTCCCATTCTGACCACTAATGTACACACTCCTAGAGATAAGACATTTCCCATTCTGACCACTAATGTACACACTCCTAGAGATAAGACATGTCCCATTCTGACCACTAATGTACACACTCATGGAGATAAGACATTTCCCATTCTGACCACGATTGTACATACTCCTAGAGATAAGACATTTCCCATTCTACCCACTACTGTACACACTCCTAGAAATAAGACATTTCCCATTCTGACCACTACTGTACACGCTGCTAGAGATAAGACATTCCCCATTCTGACCACTACTGTACACACTCCTAGAGATAAGACATTTCCCATTCTGACCACTACAGTACATACTCTTAGAGATAAGACATTCTCATTCTGAACACTACTGTACACACTCCTAGAAATAAGACATTTCCCATTCTGACCACTACTGTACACACTCATAGAGTTAAGACATTTCTCATTCTGATCAGTAATGTACAAACTCATGGAGATTAGACATTTCTCATTTTGACCACTACTGTACACACTCATGGAGATAAGACATTTCTCATTCTGAGTACTACTGTACACACTCATGGGGATAAGACATTTCCCATTCTGACCAGTAATGTACACACTCATGGAGATAAGACAATTCTCATTCTGACCACTTCTGTACACACTCCTAGAGATAAGACATTTCCCATTCTGACCACTACTGTACACGCTCCTACAGATAAGACATTTCCCATTCTGACCACTGCTGTACACACTCATGGAGATAAGACATTTCCCATCTTGACCACTACTGTACACACTCCTAGAGATAAGACATGTCCCATCATGACCACTAATGTACACACTCCTAGAGATAAGACATTTCCCTTTCTGACCACGATTGTACATACTCCTAGAGATAAGACATTTCCCATTCTGCCCACTACTGTACACACTCCTAGAAATAAGACATTTCCCATTCTGACCACTACTGTACACGCTGCTAGAGATAAGACATTTCCCATTCTGACCACTACTGTACACACTCCTAGAGATAAGACATTTCCCATTCTGACCACTACAGTACATACTGTTAGAGATAAGACATACTCATTCTGACCACTTCTGTACACACTCCTAGAGATAAAACATTTCCCATTCTGACCCCTACTGTACACACTCCTAGAAATAAGACATTTCACATTCTTAACACTACTGTACATACTCCTAGAGATAAGACATTTCCCATTCTGACCACTACTGTACACTCATGGAGATAAGACATTTCCCATTCTGACCACTACTGTACACACTCCTAAAGATAAGAAGTTTATCATTCTGACCACTGCTGTACACACTCATGGAGATAACAAATTTCCCATTCTGACCACTACTGCACATACTCCTAGAGATAGGACATTTCCCATTCTGACCACTACGGCATATACTCCTAGAGATAAGACATTTCCCATTCTGACCACTACTGTACACACTCATGGAGATAAGACATTTCCCATCTTGACCACTACTGTACACACTCCTAGAGATAAGACATGTCCCATCATGACCAGTAATGTACACACTCCTAGAGATAAGACATTTCCCATTCTGACCACTACTGTACACACTCCTAGAAATAAGACATTCCCCATTCTGACCACTACTGTACACGCTGCTAGAGATAAGACATTTCCCATTCTGACCACTACTGTACACACTCCTAGAGATAAGACACTTCCCATTCTGACCACTAAAGTACATACTCCTAGAGCTAAGACATTCTCATTCTGAACACTACTGTACACACTCCTAGAGATATGATATTTCCCATTCTGACCACTACTGTACACACTCCTAGAGTTAAGACATTTCTCATTCTGACCACTGCTGTACACGCTGCTAGAGATAAGACATTTCCCATTCTGACCACTACTGTACACGCTCCTAGAGATAAGACATTTCCCATTCTGACCACTGCTGTACACACTCATGGAGATAAGACATTTCCCATCTTGACCACTACTGTACACACTCCTAGAGATAAGACATGCCCCATCATGACCACTAATGTACACACTCCTAGAGATAAGACATTTCCCATTCTGACCACTACTGTACACACTCCTAGAGATAAGACATTTCCCATTCTGACCACTACAGTACATACTCCTAGAGATAAGACATTCTCATTCTGAACACTACTGTACACACTCCTAGAGATAAGACATTTCCCATTCTGACCACTACTGTACACACTCTTAGAGTTAAGACATTTCTCATTCTGACCACTGCTGTACACGCTCCTAGAGATAAGACATTTCCCATTCTGACCACTACTGTACACGCTCCTAGAGATAAGACATTTCCCATTCTGACCACTACTGTACACACTCCTAGAGATAAGAAGTTTATCATTCTGACCACTGCTGTACACACTCATGGAGATAACAAATTTCCCATTCTGAACACTACTGCACATACTGCTAGAGATAGGACATTTCCCATTCTGACCACGTAGGCATATTCTCCTGGAGATAAGACATTTCCCATTCTGACCACTACTGTACACACTCCTAGAGATAAGACATGTCCAATCATGACCACTAATGTACATACTCCTAGAGATAAGATATTTCCCATTCTGACCACGATTGTACATACTCCTTGAGATAAGACATTTCCCATTCTGACCACTACTGTACACACTCCTAGAGATAAGATATTTCCCATTCTGACCACTACAGTACATACTCCTAGAGATAAGACATTCTCATTCTGAACACTACTGTACACACTCCTAGAGATAACAAATTTCCCATTCTGACCACTACTGCACATACTCCTAGAGATAGGACATTTCCCATTCTGACCACTACGGCATATACTCCTAGAGATAAGACATTTCCCATTCTGACCACTACTGTACATACTCCTAGAGATAAGACATTTCCCATTCTGACCACTACTGTACACTCATGGAGATAAGACATTTCCCATTCTGACCACTACTGTACACACTCCTAAAGATAAGAAGTTTATCATTCTGACCACTGCTGTACACACTCATGGAGATAACAAATTTCCCATTCTGACCACTACTGCACATACTCCTAGAGATAGGACATTTCCCATTCTGACCACTACGGCATATACTCCTAGAGATAAGACATTTCCCATTCTGACCACTACTGTACACACTCATGGAGATAAGACATTTCCCATCTTGACCACTACTGTACACACTCCTAGAGATAAGACATGTCCCATCATGACCAGTAATGTACACACTCCTAGAGATAAGACATTTCCCATTCTGACCACTACTGTACACACTCCTAGAAATAAGACATTCCCCATTCTGACCACTACTGTACACGCTGCTAGAGATAAGACATTTCCCATTCTGACCACTACTGTACACACTCCTAGAGATAAGACACTTCCCATTCTGACCACTAAAGTACATACTCCTAGAGCTAAGACATTCTCATTCTGAACACTACTGTACACACTCCTAGAGATATGATATTTCCCATTCTGACCACTACTGTACACACTCCTAGAGTTAAGACATTTCTCATTCTGACCACTGCTGTACACGCTGCTAGAGATAAGACATTTCCCATTCTGACCACTACTGTACACGCTCCTAGAGATAAGACATTTCCCATTCTGACCACTGCTGTACACACTCATGGAGATAAGACATTTCCCATCTTGACCACTACTGTACACACTCCTAGAGATAAGACATGCCCCATCATGACCACTAATGTACACACTCCTAGAGATAAGACATTTCCCATTCTGACCACTACTGTACACACTCCTAGAGATAAGACATTTCCCATTCTGACCACTACAGTACATACTCCTAGAGATAAGACATTCTCATTCTGAACACTACTGTACACACTCCTAGAGATAAGACATTTCCCATTCTGACCACTACTGTACACACTCTTAGAGTTAAGACATTTCTCATTCTGACCACTGCTGTACACGCTCCTAGAGATAAGACATTTCCCATTCTGACCACTACTGTACACGCTCCTAGAGATAAGACATTTCCCATTCTGACCACTACTGTACACACTCCTAGAGATAAGAAGTTTATCATTCTGACCACTGCTGTACACACTCATGGAGATAACAAATTTCCCATTCTGAACACTACTGCACATACTGCTAGAGATAGGACATTTCCCATTCTGACCACGTAGGCATATTCTCCTGGAGATAAGACATTTCCCATTCTGACCACTACTGTACACACTCCTAGAGATAAGACATGTCCAATCATGACCACTAATGTACATACTCCTAGAGATAAGATATTTCCCATTCTGACCACGATTGTACATACTCCTTGAGATAAGACATTTCCCATTCTGACCACTACTGTACACACTCCTAGAGATAAGATATTTCCCATTCTGACCACTACAGTACATACTCCTAGAGATAAGACATTCTCATTCTGAACACTACTGTACACACTCCTAGAGATAACAAATTTCCCATTCTGACCACTACTGCACATACTCCTAGAGATAGGACATTTCCCATTCTGACCACTACGGCATATACTCCTAGAGATAAGACATTTCCCATTCTGACCACTACTGTACACACTCATGGAGATAAGACATTTCCCATCTTGATCACTACTGTACACACTCCTAGAGATAAGACATGTCCCATCATGACCACTAATGTACACACTCCTAGAGATAAGACATTTCCCATTCTGACCACTACTGTACACACTCCTAGAAATAAGACATTTCCCATTCTGACCACTACTGTACACGCTGCTAGAGATAAGACATTTCCCATTCTGACCACTACTGTACACACTCCTAGAGATAAGACATTTCCCATTCTGACCACTAAAGTATATACTCCTAGAGCTAAGACATTCTCATTCTGAACACTACTGTACACACTCCTAGAGATAAGATATTTCCCATTCTGACCACTACTGTACACACTCCTAGAGTTAAGACATTTCCCATTCTGACCACTACTGTACACGCTCCTAGAGATAAGACATTTCCCATTCTGACCACTGCTGTACACACTCATGGAGATAAGACATTTCCCATCTTGACCACTACTGTACACACTCCAAGAGATAAGACATGTCCCATCATGACCACTAATGTACACACTCCTAGAGATAAGACATTTCCCTTTCTGACCACGATTGTACATACTCCTAGAGATAAGACATTCTCATTCTGAACACTACTGTACACACTCATGGAGATAACAAATTTCCCATTCTGACCACTACTGCACATACTCCTAGAGATAAGACATTCTCATTCTGAACACTACTGTACACACTCCTAGAGAAAAGACATTTCCCATTCTGACCACTACTGTACACACTCCTAGAGTTAAGACATTTCTCATTCTGACCACTGCTGTACATACGCTTAGAAAATAAGAAATTTCCCATTCTGAAAACTGCTGTACACACTCCTAGAGATAAGACATTCCCAACCTGAACACTACTGTACACACTCCTAGATATAAGACATTTCCCATTCTGAACCCTACTGTACAAACTCCTAGAGATAAGACATTTCCCATTCTTAACACTACTGTAAAAACTCCTAGAGATAAGACATTTCCCATTCTGACCATTACTGTACACACTCATGGAGATAAGACGTTTCCCATTCTGACCACTACTGTACACACTCCTAGAGATAAGAAGTTTATCATTCTGACCACTGCTGTACACACTCATGGAGATAACAAATTTCCCATTCTGACCACTACTGCATATACTGCTACAGATAGGACATTTCCCATTCTGACCACTACTGCACATACTGCTAGAGATAGGACATTTCCCATTCTGACCACTACGGCATATACTCCTTGAGATAAGATATTTCCCATTCTGACCACTGCTGTACACACTCATGGAGATAAGACATTTCCCATTCTGACCACTAATGTACACACTCCTAGAGATAAGACATTCCCATTCTGACCACGATTGTACATACTCCTAGAGATAAGACATTTCCCATTCTGACCACTACTGTACACGCTGCTAGAGATAAGACATTTCCCATTCTGACCACTACTGTACACACTCCTAGAGATAAGACATTTCCCATTCTGACCACTACAGTACATACTCTTAGAGATAAGACATTCTCATTCTGAACACTACTGTACACACTCCTAGAGTTAAGACATTTCTCAATCTGATCAGTAATGTACAAACTCATGGAGATAAGGCATTTCTCATTTTGACCACTACTGTACACACTCATGGAGATAAGACATTTCTCATTCTGACCACTTCTGTACACACTCATGGAGATAAGACATTTCCCATCTTGACCACTACTGTACACATTCCTAGAGATAAGACATGTCCCTTCATGACCACTAATGTACACACTCCTAGAGATAAGACATTTCCCATTCTGACCACTACTGTACACACTCATGGAGATAAGACGTTTCCCATTCTGACCACTACTGTACACACTCCTAGAGATAAGAAGTTTATCATTCTGACCACTGCTGTACACACTCATGGAGATAACAAATTTCCCATTCTGACCACTACTGCATATACTGCTAGAGATAGGACATTTCCCATTCTGACCACTACGGCATATACTCCTAGAGATAAGACATTTCCCATTCTGACCACTAATGTACACACTCATGGAGATAAGACATTTCCCATTCTGACCACTACTGTACACACTCCTAGAGATAAGACATGTCCCATTCTGACCACTAATGTACACACTCCTAGAGATAAGACATTTCCCATTCTGACCACGATTGTACATACTCCTAGAGATAAGACATTTCCCATTCTGCCCACTACTGTACACACTCCTAGAAATAAGACATTTCCCATTCTGACCACTACTGTACACGCTGCTAGAGATAGGACATTCCCCATTCTGACCACTACTGTACACACTCCTAGAGATAAGACATTTCCCATTCTGACCACTACAGTACATACTCTTAGAGATAAGACATTCTCATTCTGAACACTACTGTACACACTCCTAGAAATTAGACATTTCCCATTCTGACCACTACTGTACACACTCATAGAGTTAAGACATTTCTCATTCTGATCAGTAATGTACAAACTCATGGAGATTAGACATTTCTCATTTTGACCACTACTGTACACACTCATGGAGATAAGACATTTCTCATTCTGAGTACTACTGTACACACTCATGGGGATAAGACATTTCCCATTCTGACCAGTAATGTACACACTCATGGAGATAAGACAATTCTCATTCTGACCACTTCTGTACACACTCCTAGAGATAAAACATTTCCCATTCTGACCCCTACTGTACACACTCATAGAAATAAGACATTTCCCATTCTTAACAATACTGTACATACTCCTAGAGATAAGACATTTCCCATTCTGACCACTACTGTACACACTCATGGAGATAAGACATTTCCCATTCTGACCACTACTGTACACACTCATGGAAATAACAAATTTCCCATTCTGACCACTACTGCACATACTCCTAGAGATAGGACATTTCCCATTCTGACCACTACGGCATATACTCCTAGAGATAAGACATTTCCCATTCTGACCACTACTGTACACACTCATGGAGATAAGACATTTCCCATCTTGACCACTACTGTACACACTCCTAGAGATAAGACATGTCCCATCATGACCACTAATGTACACACTCCTAGAGATAAGACATTTCCCATTCTGACCACTACTGTACACACTCCTAGAAATAAGACATTTCCATTCTGACCACTACTGTACACGCTGCTAGAGATAAGACATTTCCCATTCTGACCACTACTGTACACACTCCTAGAGATAAGACATTTCCCATTCTGACCACTACAGTACATACTCCTAGAGATAAGACATTCTCATTCTGAACACTACTGTACACACTCCTAGAGATAAGACATTTCCCATTCTGACCACTGCTGTACACGCTGCTAGAGATAAGACATTTCCCATTCTGACCACTACTGTACACGCTCCTAGAGATAAGACATTTCCCATTCTGACCACTACTGTACACACTCATGGAGATAAGACATTTCCCATTCTGACCACTACTGTACACACTCCTAGAGATAAGAAGTTTATCATTCTGACCACTGCTGTACACACTCATGGAGATAACAAATTTCCCATTCTGACCACTACTGCACATACTGCTAGAGATAGGACATTTCCCATTCTGACCACTACGGCATATTCTCCTGGAGATAAGACATTTCCCATTCTGACCACTACTGTACACACTCATAGAGATAAGACATGTCCAATCATGACCACTAATGTACACACTCCTAGAGATAAGATATTTCCCATTCTGACCACGATTGTACATACTCCTTGAGATAAGACATTTCCCATTCTGACCACTACTGTATACACTCCTAGAAATAAGACATTTCCCATTCTGACCACTACTGTACACGCTGCTAGAGATAAGACATTTCCCATTCTGACCACTACTGTACACACTCCTAGTGATAAGACATTTCCCATTCTGACCACTACAGTACATACTCCTAGAGATAAGACATTCTCATTCTGAACACTACTGTACACACTCCTAGAGATAAGACATTTCCCATTCTGACCACTACTGTACACACTCCTAGAGATAAGACATTTCCCATTCTGACCACTACAGTACATACTCCTAGAGATAAGACATTCTCATTCTGAACACTACTGTACACACTCCTAGAGATAAGACATTTCCCATTCTGACCACTACTGTACACGCTCCTAGAGATAAGACATTTCCCATTCTGACCACTGCTGTACACACTCATGGAGATAAGACATTTCCCATCTTGACCACTACTGTACACACTCCTAGAGATAAGACATGTCCCATCATGACCACTAATGTACACACTCCTAGAGATAAGACATTTCCCTTTCTGACCACGATTGTACATACTCCTAGAGATAAGACATTTCCCATTCTGCCCATTACTGTACACACTCCTAGAAATAAGACATTTCCCATTCTGACCACTACTGTACACACTCCTAGAGATAAGAAGTTTATCATTCTGACCACTGCTGTACACACTCATGGAGATAACAAATTTCCCATTCTGACCACTACTGCACATACTCCTAGAGATAGGACATTTCCCATTCTGACCACTACGGCATATACTGCTAGAGATAAGACATTTCCCATTCTGACCACTACTGTACACACTCATGGAGATAAGACATTTCCCATCTTGACCACTACTGTACACACTCCTAGAGATAAGACATGTCCCATCATGACCACTAATGTACACACTCCTAGAGATAAGACATTTCCCATTCTGACCACTACAGTACATACTCCTAGAGATAAGACATTCTCATTCTGAACACTACTGTACACACTCCTAGAGATAAGACATTTCCCATTCTGACCACTGCTGTACACGCTGCTAGAGATAAGACATTTCCCATTCTGACCACTACTGTACACGCTCCTAGAGATAAGACATTTCCCATTCTGACCACTACTGTACACACTCATGGAGATAAGACATTTCCCATTCTGACCACTACTGTACACACTCCTAGAGATAAGAAGTTTATCATTCTGACCACTGCTGTACACACTCATGGAGATAACAAATTTCCCATTCTGACCACTACTGCACATACTGCTAGAGATAGGACATTTCCCATTCTGACCACTACGGCATATTCTCCTGGAGATAAGACATTTCCCATTCTGACCACTACTGTACACACTCATAGAGATAAGACATGTCCAATCATGACCACTAATGTACACACTCCTAGAGATAAGATATTTCCCATTCTGACCACGATTGTACATACTCCTTGAGATAAGACATTTCCCATTCTGACCACTACTGTATACACTCCTAGAAATAAGACATTTCCCATTCTGACCACTACTGTACACGCTGCTAGAGATAAGACATTTCCCATTCTGACCACTACTGTACACACTCCTAGTGATAAGACATTTCCCATTCTGACCACTACAGTACATACTCCTAGAGATAAGACATTCTCATTCTGAACACTACTGTACACACTCCTAGAGATAAGACATTTCCCATTCTGACCACTACTGTACACACTCCTAGAGATAAGACATTTCCCATTCTGACCACTACAGTACATACTCCTAGAGATAAGACATTCTCATTCTGAACACTACTGTACACACTCCTAGAGATAAGACATTTCCCATTCTGACCACTACTGTACACGCTCCTAGAGATAAGACATTTCCCATTCTGACCACTGCTGTACACACTCATGGAGATAAGACATTTCCCATCTTGACCACTACTGTACACACTCCTAGAGATAAGACATGTCCCATCATGACCACTAATGTACACACTCCTAGAGATAAGACATTTCCCTTTCTGACCACGATTGTACATACTCCTAGAGATAAGACATTTCCCATTCTGCCCATTACTGTACACACTCCTAGAAATAAGACATTTCCCATTCTGACCACTACTGTACACACTCCTAGAGATAAGAAGTTTATCATTCTGACCACTGCTGTACACACTCATGGAGATAACAAATTTCCCATTCTGACCACTACTGCACATACTCCTAGAGATAGGACATTTCCCATTCTGACCACTACGGCATATACTGCTAGAGATAAGACATTTCCCATTCTGACCACTACTGTACACACTCATGGAGATAAGACATTTCCCATCTTGACCACTACTGTACACACTCCTAGAGATAAGACATGTCCCATCATGACCACTAATGTACACACTCCTAGAGATAAGACATTTCCCATTCTGTCCACTACTGTACACACTCCTAGAAATAAGACATTTCCCATTCTGACCACTACTGTACACGCTGCTAGAGATAAGACATTTCCCATTCTGACCACTACTGTACACACTCCTAGAGATAAGACATTTCCCATTCTGACCACTAAAGTACATACTCCTAGAGCTAAGACATTCTCATTCTGAACACTACTGTACACACTCCTAGAGATAAGATATTTCCCATTCTGACCACTACTGTACACACTCCTAGAGTTAAGACATTTCTCATTCTGACCACTGCTGTACACGCTGCTAGAGATAAGACATTTCCCATTCTGACCACTACTGTACACGCTCCTAGAGATAAGACATTTCCCATTCTGACCACTGCTGTACACACTCATGGAGATAAGACATTTCCCATCTTGACCACTACTGTACACACTCCTAGAGATAAGACATTTCCCATTCTGACCACTACTGTACACACTCATGGAGATAAGACATTTCCCATTCTGACCACTACTGTACACACTCCTAGAGATAAGAAGTTTATCATTCTGACCACTGCTGTACACACTCATGGAGATAACAAATTTCCCATTCTGACCACTACTGCACATACTGCTAGAGATAGGACATTTCCCATTCTGACCACTACGGCATATTCTCCTGGAGATAAGACATTTCCCATTCTGACCACTACTGTACACACTCCTAGAGATAAGACATGTCCAATCATGACCACTAATGTACACACTCCTAGAGATAAGATATTTCCCATTCTGACCATGATTGTACATACTCCTTGAGATAAGACATTTCCCATTCTGACCACTACTGTATACACTCCTAGAAATAAGACATTTCCCATTCTGACCACTACAGTACACGCTGCTAGAGATAAGACATTTCCCATTCTGACCACTACTGTACACACTCCTAGAGATAAGACATTTCCCATTCTGACCACTACAGTACATACTCCTAGAGATAAGACATTATCATTCTGAACACTACTGTACACACTCCTAGAGATAAGACATTTCCCATTCTGACCACTACTGTACACACTCCTAGAGATAAGACATTTTCCATTCTGACCACTACAGTACATACTCCTAGAGATAAGACATTCTCATTCTGAACACTACTGTACACACTCCTAGAGATAAGACATTTCCCATTCTGACCACTACTGTACACGCTCCTAGAGATAAAACATTTCCCATTCTGACCACTGCTGTACACACTCATGGAGATAAGACATTTCCCATCTTGACCACTACTGTACACACTCCTAGAGATAAGACATGTCCCATCATGACCACTAATGTACACACTCCTAGAGATAAGACATTTCCCTTTCTGACCACGATTGTACATACTCCTAGAGATAAGACATTTCCCATTCTGCCCACTACTGTACACACTACTAGAAATAAGACATTTCCCATTCTGACCACTACTGTACACGCTGCTAGAGATAAGACATTTCCCATTCTGACCACTACTGTACACACTCCTAGAGATAAGACATTTCCCATTCTGACCACTACAGTACATACTCTTAGAGATAAGACATTCTCATTCTGACAACTTCTGTACACACTCCTAGAGATAAAACATTTCCCATTCTGACCACTACTGTACACACTCCTAGAGATAAGAAGTTTATCATTCTGACCACTGCTGTACACACTCATGGAGATAACAAATTTCCCATTCTGACCACTACTGCACATACTCCTAGAGATAGGACATTTCCCATTCTGACCACTACGGCATATACTCCTAGAGATAAGACATTTCCCATTCTGACCACTACTGTACACACTCATGGAGATAAGACATTTCCCATCTTGACCACTACTGTACACACTCCTAGAGATAAGACATGTCCCATCATGACCACTAATGTACACACTCCTAGAGATAAGACATTTCCCATTCTGTCCACTACTGTACACACTCCTAGAAATAAGACATTTCCCATTCTGACCACTACTGTACACGCTGCTAGAGATAAGACATTTCCCATTCTGACCACTACTGTACACACTCCTAGAGATAAGACATTTCCCATTCTGACCACTAAAGTACATACTCCTAGAGCTAAGACATTCTCATTCTGAACACTACTGTACACACTCCTAGAGATAAGATATTTCCCATTCTGACCACTACTGTACACACTCCTAGAGTTAAGACATTTCTCATTCTGACCACTGCTGTACACGCTGCTAGAGATAAGACATTTCCCATTCTGACCACTACTGTACACGCTCCTAGAGATAAGACATTTCCCATTCTGACCACTGCTGTACACACTCATGGAGATAAGACATTTCCCATCTTGACCACTACTGTACACACTCCTAGAGATAAGACATTTCCCATTCTGACCACTACTGTACACACTCATGGAGATAAGACATTTCCCATTCTGACCACTACTGTACACACTCCTAGAGATAAGAAGTTTATCATTCTGACCACTGCTGTACACACTCATGGAGATAACAAATTTCCCATTCTGACCACTACTGCACATACTGCTAGAGATAGGACATTTCCCATTCTGACCACTACGGCATATTCTCCTGGAGATAAGACATTTCCCATTCTGACCACTACTGTACACACTCCTAGAGATAAGACATGTCCAATCATGACCACTAATGTACACACTCCTAGAGATAAGATATTTCCCATTCTGACCATGATTGTACATACTCCTTGAGATAACACATTTCCCATTCTGACCACTACTGTATACACTCCTAGAAATAAGACATTTCCCATTCTGACCACTACTGTACACGCTGCTAGAGATAAGACATTTCCCATTCTGACCACTACTGTACACACTCCTAGAGATAAGACATTTCCCATTCTGACCAATACAGTACATACTCCTAGAGATAAGACATTCTCATTCTGAACACTACTGTACACACTCCTAGAGATAAGACATTTCCCATTCTGACCACTACTGTACACGCTCCTAGAGATAAAACATTTCCCATTCTGACCACTGCTGTACACACTCATGGAGATAAGACATTTCCCATCTTGACCACTACTGTACACACTCCTAGAGATAAGACATGTCCCATCATGACCACTAATGTACACACTCCTAGAGATAAGACATTTCCCTTTCTGACCACGATTGTACATACTCCTAGAGATAAGACATTTCCCATTCTGCCCACTACTGTACACACTACTAGAAATAAGACATTTCCCATTCTGACCACTACTGTACACGCTGCTAGAGATAAGACATTTCCCATTCTGACCACTACTGTACACACTCCTAGAGATAAGACATTTACCATTCTGACCACTACAGTACATACTCTTAGAGATAAGACATTCTCATTCTGACCACTTCTGTACACACTCCTAGAGATAAAACATTTCCCATTCTGACCACTACTGTACACACTCCTAGAGATAAGAAGTTTATCATTCTGACCACTGCTGTACACACTCATGGAGATAACAAATTTCCCATTCTGACCACTACTGCACATACTCCTAGAGATAGGACATTTCCCATTCTGACCACTACGGCATATACTCCTAGAGATAAGACATTTCCCATTCTGACCACTACTGTACACACTCATGGAGATAAGACATTTCCCATCTTGACCACTACTGTACACACTCCTAGAGATAAGACATGTCCCATCATGACCACTAATGTACACACTCCTAGAGATAAGACATTTCCCATTCTGTCCACTACTGTACACACTCCTAGAAATAAGACATTTCCCATTCTGACCACTACTGTACACGCTGCTAGAGATAAGACATTTCCCATTCTGACCACTACTGTACACACTCCTAGAGATAAGACATTTCCCATTCTGACCACTAAAGTACATACTCCTAGAGCTAAGACATTCTCATTCTGAACACTACTGTACACACTCCTAGAGATAAGATATTTCCCATTCTGACCACTACTGTACACACTCCTAGAGTTAAGACATTTCTCATTCTGACCACTGCTGTACACGCTGCTAGAGATAAGACATTTCCCATTCTGACCACTACTGTACACGCTCCTAGAGATAAGACATTTCCCATTCTGACCACTGCTGTACACACTCATGGAGATAAGACATTTCCCATCTTGACCACTACTGTACACACTCCTAGAGATAAGACATTTCCCATTCTGACCACTACTGTACACACTCATGGAGATAAGACATTTCCCATTCTGACCACTACTGTACACACTCCTAGAGATAAGAAGTTTATCATTCTGACCACTGCTGTACACACTCATGGAGATAACAAATTTCCCATTCTGACCACTACTGCACATACTGCTAGAGATAGGACATTTCCCATTCTGACCACTACGGCATATTCTCCTGGAGATAAGACATTTCCCATTCTGACCACTACTGTACACACTCCTAGAGATAAGACATGTCCAATCATGACCACTAATGTACACACTCCTAGAGATAAGATATTTCCCATTCTGACCATGATTGTACATACTCCTTGAGATAAGACATTTCCCATTCTGACCACTACTGTATACACTCCTAGAAATAAGACATTTCCCATTCTGACCACTACTGTACACGCTGCTAGAGATAAGACATTTCCCATTCTGACCACTACTGTACACACTCCTAGAGATAAGACATTTCCCATTCTGACCAATACAGTACATACTCCTAGAGATAAGACATTCTCATTCTGAACACTACTGTACACACTCCTAGAGATAAGACATTTCCCATTCTGACCACTACTGTACATACTCTTAGAGATAAGACATTCTCATTCTGAACACTACTGTACACACTCCTAGAGTTAAGACATTTCTCATTCTGATCAGTAATGTACAAACTCATGGAGATAAGGCATTTCTCATTTTGACCACTACTGTACACACTCATGGAGATAAGACATTTCTCATTCTGACCACTTCTGTACACACTCATGGAGATAAGACATTTCCCATCTTGACCACTACTGTACACATTCCTAGAGATAAGACATGTCCCTTCATGACCACTAATGTACACACTCCTAGAGATAAGACATTTCCCATTCTGACCACTACTGTACACACTCATGGAGATAAGACGTTTCCCATTCTGACCACTACTGTACACACTCCTAGAGATAAGAAGTTTATCATTCTGACCACTGCTGTACACACTCATGGAGATAACAAATTTCCCATTCTGACCACTACTGCATATACTGCTAGAGATAGGACATTTCCCATTCTGACCACTACGGCATATACTCCTAGAGATAAGACATTTCCCATTCTGACCACTAATGTACACACTCATGGAGATAAGACATTTCCCATTCTGACCACTACTGTACACACTCCTAGAGATAAGACATGTCCCATTCTGACCACTAATGTACACACTCCTAGAGATAAGACATTTCCCATTCTGACCACGATTGTACATACTCCTAGAGATAAGACATTTCCCATTCTGCCCACTACTGTACACACTCCTAGAAATAAGACATTTCCCATTCTGACCACTACTGTACACGCTGCTAGAGATAGGACATTCCCCATTCTGACCACTACTGTACACACTCCTAGAGATAAGACATTTCCCATTCTGACCACTACAGTACATACTCTTAGAGATAAGACATTCTCATTCTGAACACTACTGTACACACTCCTAGAAATTAGACATTTCCCATTCTGACCACTACTGTACACACTCATAGAGTTAAGACATTTCTCATTCTGATCAGTAATGTACAAACTCATGGAGATTAGACATTTCTCATTTTGACCACTACTGTACACACTCATGGAGATAAGACATTTCTCATTCTGAGTACTACTGTACACACTCATGGGGATAAGACATTTCCCATTCTGACCAGTAATGTACACACTCATGGAGATAAGACAATTCTCATTCTGACCACTTCTGTACACACTCCTAGAGATAAAACATTTCCCATTCTGACCCCTACTGTACACACTCATAGAAATAAGACATTTCCCATTCTTAACAATACTGTACATACTCCTAGAGATAAGACATTTCCCATTCTGACCACT
Organism: Lampris incognitus; assembly: GCF_029633865.1. Taxonomy (NCBI): domain Eukaryota; kingdom Metazoa; phylum Chordata; class Actinopteri; order Lampriformes; family Lampridae; genus Lampris; species Lampris incognitus. The sequence goes on along the minus strand of NC_079213.1, from coordinate 46,863,462 downwards.
ACTGTACACACTCATGGAGATAAGACATTTCCCATTCTGACCACTACTGTACACACTCATGGAAATAACAAATTTCCCATTCTGACCACTACTGCACATACTCCTAGAGATAGGACATTTCCCATTCTGACCACTACGGCATATACTCCTAGAGATAAGACATTTCCCATTCTGACCACTACTGTACACACTCATGGAGATAAGACATTTCCCATCTTGACCACTACTGTACACACTCCTAGAGATAAGACATGTCCCATCATGACCACTAATGTACACACTCCTAGAGATAAGACATTTCCCATTCTGACCACTACTGTACACACTCCTAGAAATAAGACATTTCCATTCTGACCACTACTGTACACGCTGCTAGAGATAAGACATTTCCCATTCTGACCACTACTGTACACACTCCTAGAGATAAGACATTTCCCATTCTGACCACTACAGTACATACTCCTAGAGATAAGACATTCTCATTCTGAACACTACTGTACACACTCCTAGAGATAAGACATTTCCCATTCTGACCACTACTGTACACACTCCTAGAGTTAAGACATTTCTCATTCTGACCACTGCTGTACACGCTGCTAGAGATAAGACATTTCCCATTCTGACCACTACTGTACACGCTCCTAGAGATAAGACATTTCCCATTCTGACCACTACTGTACACACTCATGGAGATAAGACATTTCCCATTCTGACCACTACTGTACACACTCCTAGAGATAAGAAGTTTATCATTCTGACCACTGCTGTACACACTCATGGAGATAACAAATTTCCCATTCTGACCACTACTGCACATACTGCTAGAGATAGGACATTTCCCATTCTGACCACTACGGCATATTCTCCTGGAGATAAGACATTTCCCATTCTGACCACTACTGTACACACTCATAGAGATAAGACATGTCCAATCATGACCACTAATGTACACACTCCTAGAGATAAGATATTTCCCATTCTGACCACGATTGTACATACTCCTTGAGATAAGACATTTCCCATTCTGACCACTACTGTACATACTCTTAGAGATAAGACATTCTCATTCTGAACACTACTGTACACACTCCTAGAGTTAAGACATTTCTCATTCTGATCAGTAATGTACAAACTCATGGAGATAAGGCATTTCTCATTTTGACCACTACTGTACACACTCATGGAGATAAGACATTTCTCATTCTGACCACTTCTGTACACACTCATGGAGATAAGACATTTCCCATCTTGACCACTACTGTACACATTCCTAGAGATAAGACATGTCCCTTCATGACCACTAATGTACACACTCCTAGAGATAAGACATTTCCCATTCTGACCACTACTGTACACACTCATGGAGATAAGACGTTTCCCATTCTGACCACTACTGTACACACTCCTAGAGATAAGAAGTTTATCATTCTGACCACTGCTGTACACACTCATGGAGATAACAAATTTCCCATTCTGACCACTACTGCATATACTGCTAGAGATAGGACATTTCCCATTCTGACCACTACGGCATATACTCCTAGAGATAAGACATTTCCCATTCTGACCACTAATGTACACACTCATGGAGATAAGACATTTCCCATTCTGACCACTACTGTACACACTCCTAGAGATAAGACATGTCCCATTCTGACCACTAATGTACACACTCCTAGAGATAAGACATTTCCCATTCTGACCACGATTGTACATACTCCTAGAGATAAGACATTTCCCATTCTGCCCACTACTGTACACACTCCTAGAAATAAGACATTTCCCATTCTGACCACTACTGTACACGCTGCTAGAGATAGGACATTCCCCATTCTGACCACTACTGTACACACTCCTAGAGATAAGACATTTCCCATTCTGACCACTACAGTACATACTCTTAGAGATAAGACATTCTCATTCTGAACACTACTGTACACACTCCTAGAAATTAGACATTTCCCATTCTGACCACTACTGTACACACTCATAGAGTTAAGACATTTCTCATTCTGATCAGTAATGTACAAACTCATGGAGATTAGACATTTCTCATTTTGACCACTACTGTACACACTCATGGAGATAAGACATTTCTCATTCTGAGTACTACTGTACACACTCATGGGGATAAGACATTTCCCATTCTGACCAGTAATGTACACACTCATGGAGATAAGACAATTCTCATTCTGACCACTTCTGTACACACTCCTAGAGATAAAACATTTCCCATTCTGACCCCTACTGTACACACTCATAGAAATAAGACATTTCCCATTCTTAACAATACTGTACATACTCCTAGAGATAAGACATTTCCCATTCTGACCACTACTGTACACACTCATGGAGATAAGACATTTCCCATTCTGACCACTACTGTACACACTCATGGAAATAACAAATTTCCCATTCTGACCACTACTGCACATACTCCTAGAGATAGGACATTTCCCATTCTGACCACTACGGCATATACTCCTAGAGATAAGACATTTCCCATTCTGACCACTACTGTACACACTCATGGAGATAAGACATTTCCCATCTTGACCACTACTGTACACACTCCTAGAGATAAGACATGTCCCATCATGACCACTAATGTACACACTCCTAGAGATAAGACATTTCCCATTCTGACCACTACTGTACACACTCCTAGAAATAAGACATTTCCATTCTGACCACTACTGTACACGCTGCTAGAGATAAGACATTTCCCATTCTGACCACTACTGTACACACTCCTAGAGATAAGACATTTCCCATTCTGACCACTACAGTACATACTCCTAGAGATAAGACATTCTCATTCTGAACACTACTGTACACACTCCTAGAGATAAGACATTTCCCATTCTGACCACTACTGTACACACTCCTAGAGTTAAGACATTTCTCATTCTGACCACTGCTGTACACGCTGCTAGAGATAAGACATTTCCCATTCTGACCACTACTGTACACGCTCCTAGAGATAAGACATTTCCCATTCTGACCACTACTGTACACACTCATGGAGATAAGACATTTCCCATTCTGACCACTACTGTACACACTCCTAGAGATAAGAAGTTTATCATTCTGACCACTGCTGTACACACTCATGGAGATAACAAATTTCCCATTCTGACCACTACTGCACATACTGCTAGAGATAGGACATTTCCCATTCTGACCACTACGGCATATTCTCCTGGAGATAAGACATTTCCCATTCTGACCACTACTGTACACACTCATAGAGATAAGACATGTCCAATCATGACCACTAATGTACACACTCCTAGAGATAAGATATTTCCCATTCTGACCACGATTGTACATACTCCTTGAGATAAGACATTTCCCATTCTGACCACTACTGTATACACTCCTAGAAATAAGACATTTCCCATTCTGACCACTACTGTACACGCTGCTAGAGATAAGACATTTCCCATTCTGACCACTACTGTACACACTCCTAGTGATAAGACATTTCCCATTCTGACCACTACAGTACATACTCCTAGAGATAAGACATTCTCATTCTGAACACTACTGTACACACTCCTAGAGATAAGACATTTCCCATTCTGACCACTACTGTACACACTCCTAGAGATAAGACATTTCCCATTCTGACCACTACAGTACATACTCCTAGAGATAAGACATTCTCATTCTGAACACTACTGTACACACTCCTAGAGATAAGACATTTCCCATTCTGACCACTACTGTACACGCTCCTAGAGATAAGACATTTCCCATTCTGACCACTGCTGTACACACTCATGGAGATAAGACATTTCCCATCTTGACCACTACTGTACACACTCCTAGAGATAAGACATGTCCCATCATGACCACTAATGTACACACTCCTAGAGATAAGACATTTCCCTTTCTGACCACGATTGTACATACTCCTAGAGATAAGACATTTCCCATTCTGCCCATTACTGTACACACTCCTAGAAATAAGACATTTCCCATTCTGACCACTACTGTACACACTCCTAGAGATAAGAAGTTTATCATTCTGACCACTGCTGTACACACTCATGGAGATAACAAATTTCCCATTCTGACCACTACTGCACATACTCCTAGAGATAGGACATTTCCCATTCTGACCACTACGGCATATACTGCTAGAGATAAGACATTTCCCATTCTGACCACTACTGTACACACTCATGGAGATAAGACATTTCCCATCTTGACCACTACTGTACACACTCCTAGAGATAAGACATGTCCCATCATGACCACTAATGTACACACTCCTAGAGATAAGACATTTCCCATTCTGTCCACTACTGTACACACTCCTAGAAATAAGACATTTCCCATTCTGACCACTACTGTACACGCTGCTAGAGATAAGACATTTCCCATTCTGACCACTACTGTACACACTCCTAGAGATAAGACATTTCCCATTCTGACCACTAAAGTACATACTCCTAGAGCTAAGCCATTCTCATTCTGAACACTACTGTACACACTCCTAGAGATAAGATATTTCCCATTCTGACCACTACTGTACACACTCCTAGAGTTAAGACATTTCTCATTCTGACCACTGCTGTACACGCTGCTAGAGATAAGACATTTCCCATTCTGACCACTACTGTACACGCTCCTAGAGATAAGACATTTCCCATTCTGACCACTGCTGTACACACTCATGGAGATAAGACATTTCCCATCTTGACCACTACTGTACACACTCCTAGAGATAAGACATTTCCCATTCTGACCACTACTGTACACACTCATGGAGATAAGACATTTCCCATTCTGACCACTACTGTACACACTCCTAGAGATAAGAAGTTTATCATTCTGACCACTGCTGTACACACTCATGGAGATAACAAATTTCCCATTCTGACCACTACTGCACATACTGCTAGAGATAGGACATTTCCCATTCTGACCACTACGGCATATTCTCCTGGAGATAAGACATTTCCCATTCTGACCACTACTGTACACACTCCTAGAGATAAGACATGTCCAATCATGACCACTAATGTACACACTCCTAGAGATAAGATATTTCCCATTCTGACCATGATTGTACATACTCCTTGAGATAAGACATTTCCCATTCTGACCACTACTGTATACACTCCTAGAAATAAGACATTTCCCATTCTGACCACTACTGTACACGCTGCTAGAGATAAGACATTTCCCATTCTGACCACTACTGTACACACTCCTAGAGATAAGACATTTCCCATTCTGACCACTACAGTACATACTCCTAGAGATAAGACATTATCATTCTGAACACTACTGTACACACTCCTAGAGATAAGACATTTCCCATTCTGACCACTACTGTACACACTCCTAGAGATAAGACATTTCCCATTCTGACCACTACAGTACATACTCCTAGAGATAAGACATTCTCATTCTGAACACTACTGTACACACTCCTAGAGATAAGACATTTCCCATTCTGACCACTACTGTACACGCTCCTAGAGATAAAACATTTCCCATTCTGACCACTGCTGTACACACTCATGGAGATAAGACATTTCCCATCTTGACCACTACTGTACACACTCCTAGAGATAAGACATGTCCCATCATGACCACTAATGTACACACTCCTAGAGATAAGACATTTCCCTTTCTGACCACGATTGTACATACTCCTAGAGATAAGACATTTCCCATTCTGCCCACTACTGTACACACTACTAGAAATAAGACATTTCCCATTCTGACCACTACTGTACACGCTGCTAGAGATAAGACATTTCCCATTCTGACCACTACTGTACACACTCCTAGAGATAAGACATTTCCCATTCTGACCACTACAGTACATACTCTTAGAGATAAGACATTCTCATTCTGACCACTTCTGTACACACTCCTAGAGATAAAACATTTCCCATTCTGACCACTACTGTACACACTCCTAGAGATAAGAAGTTTATCATTCTGACCACTGCTGTACACACTCATGGAGATAACAAATTTCCCATTCTGACCACTACTGCACATACTCCTAGAGATAGGACATTTCCCATTCTGACCACTACGGCATATACTCCTAGAGATAAGACATTTCCCATTCTGACCACTACTGTACACACTCATGGAGATAAGACATTTCCCATCTTGACCACTACTGTACACACTCCTAGAGATAAGACATGTCCCATCATGACCACTAATGTACACACTCCTAGAGATAAGACATTTCCCATTCTGTCCACTACTGTACACACTCCTAGAAATAAGACATTTCCCATTCTGACCACTACTGTACACGCTGCTAGAGATAAGACATTTCCCATTCTGACCACTACTGTACACACTCCTAGAGATAAGACATTTCCCATTCTGACCACTAAAGTACATACTCCTAGAGCTAAGACATTCTCATTCTGAACACTACTGTACACACTCCTAGAGATAAGATATTTCCCATTCTGACCACTACTGTACACACTCCTAGAGTTAAGACATTTCTCATTCTGACCACTGCTGTACACGCTGCTAGAGATAAGACATTTCCCATTCTGACCACTACTGTACACGCTCCTAGAGATAAGACATTTCCCATTCTGACCACTGCTGTACACACTCATGGAGATAAGACATTTCCCATCTTGACCACTACTGTACACACTCCTAGAGATAAGACATTTCCCATTCTGACCACTACTGTACACACTCATGGAGATAAGACATTTCCCATTCTGACCACTACTGTACACACTCCTAGAGATAAGAAGTTTATCATTCTGACCACTGCTGTACACACTCATGGAGATAACAAATTTCCCATTCTGACCACTACTGCACATACTGCTAGAGATAGGACATTTCCCATTCTGACCACTACGGCATATTCTCCTGGAGATAAGACATTTCCCATTCTGACCACTACTGTACACACTCCTAGAGATAAGACATGTCCAATCATGACCACTAATGTACACACTCCTAGAGATAAGATATTTCCCATTCTGACCATGATTGTACATACTCCTTGAGATAAGACATTTCCCATTCTGACCACTACTGTATACACTCCTAGAAATAAGACATTTCCCATTCTGACCACTACTGTACACGCTGCTAGAGATAAGACATTTCCCATTCTGACCACTACTGTACACACTCCTAGAGATAAGACATTTCCCATTCTGACCAATACAGTACATACTCCTAGAGATAAGACATTCTCATTCTGAACACTACTGTACACACTCCTAGAGATAAGACATTTCCCATTCTGACCACTACTGTACACACTCCTAGAGATAAGACATTTCCCATTCTGACCACTACAGTACATACTCCTAGAGATAAGACATTCTCATTCTGAACACTACTGTACACACTCCTAGAGATAAGACATTTCCCATTCTGACCACTACTGTACACGCTCCTAGAGATAAGATATTTCCCATTCTGACCATGATTGTACATACTCCTTGAGATAAGACATTTCCCATTCTGACCACTACTGTATACACTCCTAGAAATAAGACATTTCCCATTCTGACCACTACTGTACACGCTGCTAGAGATAAGACATTTCCCATTCTGACCACTACTGTACACACTCCTAGAGATAAGACATTTCCCATTCTGACCACTACAGTACATACTCCTAGAGATAAGACATTCTCATTCTGAACACTACTGTACACACTCCTAGAGATAAGACATTTCCCATTCTGACCACTACTGTACACACTCCTAGAGATAAGACATTTCCCATTCTGACCACTACAGTACATACTCCTAGAGATAAGACATTCTCATTCTGAACACTACTGTACACACTCCTAGAGATAAGACATTTCCCATTCTGACCACTACTGTACACGCTCCTAGAGATAAAACATTTCCCATTCTGACCACTGCTGTACACACTCATGGAGATAAGACATTTCCCATCTTGACCACTACTGTACACACTCCTAGAGATAAGACATGTCCCATCATGACCACTAATGTACACACTCCTAGAGATAAGACATTTCCCATTCTGACCACTACAGTACATACTCCTAGAGATAAGACATTCTCATTCTGAACACTACTGTACACACTCCTAGAGATAAGACATTTCCCATTCTGACCACTTCTGTACACACTCCTAGAGATAAAACATTTCCCATTCTGACCACTACTGTACACACTCCTAGAGATAAGAAGTTTATCATTCTGACCACTGCTGTACACACTCATGGAGATAACAAATTTCCCATTCTGACCACTACTGCACATACTCCTAGAGATAGGACATTTCCCATTCTGACCACTACGGCATATACTCCTAGAGATAAGACATTTCCCATTCTGACCACTACTGTACACACTCATGGAGATAAGACATTTCCCATCTTGACCACTACTGTACACACTCCTAGAGATAAGACATGTCCCATCATGACCACTAATGTACACACTCCTAGAGATAAGACATTTCCCATTCTGTCCACTACTGTACACACTCCTAGAAATAAGACATTTCCCATTCTGACCACTACTGTACACGCTGCTAGAGATAAGACATTTCCCATTCTGACCACTACTGTACACACTCCTAGAGATAAGACATTTCCCATTCTGACCACTAAAGTACATACTCCTAGAGCTAAGACATTCTCATTCTGAACACTACTGTACACACTCCTAGAGATAAGATATTTCCCATTCTGACCACTACTGTACACACTCCTAGAGTTAAGACATTTCTCATTCTGACCACTGCTGTACACGCTGCTAGAGATAAGACATTTCCCATTCTGACCACTACTGTACACGCTCCTAGAGATAAGACATTTCCCATTCTGACCACTGCTGTACACACTCATGGAGATAAGACATTTCCCATCTTGACCACTACTGTACACACTCCTAGAGATAAGACATTTCCCATTCTGACCACTACTGTACACACTCATGGAGATAAGACATTTCCCATTCTGACCACTACTGTACACACTCCTAGAGATAAGAAGTTTATCATTCTGACCACTGCTGTACACACTCATGGAGATAACAAATTTCCCATTCTGACCACTACTGCACATACTGCTAGAGATAGGACATTTCCCATTCTGACCACTACGGCATATTCTCCTGGAGATAAGACATTTCCCATTCTGACCACTACTGTACACACTCCTAGAGATAAGACATGTCCAATCATGACCACTAATGTACACACTCCTAGAGATAAGATATTTCCCATTCTGACCATGATTGTACATACTCCTTGAGATAAGACATTTCCCATTCTGACCACTACTGTATACACTCCTAGAAATAAGACATTTCCCATTCTGACCACTACTGTACACGCTGCTAGAGATAAGACATTTCCCATTCTGACCACTACTGTACACACTCCTAGAGATAAGACATTTCCCATTCTGACCAATACAGTACATACTCCTAGAGATAAGACATTCTCATTCTGAACACTACTGTACACACTCCTAGAGATAAGACATTTCCCATTCTGACCACTACTGTACACACTCCTAGAGATAAGACATTTCCCATTCTGACCACTACAGTACATACTCCTAGAGATAAGACATTCTCATTCTGAACACTACTGTACACACTCCTAGAGATAAGACATTTCCCATTCTGACCACTACTGTACACGCTCCTAGAGATAAGATATTTCCCATTCTGACCATGATTGTACATACTCCTTGAGATAAGACATTTCCCATTCTGACCACTACTGTATACACTCCTAGAAATAAGACATTTCCCATTCTGACCACTACTGTACACGCTGCTAGAGATAAGACATTTCCCATTCTGACCACTACTGTACACACTCCTAGAGATAAGACATTTCCCATTCTGACCACTACAGTACATACTCCTAGAGATAAGACATTCTCATTCTGAACACTACTGTACACACTCCTAGAGATAAGACATTTCCCATTCTGACCACTACTGTACACACTCCTAGAGATAAGACATTTCCCATTCTGACCACTACAGTACATACTCCTAGAGATAAGACATTCTCATTCTGAACACTACTGTACACACTCCTAGAGATAAGACATTTCCCATTCTGACCACTACTGTACACGCTCCTAGAGATAAAACATTTCCCATTCTGACCACTGCTGTACACACTCATGGAGATAAGACATTTCCCATCTTGACCACTACTGTACACACTCCTAGAGATAAGACATGTCCCATCATGACCACTAATGTACACACTCCTAGAGATAAGACATTTCCCTTTCTGACCACGATTGTACATACTCCTAGAGATAAGACATTTCCCATTCTGCCCACTACTGTACACACTACTAGAAATAAGACATTTCCCATTCTGACCACTACTGTACACGCTGCTAGAGATAAGACATTTCCCATTCTGACCACTACTGTACACACTCCTAGAGATAAGACATTTCCCATTCTGACCACTACAGTACATACTCTTAGAGATAAGACATTCTCATTCTGACCACTTCTGTACACACTCCTAGAGATAAGAAGTTTATCATTCTGACCACTGCTGTACACACTCATGGAGATAACAAATTTCCCATTCTGACCACTACTGCACATACTCCTAGAGATAGGACATTTCCCATTCTGACCACTACGGCATATACTCCTAGAGATAAGACATTTCCCATTCTGACCACTACTGTACACACTCATGGAGATAAGACATTTCCCATCTTGACCACTACTGTACACACTCCTAGAGATAAGACATGTCCCATCATGACCACTAATGTACACACTCCTAGAGATAAGACATTTCCCATTCTGTCCACTACTGTACACACTCCTAGAAATAAGACATTTCCCATTCTGACCACTACTGTACACGCTGCTAGAGATAAGACATTTCCCATTCTGACCACTACTGTACACACTCCTAGAGATAAGACATTTCCCATTCTGACCACTGCTGTACACACTCATGGAGATAAGACATTTCCCATCTTGACCACTACTGTACACACTCCTAGAGATAAGACATGTCCCATCATGACCACTAATGTACACACTCCTAGAGATAAGACATTTCCCTTTCTGACCACGATTGTACATACTCCTAGAGATAAGACATTTCCCATTCTGCCCATTACTGTACACACTCCTAGAAATAAGACATTTCCCATTCTGACCACTACTGTACACACTCCTAGAGATAAGAAGTTTATCATTCTGACCACTGCTGTACACACTCATGGAGATAACAAATTTCCCATTCTGACCACGATTGTACATACTCCTAGAGATAAGACATTTCCCATTCTGCCCACTACTGTACACACTACTAGAAATAAGACATTTCCCATTCTGACCACTACTGTACACGCTGCTAGAGATAAGACATTTCCCATTCTGACCACTACTGTACACACTCCTAGAGATAAGACATTTCCCATTCTGACCACTACAGTACATACTCTTAGAGATAAGACATTCTCATTCTGACCACTTCTGTACACACTCCTAGAGATAAAACATTTCCCATTCTGACCACTACTGTACACACTCCTAGAGATAAGAAGTTTATCATTCTGACCACTGCTGTACACACTCATGGAGATAACAAATTTCCCATTCTGACCACTACTGCACATACTCCTAGAGATAGGACATTTCCCATTCTGACCACTACGGCATATACTCCTAGAGATAAGACATTTCCCATTCTGACCACTACTGTACACACTCATGGAGATAAGACATTTCCCATCTTGACCACTACTGTACACACTCCTAGAGATAAGACATGTCCCATCATGACCACTAATGTACACACTCCTAGAGATAAGACATTTCCCATTCTGTCCACTACTGTACACACTCCTAGAAATAAGACATTTCCCATTCTGACCACTACTGTACACGCTGCTAGAGATAAGACATTTCCCATTCTGACCACTACTGTACACACTCCTAGAGATAAGACATTTCCCATTCTGACCACTAAAGTACATACTCCTAGAGCTAAGACATTCTCATTCTGAACACTACTGTACACACTCCTAGAGATAAGATATTTCCCATTCTGACCACTACTGTACACACTCCTAGAGTTAAGACATTTCTCATTCTGACCACTGCTGTACACGCTGCTAGAGATAAGACATTTCCCATTCTGACCACTACTGTACACGCTCCTAGAGATAAGACATTTCCCATTCTGACCACTGCTGTACACACTCATGGAGATAAGACATTTCCCATCTTGACCACTACTGTACACACTCCTAGAGATAAGACATTTCCCATTCTGACCACTACTGTACACACTCATGGAGATAAGACATTTCCCATTCTGACCACTACTGTACACACTCCTAGAGATAAGAAGTTTATCATTCTGACCACTGCTGTACACACTCATGGAGATAACAAATTTCCCATTCTGACCACTACTGCACATACTGCTAGAGATAGGACATTTCCCATTCTGACCACTACGGCATATTCTCCTGGAGATAAGACATTTCCCATTCTGACCACTACTGTACACACTCCTAGAGATAAGACATGTCCAATCATGACCACTAATGTACACACTCCTAGAGATAAGACATGTCCCATTCTGACCATGATTGTACATACTCCTTGAGATAAGACATTTCCCATTCTGACCACTACTGTATACACTCCTAGAAATAAGACATTTCCCATTCTGACCACTACTGTACACGCTGCTAGAGATAAGACATTTCCCATTCTGACCACTACTGTACACACTCCTAGAGATAAGACATTTCCCATTCTGACCAATACAGTACATACTCCTAGAGATAAGACATTCTCATTCTGAACACTACTGTACACACTCCTAGAGATAAGACATTTCCCATTCTGACCACTACTGTACACACTCCTAGAGATAAGACATTTCCCATTCTGACCACTACAGTACATACTCCTAGAGATAAGACATTCTCATTCTGAACACTACTGTACACACTCCTAGAGATAAGACATTTCCCATTCTGACCACTACTGTACACGCTCCTAGAGATAAGATATTTCCCATTCTGACCATGATTGTACATACTCCTTGAGATAAGACATTTCCCATTCTGACCACTACTGTATACACTCCTAGAAATAAGACATTTCCCATTCTGACCACTACTGTACACGCTGCTAGAGATAAGACATTTCCCATTCTGACCACTACTGTACACACTCCTAGAGATAAGACATTTCCCATTCTGACCACTACAGTACATACTCCTAGAGATAAGACATTCTCATTCTGAACACTACTGTACACACTCCTAGAGATAAGACATTTCCCATTCTGACCACTACTGTACACACTCCTAGAGATAAGACATTTCCCATTCTGACCACTACAGTACATACTCCTAGAGATAAGACATTCTCATTCTGAACACTACTGTACACACTCCTAGAGATAAGACATTTCCCATTCTGACCACTACTGTACACGCTCCTAGAGATAAAACATTTCCCATTCTGACCACTGCTGTACACACTCATGGAGATAAGACATTTCCCATCTTGACCACTACTGTACACACTCCTAGAGATAAGACATGTCCCATCATGACCACTAATGTACACACTCCTAGAGATAAGACATTTCCCATTCTGACCACTACAGTACATACTCCTAGAGATAAGACATTCTCATTCTGAACACTACTGTACACACTCCTAGAGATAAGACATTTCCCATTCTGACCACTTCTGTACACACTCCTAGAGATAAAACATTTCCCATTCTGACCACTACTGTACACACTCCTAGAGATAAGAAGTTTATCATTCTGACCACTGCTGTACACACTCATGGAGATAACAAATTTCCCATTCTGACCACTACTGCACATACTCCTAGAGATAGGACATTTCCCATTCTGACCACTACGGCATATACTCCTAGAGATAAGACATTTCCCATTCTGACCACTACTGTACACACTCATGGAGATAAGACATTTCCCATCTTGACCACTACTGTACACACTCCTAGAGATAAGACATGTCCCATCATGACCACTAATGTACACACTCCTAGAGATAAGACATTTCCCATTCTGTCCACTACTGTACACACTCCTAGAAATAAGACATTTCCCATTCTGACCACTACTGTACACGCTGCTAGAGATAAGACATTTCCCATTCTGACCACTACTGTACACACTCCTAGAGATAAGACATTTCCCATTCTGACCACTAAAGTACATACTCCTAGAGCTAAGACATTCTCATTCTGAACACTACTGTACACACTCCTAGAGATAAGATATTTCCCATTCTGACCACTACTGTACACACTCCTAGAGTTAAGACATTTCTCATTCTGACCACTGCTGTACACGCTGCTAGAGATAAGACATTTCCCATTCTGACCACTACTGTACACGCTCCTAGAGATAAGACATTTCCCATTCTGACCACTGCTGTACACACTCATGGAGATAAGACATTTCCCATCTTGACCACTACTGTACACACTCCTAGAGATAAGACATTTCCCATTCTGACCACTACTGTACACACTCATGGAGATAAGACATTTCCCATTCTGACCACTACTGTACACACTCCTAGAGATAAGAAGTTTATCATTCTGACCACTGCTGTACACACTCATGGAGATAACAAATTTCCCATTCTGACCACTACTGCACATACTGCTAGAGATAGGACATTTCCCATTCTGACCACTACGGCATATTCTCCTGGAGATAAGACATTTCCCATTCTGACCACTACTGTACACACTCCTAGAGATAAGACATGTCCAATCATGACCACTAATGTACACACTCCTAGAGATAAGATATTTCCCATTCTGACCATGATTGTACATACTCCTTGAGATAAGACATTTCCCATTCTGACCACTACTGTATACACTCCTAGAAATAAGACATTTCCCATTCTGACCACTACTGTACACGCTGCTAGAGATAAGACATTTCCCATTCTGACCACTACTGTACACACTCCTAGAGATAAGACATTTCCCATTCTGACCAATACAGTACATACTCCTAGAGATAAGACATTCTCATTCTGAACACTACTGTACACACTCCTAGAGATAAGACATTTCCCATTCTGACCACTACTGTACACACTCCTAGAGATAAGACATTTCCCATTCTGACCACTACAGTACATACTCCTAGAGATAAGACATTCTCATTCTGAACACTACTGTACACACTCCTAGAGATAAGACATTTCCCATTCTGACCACTACTGTACACGCTCCTAGAGATAAGATATTTCCCATTCTGACCATGATTGTACATACTCCTTGAGATAAGACATTTCCCATTCTGACCACTACTGTATACACTCCTAGAAATAAGACATTTCCCATTCTGACCACTACTGTACACGCTGCTAGAGATAAAACATTTCCCATTCTGACCACTACTGTACACACTCCTAGAGATAAGACATTTCCCATTCTGACCACTACAGTACATACTCCTAGAGATAAGACATTCTCATTCTGAACACTACTGTACACACTCCTAGAGATAAGACATTTCCCATTCTGACCACTACTGTACACACTCCTAGAGATAAGACATTTCCCATTCTGACCACTACAGTACATACTCCTAGAGATAAGACATTCTCATTCTGAACACTACTGTACACACTCCTAGAGATAAGACATTTCCCATTCTGACCACTACTGTACACGCTCCTAGAGATAAAACATTTCCCATTCTGACCACTGCTGTACACACTCATGGAGATAAGACATTTCCCATCTTGACCACTACTGTACACACTCCTAGAGATAAGACATGTCCCATCATGACCACTAATGTACACACTCCTAGAGATAAGACATTTCCCTTTCTGACCACGATTGTACATACTCCTAGAGATAAGACATTTCCCATTCTGCCCACTACTGTACACACTACTAGAAATAAGACATTTCCCATTCTGACCACTACTGTACACGCTGCTAGAGATAAGACATTTCCCATTCTGACCACTACTGTACACACTCCTAGAGATAAGACATTTCCCATTCTGACCACTACAGTACATACTCTTAGAGATAAGACATTCTCATTCTGACCACTTCTGTACACACTCCTAGAGATAAGAAGTTTATCATTCTGACCACTGCTGTACACACTCATGGAGATAACAAATTTCCCATTCTGACCACTACTGCACATACTCCTAGAGATAGGACATTTCCCATTCTGACCACTACGGCATATACTCCTAGAGATAAGACATTTCCCATTCTGACCACTACTGTACACACTCATGGAGATAAGACATTTCCCATCTTGACCACTACTGTACACACTCCTAGAGATAAGACATGTCCCATCATGACCACTAATGTACACACTCCTAGAGATAAGACATTTCCCATTCTGTCCACTACTGTACACACTCCTAGAAATAAGACATTTCCCATTCTGACCACTACTGTACACGCTGCTAGAGATAAGACATTTCCCATTCTGACCACTACTGTACACACTCCTAGAGATAAGACATTTCCCATTCTGACCACTGCTGTACACACTCATGGAGATAAGACATTTCCCATCTTGACCACTACTGTACACACTCCTAGAGATAAGACATGTCCCATCATGACCACTAATGTACACACTCCTAGAGATAAGACATTTCCCTTTCTGACCACGATTGTACATACTCCTAGAGATAAGACATTTCCCATTCTGCCCATTACTGTACACACTCCTAGAAATAAGACATTTCCCATTCTGACCACTACTGTACACACTCCTAGAGATAAGAAGTTTATCATTCTGACCACTGCTGTACACACTCATGGAGATAACAAATTTCCCATTCTGACCACTACTGCACATACTCCTAGAGATAGGACATTTCCCATTCTGACCACTACGGCATATACTGCTAGAGATAAGACATTTCCCATTCTGACCACTACTGTACACACTCATGGAGATAAGACATTTCCCATCTTGACCACTACTGTACACACTCCTAGAGATAAGACATGTCCCATCATGACCACTAATGTACACACTCCTAGAGATAAGACATTTCCCATTCTGTCCACTACTGTACACACTCCTAGAAATAAGACATTTCCCATTCTGACCACTACTGTACACGCTGCTAGAGATAAGACATTTCCCATTCTGACCACTACTGTACACACTCCTAGAGATAAGACATTTCCCATTCTGACCACTAAAGTACATACTCCTAGAGCTAAGCCATTCTCATTCTGAACACTACTGTACACACTCCTAGAGATAAGATATTTCCCATTCTGACCACTACTGTACACACTCCTAGAGTTAAGACATTTCTCATTCTGACCACTGCTGTACACGCTGCTAGAGATAAGACATTTCCCATTCTGACCACTACTGTACACGCTCCTAGAGATAAGACATTTCCCATTCTGACCACTGCTGTACACACTCATGGAGATAAGACATTTCCCATCTTGACCACTACTGTACACACTCCTAGAGATAAGACATTTCCCATTCTGACCACTACTGTACACACTCATGGAGATAAGACATTTCCCATTCTGACCACTACTGTACACACTCCTAGAGATAAGAAGTTTATCATTCTGACCACTGCTGTACACACTCATGGAGATAACAAATTTCCCATTCTGACCACTACTGCACATACTGCTAGAGATAGGACATTTCCCATTCTGACCACTACGGCATATTCTCCTGGAGATAAGACATTTCCCATTCTGACCACTACTGTACACACTCCTAGAGATAAGACATGTCCAATCATGACCACTAATGTACACACTCCTAGAGATAAGATATTTCCCATTCTGACCATGATTGTACATACTCCTTGAGATAAGACATTTCCCATTCTGACCACTACTGTATACACTCCTAGAAATAAGACATTTCCCATTCTGACCACTACTGTACACGCTGCTAGAGATAAGACATTTCCCATTCTGACCACTACTGTACACACTCCTAGAGATAAGACATTTCCCATTCTGACCACTACAGTACATACTCCTAGAGATAAGACATTATCATTCTGAACACTACTGTACACACTCCTAGAGATAAGACATTTCCCATTCTGACCACTACTGTACACACTCCTAGAGATAAGACATTTCCCATTCTGACCACTACAGTACATACTCCTAGAGATAAGACATTCTCATTCTGAACACTACTGTACACACTCCTAGAGATAAGACATTTCCCATTCTGACCACTACTGTACACGCTCCTAGAGATAAAACATTTCCCATTCTGACCACTGCTGTACACACTCATGGAGATAAGACATTTCCCATCTTGACCACTACTGTACACACTCCTAGAGATAAGACATGTCCCATCATGACCACTAATGTACACACTCCTAGAGATAAGACATTTCCCTTTCTGACCACGATTGTACATACTCCTAGAGATAAGACATTTCCCATTCTGCCCACTACTGTACACACTACTAGAAATAAGACATTTCCCATTCTGACCACTACTGTACACGCTGCTAGAGATAAGACATTTCCCATTCTGACCACTACTGTACACACTCCTAGAGATAAGACATTTCCCATTCTGACCACTACAGTACATACTCTTAGAGATAAGACATTCTCATTCTGACCACTTCTGTACACACTCCTAGAGATAAAACATTTCCCATTCTGACCACTACTGTACACACTCCTAGAGATAAGAAGTTTATCATTCTGACCACTGCTGTACACACTCATGGAGATAACAAATTTCCCATTCTGACCACTACTGCACATACTCCTAGAGATAGGACATTTCCCATTCTGACCACTACGGCATATACTCCTAGAGATAAGACATTTCCCATTCTGACCACTACTGTACACACTCATGGAGATAAGACATTTCCCATCTTGACCACTACTGTACACACTCCTAGAGATAAGACATGTCCCATCATGACCACTAATGTACACACTCCTAGAGATAAGACATTTCCCATTCTGTCCACTACTGTACACACTCCTAGAAATAAGACATTTCCCATTCTGACCACTACTGTACACGCTGCTAGAGATAAGACATTTCCCATTCTGACCACTACTGTACACACTCCTAGAGATAAGACATTTCCCATTCTGACCACTAAAGTACATACTCCTAGAGCTAAGACATTCTCATTCTGAACACTACTGTACACACTCCTAGAGATAAGATATTTCCCATTCTGACCACTACTGTACACACTCCTAGAGTTAAGACATTTCTCATTCTGACCACTGCTGTACACGCTGCTAGAGATAAGACATTTCCCATTCTGACCACTACTGTACACGCTCCTAGAGATAAGACATTTCCCATTCTGACCACTGCTGTACACACTCATGGAGATAAGACATTTCCCATCTTGACCACTACTGTACACACTCCTAGAGATAAGACATTTCCCATTCTGACCACTACTGTACACACTCATGGAGATAAGACATTTCCCATTCTGACCACTACTGTACACACTCCTAGAGATAAGAAGTTTATCATTCTGACCACTGCTGTACACACTCATGGAGATAACAAATTTCCCATTCTGACCACTACTGCACATACTGCTAGAGATAGGACATTTCCCATTCTGACCACTACGGCATATTCTCCTGGAGATAAGACATTTCCCATTCTGACCACTACTGTACACACTCCTAGAGATAAGACATGTCCAATCATGACCACTAATGTACACACTCCTAGAGATAAGATATTTCCCATTCTGACCATGATTGTACATACTCCTTGAGATAAGACATTTCCCATTCTGACCACTACTGTATACACTCCTAGAAATAAGACATTTCCCATTCTGACCACTACTGTACACGCTGCTAGAGATAAGACATTTCCCATTCTGACCACTACTGTACACACTCCTAGAGATAAGACATTTCCCATTCTGACCAATACAGTACATACTCCTAGAGATAAGACATTCTCATTCTGAACACTACTGTACACACTCCTAGAGATAAGACATTTCCCATTCTGACCACTACTGTACACACTCCTAGAGATAAGACATTTCCCATTCTGACCACTACAGTACATACTCCTAGAGATAAGACATTCTCATTCTGAACACTACTGTACACACTCCTAGAGATAAGACATTTCCCATTCTGACCACTACTGTACACGCTCCTAGAGATAAGATATTTCCCATTCTGACCATGATTGTACATACTCCTTGAGATAAGACATTTCCCATTCTGACCACTACTGTATACACTCCTAGAAATAAGACATTTCCCATTCTGACCACTACTGTACACGCTGCTAGAGATAAGACATTTCCCATTCTGACCACTACTGTACACACTCCTAGAGATAAGACATTTCCCATTCTGACCACTACAGTACATACTCCTAGAGATAAGACATTCTCATTCTGAACACTACTGTACACACTCCTAGAGATAAGACATTTCCCATTCTGACCACTACTGTACACACTCCTAGAGATAAGACATTTCCCATTCTGACCACTACAGTACATACTCCTAGAGATAAGACATTCTCATTCTGAACACTACTGTACACACTCCTAGAGATAAGACATTTCCCATTCTGACCACTACTGTACACGCTCCTAGAGATAAAACATTTCCCATTCTGACCACTGCTGTACACACTCATGGAGATAAGACATTTCCCATCTTGACCACTACTGTACACACTCCTAGAGATAAGACATGTCCCATCATGACCACTAATGTACACACTCCTAGAGATAAGACATTTCCCTTTCTGACCACGATTGTACATACTCCTAGAGATAAGACATTTCCCATTCTGCCCACTACTGTACACACTACTAGAAATAAGACATTTCCCATTCTGACCACTACTGTACACGCTGCTAGAGATAAGACATTTCCCATTCTGACCACTACTGTACACACTCCTAGAGATAAGACATTTCCCATTCTGACCACTACAGTACATACTCTTAGAGATAAGACATTCTCATTCTGACCACTTCTGTACACACTCCTAGAGATAAGAAGTTTATCATTCTGACCACTGCTGTACACACTCATGGAGATAACAAATTTCCCATTCTGACCACTACTGCACATACTCCTAGAGATAGGACATTTCCCATTCTGACCACTACGGCATATACTCCTAGAGATAAGACATTTCCCATTCTGACCACTACTGTACACACTCATGGAGATAAGACATTTCCCATCTTGACCACTACTGTACACACTCCTAGAGATAAGACATGTCCCATCATGACCACTAATGTACACACTCCTAGAGATAAGACATTTCCCATTCTGTCCACTACTGTACACACTCCTAGAAATAAGACATTTCCCATTCTGACCACTACTGTACACGCTGCTAGAGATAAGACATTTCCCATTCTGACCACTACTGTACACACTCCTAGAGATAAGACATTTCCCATTCTGACCACTAAAGTACATACTCCTAGAGCTAAGACATTCTCATTCTGAACACTACTGTACACACTCCTAGAGATAAGATATTTCCCATTCTGACCACTACTGTACACACTCCTAGAGTTAAGACATTTCTCATTCTGACCACTGCTGTACACGCTGCTAGAGATAAGACATTTCCCATTCTGACCACTACTGTACACGCTCCTAGAGATAAGACATTTCCCATTCTGACCACTGCTGTACACACTCATGGAGATAAGACATTTCCCATCTTGACCACTACTGTACACACTCCTAGAGATAAGACATTTCCCATTCTGACCACTACTGTACACACTCATGGAGATAAGACATTTCCCATTCTGACCACTACTGTACACACTCCTAGAGATAAGAAGTTTATCATTCTGACCACTGCTGTACACACTCATGGAGATAACAAATTTCCCATTCTGACCACTACTGCACATACTGCTAGAGATAGGACATTTCCCATTCTGACCACTACGGCATATTCTCCTGGAGATAAGACATTTCCCATTCTGACCACTACTGTACACACTCCTAGAGATAAGACATGTCCAATCATGACCACTAATGTACACACTCCTAGAGATAAGATATTTCCCATTCTGACCATGATTGTACATACTCCTTGAGATAAGACATTTCCCATTCTGACCACTACTGTATACACTCCTAGAAATAAGACATTTCCCATTCTGACCACTACTGTACACGCTGCTAGAGATAAGACATTTCCCATTCTGACCACTACTGTACACACTCCTAGAGATAAGACATTTCCCATTCTGACCACTACAGTACATACTCCTAGAGATAAGACATTCTCATTCTGAACACTACTGTACACACTCCTAGAGATAAGACATTTCCCATTCTGACCACTACTGTACACACTCCTAGAGATAAGACATTTCCCATTCTGACCACTACAGTACTTACTCCTAGAGATAAGACATTCTCATTCTGAACACTACTGTACACACTCCTAGAGTTAAGACATTTCCCATTCTGACCACTACTGTACACGCTCCTAGAGATAAAACATTTCCCATTCTGACCACTGCTGTACACACTCATGGAGATAAGACATTTCCCATCTTGACCACTACTGTACACACTCCTAGAGATAAGACATGTCCCATCATGACCACTAATGTACACACTCCTAGAGATAAGACATTTCCCTTTCTGACCACGATTGTACATACTCCTAGAGATAAGACATTTCCCATTCTGCCCACTACTGTACACACTCCTAGAAATAAGACATTTCCCATTCTGACCACTACTGTACACGCTGCTAGAGATAAGACATTTCCCATTCTGACCACTACTGTACACACTCCTAGAGATAAGACATTTCCCATTCTGACCACTACAGTACATATTCTTAGAGATAAGACATTCTCATTCTGACCACTTCTGTACACACTCCTAGAGATAAAACATTTCCCATTCTGACCCCTACTGTACACACTCCTAGAAATAAGACATTTCACATTCTTAACACTACTGTACATACTCCTAGAGATAAGACATTTCCCATTCTGACCACTACTGTACACTCATGGAGATAAGACATTTCCCATTCTGACCACTACTGTACACACTCCTAGAGATAAGAAGTTTATCATTCTGACCACTGCTGTACACACTCATGGAGATAACAAATTTCCCATTCTGACCACTACTGCACATACTCCTAGAGATAGGACATTTCCCATTCTGACCACTACGGCATATACTCCTAGAGATAAGACATTTCCCATTCTGACCACTACTGTACACACTCATGGAGATAAGACATTTCCCATCTTGACCACTACTGTACACACTCCTAGAGATAAGACATGTCCCATCATGACCACTAATGTACACACTCCTAGAGATAAGACATTTTCCATTCTGACCACTACTGTACACACTCCTAGAAATAAGACATTTCCCATTCTGACCACTACTGTACACGCTGCTAGAGATAAGACATTTCCCATTCTGACCACTACTGTACACACTCCTAGAGATAAGACATTTCCCATTCTGACCACTAAAGTACATACTCCTAGAGCTAAGACATTCTCATTCTGAACACTACTGTACACACTCCTAGAGATAAGATATTTCCCATTCTGACCACTACTGTACACACTCCTAGAGTTAAGACATTTCTCATTCTGACCACTGCTGTACACGCTGCTAGAGATAAGACATTTCCCATTCTGACCACTACTGTACACGCTCCTAGAGATAAGACATTTCCCATTCTGACCACTGCTGTACACACTCATGGAGATAAGACATTTCCCATCTTGACCACTACTGTACACACTCCTAGAGATAAGACATGTCCCATCATGACCACTAATGTACACACTCCTAGAGATAAGACATTTCCCTTTCTGACCACGATTGTACATACTCCTAGAGATAAGACATTCTCATTCTGAACACTACTGTACACACTCATGGAGATAACAAATTTCCCATTCTGACCACTACTGCACATACTCCTAGAGATAAGACATTCTCATTCTGAACACTACTGTACACACTCCTAGAGAAAAGACATTTCCCATTCTGACCACTACTGTACACACTCCTAGAGTTAAGACATTTCTCATTCTGACCACTGCTGTACATACGCCTAGAAAATAAGAAATTTCCCATTCTGAAAACTGCTGTACACACTCCTAGAGATAAGACATTCCCAACCTGAACACTACTGTACACACTCCTAGATATAAGACATTTCCCATTCTGAACCCTACTGTACAAACTCCTAGAGATAAGACATTTCCCATTCTTAACACTACTGTACAAACTCCTAGAGATAAGACATTTCCCATTCTGACCACTACTGTACACACTCATGGAGATAAGACGTTTCCCATTCTGACCACTACTGTACACACTCCTAGAGATAAGAAGTTTATCATTCTGACCACTGCTGTACACACTCATGGAGATAACAAATTTCCCATTCTGACCACTACTGCATATACTGCTACAGATAGGACATTTCCCATTCTGACCACTACGGCATATACTCCTAGATATAAGATATTTCCCATTCTGACCACTACTGTACACACTCACGGAGATAAGACATTTCCCATTCTGACCACTACTGTACACACTCCTAGAGATAAGACATGTCCCATTCTGACCACTAATGTACACACTCCTAGAGATAAGACATTCCCATTCTGACCACGATTGTACATACTCCTAGAGATAAGACATTTCCCATTCTGCCCACTACTGTACACACTCCTAGAAATAAGACATTTCCCATTCTGACCACTACTGTACACGCTGCTAGAGATAAGACATTTCCCATTCTGACCACTACTGTACACACTCCTAGAGATAAGACATTTCCCATTCTGACCACTACAGTACATACTCTTAGAGATAAGACATTCTCATTCTGAACACTACTGTACACACTCCTAGAGTTAAGACATTTCTCATTCTGATCAGTAATGTACAAACTCATGGAGATAAGGCATTTCTCATTTTGACCACTACTGTACACACTCATGGAGATAAGACATTTCTCATTCTGAGTACTACTGTACACACTCATGGAGATAAGACATTTCCCATTCTTAC
Source organism: Lampris incognitus (assembly GCF_029633865.1). NCBI lineage: Eukaryota > Metazoa > Chordata > Actinopteri > Lampriformes > Lampridae > Lampris > Lampris incognitus. The sequence goes on along the minus strand of NC_079213.1, from coordinate 46,838,324 downwards.
CTGTAATGTACACACTCATGGAGATAAGACATTTCTCATTCTGACCACTTCTGTACACACTCATGGAGATAAGACATTTCCCATCTTGACCACTACTGTACACATTCCTAGAGATAAGACATGTCCCTTCATGACCACTAATGTACACACTCCTAGAGATAAGACATTTCCCATTCTGACCACTACTGTACACACTCATGGAGATAAGACGTTTCCCATTCTGACCACTACTGTACACACTCCTAGAGATAAGAAGTTTATCATTCTGACCACTGCTGTACACACTCATGGAGATAACAAATTTCCCATTCTGACCACTACTGCATATACTGCTAGAGATAGGACATTTCCCATTCTGACCACTACGGCATATACTCCTAGAGATAAGACATTTCCCATTCTGACCACTAATGTACACACTCATGGAGATAAGACATTTCCCATTCTGACCACTACTGTACACACTCCTAGAGATAAGACATGTCCCATTCTGACCACTAATGTACACACTCCTAGAGATAAGACATTTCCCATTCTGACCACGATTGTACATACTCCTAGAGATAAGACATTTCCCATTCTGCCCACTACTGTACACACTCCTAGAAATAAGACATTTCCCATTCTGACCACTACTGTACACACTCATAGAGTTAAGACATTTCTCATTCTGATCAGTAATGTACAAACTCATGGAGATTAGACATTTCTCATTTTGAACACTACTGTACACACTCATGGAGATAAGACATTTCTCATTCTGAGTACTATTGTACACACTCATGGGGATAAGACATTTCCCATTCTGACCAGTAATGTACACACTCATGGAGATAAGACAATTCTCATTCTGACCACTTCTGTACACACTCCTAGAGATAAAACATTTCCCATTCTGACCCCTACTGTACACACTCATAGAAATAAGACATTTCCCATTCTTAACAATACTGTACATACTCCTAGAGATAAGACATTTCCCATTCTGACCACTATTGTACACACTCATGGAGATAAGACATTTCCCATTCTGACCACTACTGTACACACTCCTAGAGATAAGAAGTTTATCATTCTGACCACTGCTGTACACACTCATGGAAATAACAAATTTCCCATTCTGACCACTACTGCACATACTCCTAGAGATAGGACATTTCCCATTCTGACCACTACGGCATATACTCCTAGAGATAAGACATTTCCCATTCTGACCACTACTGTACACACTCATGGAGATAAGACATGTCCCATCATGACCACTAATGTACACACTCCTAGAGATAAGACATTTCCCATTCTGACCACTACTGTACACACTCCTAGAAACAAGACATTTCCATTCTGACCACTACTGTACACGCTGCTAGAGATAAGACATTTCCCATTCTGACCACTACTGTACACACTCCTAGAGATAAGACATTTCCCATTCTGACCACTACAGTACATACTCCTAGAGATAAGACATTCTCATTCTGAACACTACTGTACACACTCCTAGAGATAAGACATTTCCCATTCTGACCACTACTGTACACACTCCTAGAGTTAAGACATTTCTCATTCTGACCACTGCTGTACACGCTGCTAGAGATAAGACATTTCCCATTCTGACCACTACTGTACACGCTCCTAGAGATAAGACATTTCCCATTCTGACCACTACTGTACACACTCATGGAGATAAGACATTTCCCATTCTGACCACTACTGTACACACTCCTAGAGATAAGAAGTTTATCATTCTGACCACTGCTGTACACACTCATGGAGATAACAAATTTCCCATTCTGACCACTACTGCACATACTGCTAGAGATAGGAAATTTCCCATTCTGACCACTACGGCATATTCTCCTGGAGATAAGACATTTCCCATTCTGACCACTACTGTACACACTCCTAGAGATAAGACATGTCCAATCATGACCACTAATGTACACACTCCTAGAGATAAGATATTTCCCATTCTGACCACGATTGTACATACTCCTTGAGATAAGACATTTACCATTCTGACCACTACTGTATACACTCCTAGAAATAAGACATTTCCCATTCTGACCACTACTGTACACACTCCTAGAAATAAGACATTTCCCATTCTGACCACTACAGTACATACTCCTAGAGATAAGACATTCTCATTCTGAACACTACTGTACACACTCCTAGAGATAAGACATTTCCCATTCTGACCACTACTGTACACACTCCTAGAGTTAAGACATTTCTCATTCTGACCACTGCTGTACATACGCCTAGAAATAAGACATTTCCCATTCTGAGAACTACTGTACACACTCCTAGAGATAAGACATTCCCATCCTGAACACTACTGTACACACTCCTATAGATAAGACATTTCCCATTCTGACCACTACTGTACACACTCCTAGAGATAAGACATGTCCCATTATGACCACTAATGTACATAATCTTAGCAATAAGACATTTCCCATTCTGACCACGATTGTACATACTCCTAGAGATAAGACATTTCCCATTCTGACCACTACTGTACATACTCCTAGAAATAAGACATTTCCTATTCTGACCACTACTGTACACGCTGCTAGAGATAAGACATTCCCAACCTGAACACCACTGTAAGCACTCCTAGAGATAAGACATTTCCCATTCTGATCAGTAATGTACACACTCATGGATATAAGACATTTCTCATTCCGACCACTACTGTACACAGTCATGGAGATAAGACATTTCTCATTCTGACCACTACTGTACATACTCCTAGAAATAAGACATTTCCCATTATGAACACTACTGTACATACTCATAGAGATAAGACATTTCCCATTCTGATCACTACTGTACATACTCCTAGAAATAAGACATTTCCCATTCTGAACACTACTGTACACACTGCTAGAGATAAGACATTTCCCATTCTGACCACTACTGTACACACTCCTAGAGATAAGACAATTTCCCATTCTGACCACTACTGTACACACTCATAGAGTTAAGACATTTCTCATTCTGATCAGTAATGTACAAACTCATGGAGATTAGACATTTCTCATTTTGAACACTACTGTACACACTCATGGAGATAAGACATTTCTCATTCTGAGTACTACTGTACACACTCATGGGGATAAGACATTTCCCATTCTGACCAGTAATGTACACACTCATGGAGATAAGACAATTCTCATTCTGACCACTTCTGTACACACTCCTAGAGATAAAACATTTCCCATTCTGACCCCTACTGTACACACTCATAGAAATAAGACATTTCCCATTCTTAACAATACTGTACATACTCCTAGAGATAAGACATTTCCCATTCTGACCACTATTGTACACACTCATGGAGATAAGACATTTCCCATTCTGACCACTACTGTACACACTCCTAGAGATAAGAAGTTTATCATTCTGACCACTGCTGTACACACTCATGGAAATAACAAATTTCCCATTCTGACCACTACTGCACATACTCCTAGAGATAGGACATTTCCCATTCTGACCACAACGGCATATACTCCTAGAGATAAGACATTTCCCATTCTGACCACTACTGTACACACTCATGGAGATAAGACATGTCCCATCATGACCACTAATGTACACACTCCTAGAGATAAGACATTTCCCATTCTGACCACTACTGTACACACTCCTAGAAACAAGACATTTCCATTCTGACCACTACTGTACACGCTGCTAGAGATAAGACATTTCCCATTCTGACCACTACTGTACACACTCCTAGAGATAAGACATTTCCCATTCTGACCACTACAGTACATACTCCTAGAGATAAGACATTCTCATTCTGAACACTACTGTACACACTCCTAGAGATAAGACATTTCCCATTCTGACCACTACTGTACACACTCCTAGAGTTAAGACATTTCTCATTCTGACCACTGCTGTACACGCTGCTAGAGATAAGACATTTCCCATTCTGACCACTACTGTACACGCTCCTAGAGATAAGACATTTCCCATTCTGACCACTACTGTACACACTCATGGAGATAAGACATTTCCCATTCTGACCACTACTGTACACACTCCTAGAGATAAGAAGTTTATCATTCTGACCACTGCTGTACACACTCATGGAGATAACAAATTTCCCATTCTGACCACTACTGCACATACTGCTAGAGATAGGACATTTCCCATTCTGACCACTACGGCATATTCTCCTGGAGATAACACATTTCCCATTCTGAACACTACTGTACACACTCCTAGAGATAAGACATGTCCAATCATGACCACTAATGTACACACTCCTAGAGATAAGATATTTCCCATTCTGACCACGATTGTACATACTCCTTGAGATAAGACATTTACCATTCTGACCACTACTGTATACACTCCTAGAAATAAGACATTTCCCATTCTGACCACTACTGTACACACTCCTAGAAATAAGACATTTCCCATTCTGACCACTACAGTACATACTCCTAGAGATAAGACATTCTCATTCTGAACACTACTGTACACACTCCTAGAGATAAGACATTTCCCATTCTGACCACTACTGTACACACTCCTAGAGTTAAGACATTTCTCATTCTGACCACTGCTGTACATACGCCTAGAAATAAGACATTTCCCATTCTGAGAACTACTGTACACACTCCTAGAGATAAGACATTCCCATCCTGAACACTACTGTACACACTCCTATAGATAAGACATTTCCCATTCTGACCACTACTGTACACACTCCTAGAGATAAGACATGTCCCATTATGACCACTAATGTACATAATCTTAGCAATAAGACATTTCCCATTCTGACCACGATTGTACATACTCCTAGAGATAAGACATTTCCCATTCTGACCACTACTGTACACACTCCTAGAAATAAGACATTTCCTATTCTGAACACTACTGTACACGCTGCTAGAGATAAGACATTCCCAACCTGAACACCACTGTAAGCACTCCTAGAGATAAGACATTTCCCATTCTGATCAGTAATGTACACACTCATGGAGATAAGACATTTCTCATTCCGACCACTACTGTACACAGTCATGGAGATAAGACATTTCTCATTCTGACCACTACTGTACATACTCCTAGAAATAAGACATTTCCCATTATGAACACTACTGTACATACTCATAGAGATAAGACATTTCCCATTCTGATCACTACTGTACACACTGCTAGAGATAAGACATTTCCCATTCTGACCACTACTGTACACACTCCTAGAGATAAGACAATTTCCCATTCTGACCAATATTGTACCAGTATTGTACACAGTATTGTACACCATATTATACACAGTAGTGTACCAGTATTGTACACAGTATTGTACCAGTATTGTACACAGTAACATGGAGTGACGCTGAGCTGCAGCATGACATCATAATTTGTATGGTGGGGGATAGTGAGAAAAACTTCCAGCTCCAGTATGTGTCGTCATGGAAACACAGGATGACTGTTTGACAGATGCCGTTATAGGGAGGATTGTGTCAGCAGGAAGGCGGCACTAGAATGAGGCAAGTGAAGTATATGTTTATGTGTTTCAGTGGGCTAGAGAAGAAAGTGAAGTGTGTTTATCTGTTTCACCGGGTTAGAGAAGAAAGGCTTCTGCTGTGGACCACGACTGTCAGCATTGTGTTTCGCGGATGCTGCCTTATTTGTTTCTGTTTGTCATCAAGGTATCAGGAAGTAACACAACAATGAGAAAGTTGGACCACAAATAGGAAACATTATAGAGTTGGGTTGAAGAGATACACTATTTGTACCTGTAGCTGTTTGTTCATGAAAATGATCCCAGTGGAACTGAGTGTTTATGCCTTGTGTAACCAGCCCCCAGCTATGGGTTAAATAGTGCCACTGTCTAGTGGACACCTCGGGAGAGGACTAGGCTACGGGAGTAAACCCCTACAGAAAATCAACATCCACAGCGCTTTTGTGTTTTGTTTTTCTTGCCCTTTTGTGTGTGTTTAAGTGGGAGAGTACTGCTGGAGTCGTGTGTGGCTGCCGCTTCTCCCTCTCGTAGCCCCCCTTCCCATCCACCCCTGTATGTCTGCCCCCCTTCCCATCCACCCCTGTTTGTCTGCCCCCCTTCCCATCCACCCCTGTTTGTTTGTGTTGTCTTTATCTGTTGTCTTGTTTAACCCCGTTTATTGTAAAGCCACTTTGAGTGTAAGAAAAGCGCTATATAAGTTTGATTTATTATTATTATTATTATTATTATTATTATTAACAGGTGCAGACTGATGACAGAAGAGGTAACACATATTTTCATTTTTAAACGTTCTAGTTTGTAACTGTAACTAACACAAGAAAGACATTTATCTGCGATGTGGTTCATATCGGAATGATGGCAGCCAACACGAACAGGAAGTTGTTCACAACTCAAACAGAACAATAAACCCAAAATGTCTTCTAGTCGTGAATAACGAAAAGAACCAGAATCGCCTTCACAGTTCACATACTGGCCTACCAAGCAGATAAAGCAGTGATTTAGCAAACCAACTTTAACGCTAGCGTGTGCGCTGCTATCAGGGACAAGGCCTTGTAAAACTAGCAGCGTGTTCGTCGTGATTGCCTGTATTAAAATATGAAGACAAACATTGAGAACACTATTTACTAAACTGACCACAAAACATATTATCGTGCTGCCATTTACCATGCTCGCTTACCTGTAAACCACACAAGAAAGACATTTAGATGTGATGTGATTCGTATCAGAATAATGGCAGCCAACACGACCAGGAAGTTGTTCACAACTGAGGAAAACTCACTCTCGTTCGGCCATTTACGGGCCATTATCGCCATCTAGTGGCACGAAGTTAAAATGCATTTACACTGCTGGAAGTTACACTGCTTGACTTTCTTGGCTGTACAAATAAGCAACTTAAAATAAAAATAATAAATGGAAAAGAAAAATATGAACAAAAAACTATGGGGGGTGTAGGATTAGCAGTCTGAATGTTAAAATCTACTACTACTTTCGGCTGCTCCCGTTAGGGGTCGCCACAGCAGTTAATCCGTTTTCATTTCTTCCTGTGTTCTGCATTATGCTCTGTCACATCGGCCACCTGCATGTCTTCCCTCACCACATCCATAAACCTCCTCTTTGGCCTTCATCGTTTCCTCTTTTCTGGCAGCTCCATATTCAGCATCCTTCTCTAAATATACCCAGCATCTCTCCTCCACACATGCCCAAGCCATCTCAATCTTGCCTCTCTTGCTTTGTCTCCAAACCGTCCAACTTGAGCAGTGCCTCTAATAATATAATTCCTAATCCTGTCCTTCTTTGTCACTCCCAATGAAAATCTTGGCATCTTCATCTCTGCCACCTCCAGCTCCACCTCCTGTCTTTTCGTCAGTGCCACTGTCTCTAAACCATATAACGTAGCTGGTCTCACTACCATCTTGTAAACCTTCCCTTTAACTCTTGCTGGTACCCTTCTGTCACAAATCACTCTTCTCCACCCACTCCACCCTGCCTGCACTCTCTTCTTCACCTCTCTTCTGCACTCCCCGTTACTTTGGACAGTTGACCCTAAGTATTTAAACATATATGCTTTTGTCACCTCTACTCCTTGCATCCTCACCATTCCGCTGTTCTCCCTTTCATTCACGCATATTCCGTCTTGCTCCTACTGACTTTCATTGCTGGAGAGGTGGAGGTATGCACTGGAGAGAAGTCTCCAGTGTAACCTCTACCTCTCCAGGCTCTCCTCAACCTGCTCCCTCTCTCACTACAGATCACAATGCCATCCGCAAACATCATAGTCTATGGAGACCCCTGCCTGATCTTGTCCGTCAACCTGTCCATCACCACTGCAAACAAGAAAGGGCTCAGAGCCGATCCTTGATGTAATCCTACCTCCACCTTGAACCCACCTGGCATTCCAACCACGCACCTCACCATTGTCACACTTCCCTCATACATATCCTGCACCACTCCTACATACTTCTCTGCAACTCCCGACTTCCTCAAACAATACCACACCTCCTCTCTCGGCACCCTGTCGTATGCTTTCTCTAAACCTACAAAGACACAATGCAACTCCTTCTGGCCTTCTCTATACTTCTCCATCAACATTCTCAAAGCAAACATCGCATCTGTGGCGCTCTTTCGTGGCATGAAACCATACTGCTGCTCGCTGATCATCATCTATCTTCTTAACCTATTTTCTATTACTCTTTCCCATATCTTCATGCTGTGGCTGATCAACTTTATACCTCTGTAGATGCTGCAGTTCTGCACATTGGCCTTGTTCTTGAAAATCGGCACCAGTATGCATCTTCTCCACTCCTCAGGCATCCTCTCACTTTCCAAGATTGAGTTAAACAATCTAGTTAAAAACTCCACTGCCATCTCTCCTAAACATCTCCATGCCTCCACAGGTATGTCATCAGGACCAACTGCCTTTCCACTCTTCATCCTCTTCATAGCTGCCCTCACGTCCTCCTTGTTAATCCACCGAACTTCTTGATTCACTATCCCTACATCCTCCAACCTTCTCTCTCTCTCATTTTCTTCATTCATGAGCCCCTCAAAGTACCCCTTCCACCTTCTCAGTACACTGTCATCGCTTGTCAGCACATTTCCATCTCTATCCTTAATCGCCTTAACTTGCTGCACATCTTTCCCAGCTCAGTCCCTCTGTCTAGTCAATCGGTACAAGCAGACCCGGCGCCAGACACAAATTCATGGACGGGCATTATATTTTTTCAGGAAGGCACAAATGAAATCAGTCTCATTGCAATAACATTAATTATCTTTCTAATGACCACGTATTAAGATTTGATTTGTTATTGAATCAGATAAATCCGAAACAGAGCCTATGGTCAACACCCATTGCGCAGAACCAGAGGATAAAACAACGAGGAAAAATTGTGTTAACGTAGGCCTACCCCTTGATTCATATGAAAGCATCCTAGAAGCAGCCAAAGCACGAGTTTTTATCGGCCCCTATGTATTTAAACCATTTAATTGTCATTATAGCCTATAACTATAGGCTTACCTTTTTAATGCATTTTGGAAGTTTTTGGCATGTTTTATTTTAAGCGTCTCTCACCTTTTTTCCACAATGCCTACACAAGGCCTAGATTGCATAAAATACAAGCCTACTCACCATTAGTAGAGAGGTAGGTGACGCTGTGCTGCAGAATTAAATCTTCTCAAAACGCAGCCCTTCCACTCCTCCCTGAATTTTTTTGATTAGGTCCTTTTCAAATGCCAACTTCATCAAATTGGCCTTTCGTCGATGAAGCATGCTGAGACGATGGTCTGTAAGAACGTTCTTAAGTGTGGAAAAAGAGTTCTCACAGAGTGCCGTGCTAGCACCAAAAGACAAGGCGTTTTTTTAGCGCCGTCATCACGCTTGTCATCAATTCGAGAGGTTGCTGGAAGTGTTTTACAGCTTTTTTCATTGTCCATTTACCCGCGTCAGGTGGAGATGAGTCCTTCATTTGCACACTTAGGAATTGGCGAGCCACTGCATATTCTGAATCAACAATGAGTGTATTAGTAAGGTCCAGTAAAACTTTCACTTTGGACACATCCAAGAAAGTGGAATCCTCGGAGTCCAAAGATTTGAGCGCATCCATCAGCATACAGTTGCATTCCCCAAAACGCTCCTTCATTTCCCCAGAAACTGCATCAATAAAACTGAAATATATCCCGCGCAGCTCAGTTTTGTTGTTGGGATCTTCGTGTATAATTCCTTCCTCAACTACATACATAGTATTACGTACCATGAATGAAGACCAGAGGCCAGTGTAGCGAAACCCAAAGGATAGACAGACACAGAGCACCGAGAAAACCCTTAGGCGATTTTAATGCAGGAAAATAAACAACACTGCCACAGGGACGATAACAGGGGAATCTCAGGTGGGGGTTGTTGTGACGATGTGCGTGTGCCTGGCTACAAAAGTCCGAATCCGTAGAGTGAGGGGTTGTCCGAGGAATTCCGGGTCCGAGATCCAGGAAGTCAAGGTCGAAGGGAGGGGTCCAGGGAGAGAGACGCGGAGGGATATCGCTGGAGAGGTCCGGGGAAAATGTGATGGTCGCTGGGAACGAGGGAGACGCGGGGAGCCGTGGAAGTCGCGGAGGGAGAGTCGCAGGGTTCAGTCCGTCGAAGCACAGAGAGGCGTTCTGGGAGGCTTCTTGTAGAGGGCTGCCTGATTGCCGCAGGTGTGCCTGATAGATGATGACAAACATCTGGTGCAACACAGTGCTCGTCTCCTCAGAGCGCGAACCGAGCGCGGGGAGTGGCATGAACGTGACGGGGAGGCAGCTCGGGGCGGTGTAACCACAACAGAACCCCCCCCCCCCTCCAACGGAAGACACTGGGCGACCGTCCATTGGCATTGGGATGGGCCCGATAGAACTCCGTCAGGTCGGCCAGGTAGGATCGGGGCACCCAGCTGCGATCCTCGGGCCCGAAACCTACCCAGTCCACCAGGTATTGGTAACCCCGGCCCTTGCGGCGAACGGCAAGCAGTCGGTTGACGTTCCAGACCAGGACCCTGGGAGGTGGAGGAGCTTGGACAGGAGGAGACAGGGGGCTGGAGGCTACCGGTTTGAGGTGAGAGACATGAAACACAGGATGGATCTTAAGTGAGGCCGGGAGGAGGAGATTTATCGCGGAGGGGTTGATGATGTGGTCAAAGGTGTAGGGACCGACGTAGTGAGGGGCCAGCTTTTGGGAGAGTGTCGGGAAGGGGAGGTCCCGGCCCAGTAGTCACACCCTCTGGCCAGGACGATAGGCTGGGGCTGGAACTCTCCTCTGGGTGGCACCGCACTGTGGCCCGCAACATAGTGCCTGGGCAGTCTTCCATATGCAACGGCACCGGCGGAGATGGGCCCTGGTGGACCTCCAACTTCTGACAGGGAAACAGAGGGGGTTGGTAACCGAGGGAGCACTGAAAGGGAGGGAGCCCGCTCCACCTGCCCATTGGTCTAGGGGTGGTATCTGGAGGAGAGACTGACCGTGGCCCCAATCCCCTTACAGAAGGACTGTCACACCTTAGAAGTGAACTGGGGACCACGGTTGGAGACTATGTCCTGAGGGATCCCATGGAGACGGATAACATGGGAGAAAAGGAGGTTCACCATCTCAGCCACAGAGGGGAGCTTGGGAAGGGCGACAAAATGGACAGCCTTAGAGAACCGATCAACAATAGTCAAGGTAGTATCATTACCTTGGGAAACGGGGAGGCCAGTCACGAAGTCCAAGGCAATGTGTGACCAAGGTCGACCGGGGACAGGGAAAGGGCGCAGGAGACCCGCTGGCGGGCAATGGGTAGCCTTACTGCGGGCACAGGTGGGGCAGGCGGCCATGAACTCTTTCGTGTCCACCTCCATAGTGGGCCACCAGAAGCGTCTGCGGGTGAGGGCCACTGTCCGGTGGACGCCGGGATGACAGGCGAACCGGCTGGAGTGCCCCCACTCCAGCACTTGGGACCGGACAGTGGACGGCACAAATAGGCGATTCCGGGGTCCATTGCCTGGGTCAGACTGGGCGTGCTGAGCTCTTCTCATCACCGATTCAATAGCCCATGTGACGGCGCCCACCACCCGGGCTGGGGGAAGGATGGTGTAAGGGGTGTCCAGTGCATCACGGGACCCCTCTGGAAACAAGTTGGAGAGGGTGTCTGCCCTGAAGTTCTTGGAACCCCGGCGGTAGGTGAGGGTGAAGTCGAACCGGCTGAAAAAGAGAGCCCAGCGTGCCTGCCGGGGGTTAAGCCTCTTCGCCGTTCGCACGTAGGTCAGATTCTTGTGGTCTGACCACACAATGAACGGCTGCTTCACTCCCTCCAACTAGTGTCTCAACTCCTCCAGGGCGGCATGGACTGCCAGCAACTCCCTGTTGCCAATGTCATAATTCCTCTCTGCTGGGCTGATACGCTGGGAGAGGAAGGCGCACGGATGGACTCTCTGGCCCTCCTCCAACCACTGGGAGAGGACGTCTCCGATACCCGTGTTCAACGCGTCCACTTCCACGATGAACTGCTTGGACGGGTCAGGGTGAGTGAGCACCGGAGCTGTCGTAAACAGTCCCTTCAAGGCTGAGAAAGTGGCTCCGGGGTCCAAGAGAAGGGGCGGAGGGTGGAGGTTAGTGCCGTGAGGGGGGCGGCCACTCGGCTGAACCCCCTGATGAAGTGCCGATAAGAATTGGCGAACCCGAGGAAGCGCCCACTCCTCCACCGCTCGGATCTTCCTGGTGTCAGTGCGGGTGTGCCCTTTCTCCACAATGTGGCCGAGAAATTCCATGGAGGCAGAGTGGAACACACACTTATTGGCATTTAAGAATAGCCTGTTCTCCAGCAGCCACTGGAGGACCAGGCGGACGTGCTGCTGGTGGTGTTACTCCTCTGTCCTGGAGAATACGAGGTTGTTGTCCAGATATACCACCACAAATGTGTTTAGCATGTCCCGCAACACGTCATTGACCAGCGCTTGGAAGACGACCGGGGCATTGGTGAGGCCAAAGGGCATGACAAGGTACTCAAAATGCCCTAGGTGCATGTTGAAGGCCGTCTTCCATTCGTCACCCTCCCGAATACTCACCAAATGGTGCAATTTAGTGAACACCGTGGCGTAAGTGAGTGACTCAAAAGTGGAACTCATAAGGGGAAGTGGATACTTGGTTTTAACCGTGATGTCATTTAACTGACGATAACCTATACAGGGCCTCAGGCTGCCATCCTGCTTTGCCACAAAAAAGAAGCCCGCTGCGACGAGGGCCTTATGATTCCTGAGGCCAGGGACTCTGTGATATAATTGCGCATAGACTTCTTCACCGGGACCGAGAGGTTATACAGCCGACCAGTGGGAAGGGCGGCCCCGGGAAAGAGGTCTATGGCGCAATCATAGGGACGGTGAGGGTGAAGTGAAAGTGCACTGTCTTTGCTAAACACGGGAGCTAAATCGTGATAGACAGAGGGTACACCAGTGAGATCCGGGTGAGAGAGCACAGGACCGGGGCCACTGGACGGAGAGAGAGCGGAGCGAAGGTAGTTGTCATGACACGCAACGCTCCAACCCAATATCCGCCCAGTGGACCACGAGACGTGGGGATCGTGCCTCTCCAACCACAGTCTACCTAACATTAGCGGCGCTGCAGTGGCGTGCAAGACCAAAAACGTGCAGTCTCTACGTGATTACCCGAAAGAGTGAGTATAAGAGAAGCTGTGCTGTGTGTAATCCTACCGAGTGAACAACAATCTAAGGCTTGGGCTGTGAGGGGAGTGTCAAGGGGGACGAGTGGAATGCCGGCTTGCCGGGCCAGCGAGATGTCAATCAAACACTCGTCTGTCCCCAAATCTAACAGTGCGCGGATAGAAAGTGATTTCTTATCCCAGGTGAGAGTGACAGGAAACAACCGGTTGAGCTCCCTTTTGGACTGGGGTAGGGTGGTCAAGTTCATTTGGACACCCCCCACTAGTGAGTCTGGTCTTTGTGGGCGAGTCGGGCAGATGTAATGGCCTAACTTCCCACAGTAGAGGCAGAGTCGGTCACGCATCCTCTGCTCCCGCTCCTCCATTGGAAGCCGTGACCGACCCAACTGCATAGGCTCCTCCTCCGATCTGGGTGCAGATGATGCCGGGAGTAGCATGGGGTACTGAGAGGGTGGAGAGTGGATGCGGGACGCTGGAACAGGGGACCCGCTGGTAGTTCGGTTGGGAGTATGTCTATGGGATACTCCGGTGCGTTGAGCGCGCTCCAGACGCTGCTCTCGCAACCGTTCGTCCATCCGAAGAGTGAGATTGACGAGCTCGTTGAAGGAAGAGGGCCGGTCTCTAACAATTAGATCCTTGATGGAATTGTTGAGCCCCCTCCTGTACGCGCTCATAAGCATTGTGTCGTCCCACCCACTGTTAGCCCCATGTGAATCTGGGGTGAGAAGGTCCTGAAGAAAAATCAGAAAGCCTGATAGACTGAACTTATGAATACACACTAAGCCTGCACACGGATGTAACTGAATGAGTTGCTTAATAAATGAGTTAAGAGTGAAATAAAACAAGCCTCATCCTTCTAAACCCGAACATAACACTTAACAGCTAAGATCTGTCGACCGAAGTCTTATCGCCCATTTGATGTCTAACTCTTAGCACAACCAGATCATTTCCATTTAAACCAGCTAATTTTTGACAAAACAATCAAATCAATTTAAAATTATTTTTATAAAATTCAGACCAAACACATTTTTTTTCATGAGTTATGTATATTCAAAACGATGACTTTTAATTATGGTAGCCTATGGATAAAAACATGTTGTACAAACAACATAAGACCAGTGGTTGGTGGGAAGAGGGATTGGTGACAGGCTCGTCCGTCCAGGGCGGGCACTACTGACTCCGACGGCGGGCCCGGCCCCCTAAAACCCGCCCATAACGCCGGGACTGGGTACAAGTCATTTTCTCCTTCCTTAGTGTCTAACTTGTCATACAACTCCCCATATGCCCTTTCCTTTGCCTTTGCCCCCTCTCTCTTCGCTTTACACTGCATCTCCTTGTACTCCTGTCTACTTCATCTCTCCGATTATCCCACTTCTTCTTTGCCAACCTCTTCCTCTATATAATTTGCTGTACTTCCTCAATCCACCACCAAGTCTCATTGTCTTCCTTCCTCTGTCCTGATGACACACCAAGTACCTTCCTAGCTGTCTCCCTTACTATTTCTGCAGTGGTTGCCCAGCCATCTGGCAACTCTTCACTACCACCCAGTGCCTGTCTTACCTCCTGCCTGAACTCCACACAACAGTCTTCCTTCTTCAACTTCCACCATTTGATCCTTGGTTCTGCCTTCACTCGCTTCCTCTTCTTGGTTTCCAAAGTCATCCTACAGACCACCATCCGATGCTGCCTAGCTACGTTCTCCCCTGTCACCACCTTGCAGTCTCCAATCCTTTTTAGATCGCACCTTCTACATAAGATATAGTCCACTTTTGTGCACTTTCCTACCACCATCTGTCCTTCCACATTTCTCTCCTTGACACCATACCTTCCCATCACCCCATCATCACTTCTGTTCCCTTCACCAACATGTCCATTGAAGTCCACTCCAATCACCACTCTCCCCTGCTTGGGTACCCTCTCCACCATGTCATCCAACTCACTCCAGAATTCTTCTTTCTCTTCCATCTCACACCCAACTTGTGGGGCATATGCACTGATAACATTCAGCAATACACCTTCGATTTCCAGCTTCATGCTCATCACTCTGTCTGACACTCTCTTCACCTCCAGCACACCCTTGACATACTCTTCCTTCAGAATTACCCCTATATAATTTCTCCTCCCATTCGCACCGTGGTAGAAGAGTTTGAATCCACCTCCGATACTCCTGGCCTTACTCCCCTTCCACCTGGTCTCTTGCACACACAGTGTGCCTACCTTTCTTCTTTCCATCATGTCAGCCAGCTCTCTCCCTTTACAAGTCATAGTGCCAACATTCAAAGTTCCGACTCTCACTTCCACACTCCTACCCTTCCTCCTCTCTAGCTGCCTCTGGACATGCCTTCCCCCTCTCCTTCTCCTTCGCCCAACAGTAGCATTGTTTCCACCAGCACCCTGCTGGTTAACAGTACCGGTGGCGGTCGTCGGTAACCCGGGCATCAGCCGATTCGGTATGGTCATATCTGAAATGCTGGGATGCACCCTCACCGCTATTGTGCATCGCTCGTTAGCCAGAATAAACAGTAGGGGGGACAGCGGCAACCTTTACGATACCTTCTGCAAAGATTAATTAGGTTAGATACCAAGTTGTCGGTCAACACTTCAGCAGTTGGATTATCATAAAGCAGTTTCACCCATTTACAGAAGTTTTTCCCGCATCCGAAACGTCAACTTCGAAAAGATACGGCCATTCGACCCTGTCGAAGGCCTTTTCAGCGTCCAAGGAGAGTAGAGCTGTATCTGGCGCCCCCTTTTGGCTATGTAAAATGGATAGCACACCTCTAACATTGTGGAACCCCTACCGACCTTGTACAAATCAATTCTGATCATTTGTGACTATCCCTGGGATTTTATCCTGAAGTCTGTTAGCTAAAATTTTACATAATATTTTTACATCTGAATTTAATAAGCTTATATGTCTCATGTTCTCACATTTGTCACTGGGTTTCCCTGATTTTGGAAGCAATGTTATTAAAGCCCCTCTTAATGATGGTGGGAGAGAGCCATTTTGGAATGATTCATAAAACATCTCTAGTAAAGTGAATTGTAGTTTTGCTTTAAATGTCTTGTATATGTCTACGGGTAGGCCATCTGGCCCTGCAGCTTTCTCGGGTTTCATACAATCTATTGCACCAGATATCTTATCCAACGTGAACTCCGCCCCAAGCCCCTAAGTCTGTCCCTCCGGAATAACAGGAATGGCAAGGCCATCCAGGAAGTATTTTATAGAATCCAGATTTAATGAGTTGTCAGAGCTATACAGTTTTTCATAAAAATGTTTGAAAACATTATTTATTTCTAGAGGTTCTATTGTAAATGTTCCATCTTCCTTCTGTATTGTTGTAATGGCTCTCTCAGTTTGCAACTGTTTCATCCTCCAGGCTAACAATTTCTCAGGTTTTTCCCCCTGATCAAAAAATGTCCGTTTGAGCCTCAGATGGCTCGCTGCCACCTTAGAAGCAGACATCTCGTTGTACTTAGACCTCAAAAGTAACTATTCCTGGTGAAAGTTCGGATAGCCATCTTGAAACAGTTTCCTCTCCAGGGCTTTTATTTTGGAATCCAATAGATTTATTTTTTGATTGACTCTTTTCGATTTGGAACTAGTTTAATTAATAATTTGACCCCTAATGTAAGCTTTAAATGCCTCCCACCGGATGCTAGCTGATGTCTCAGATGCATTTATCTCAAAAAAGGGTTATTTGTTGCTCCAAGAACTCTAGGAATTTGTTATCTTGCAACCACCTAGGTTGGAATCGCCGTCTCGGTGGACCCCCTGTTAACCCTGCATCCACGTATAACAATGAGTTGGGCGCATGTTCCGAAATTACAATACTGTCTAAATACAGTCCTGTATTTTGGAAATGAAATCTGCAGAAATTAAAAAAAGTCTATGCGAGAGTAACATTGATAAGTAGCAGAGTAGCATGAATATTCAACAGCATCCGGTTTCAGTTCCCTCCAAAAATCCCATAAATTCAGCTCTTTCATAAATTGATGTATAGTCTTCCTACTCCTTGCATGTGTCAGATCAGGACCCGATAACCGGTCTCTAGTCGGATTTAATGTACAATTAAAGTCCCCAGTGATTATGTTATTACCAGACAATGTTGAAAGGACTAAAAACAAGCTATTAGCCGCTCTGGTGGCCGAGCGGAATAAATCGCCGTTCTTGCATCCCGCTCGTCATGTGGTTGGGAGGTTCGTATCCCAAACTCGCCGTAACCGGTTACGACCAGAGCGTCCACGGGGTAAGGCATTCATTATGCTACCCTTACCCGAGGGATAGTGGGTGTAGATCGATGTAGTGTTCGGGGACTCGTCGTTCTCCAGCGACCCCTCTGGCCCACCTGGGAGCCTGCAGCCAAGCAACTGAATGCATTCTCCCTACGCCTCCTTCGCGGCCTGAAGGTGATGCAATCCATGCGAGGAGGCTTCAGTGTGTAAAATAGCGAGAGCAGCCGACACGAGTTTGAAGGAAGCTGGTGTAACGACTATCTCCTTCCTGTGGAAACGTGAGCCAGGGGAGTTATTCGACAAGAGTTCCGGCCATATGCCATTGGATTAATCGGGTGGGATTATGATGGGACTCAGGGCATGTTTCTTTTAGCCGCACCTGAACACCCGAAAACAGTCCTGACATGTTAGAAGCTCCATCAAAACAATATCCATGGATACGCTCAGCTGGGATGTTCAGCCTGAGAAATACATCTTTGATGCACTTGAACAGGGTCTCTCCGCTGCTGTCGGGAGCATTGTAAAATCCAATGAATTCAGAGTGAATCTCCAATTTCTCAGCCACACACTGCAGCGTCAATGAGAACTGCTCTACTGTACTGGAGTTGGCGGTACCATCAGCTGGGAGTCCATAGTACGGACTCCTTCTGGCATGGGATACAATCTCACGTTGACTAGCGCAGGCATACTGCTGAATGACTTCATTCTGGGTTGTGCCCGACAGCCAGTTATTATCTCTCCTCTCAAGCCACGGTCTCTCCCTGGGAGGTTGTAGGTACGTTCAAGCATCAGTTCATACAAAATGCCATCACGGGTGCTGTCACCCCGAAAAGCCACCCCCTTCTTTCCCAGGAGGAGCACTGACCTGAACATCAGCTCCAAAACATGCCTTGCTGTGTCCTGAGTTCGGCGGGCAGGTCAGATAAAAGGGCAGTAACTGGGGTGTTTTGTAGAGCAGCGGTTTTTTGAATGGCATCACTATGAAGTTCAGACTTTTCATGCTCGTTGAATTTTTCTACGGCTTTCCGCCAGTTTGTGAAGCCTCCCTTGACAAAACCGCTGTCAAACCTTACACTCTCTTCACTGATGAAACGTTTCGCCACTGCTTTCACACAGCTAGAACAGACAGCGCCATCACCTTCCTCGCTATAATGCAGCCACCTCCATTTGTTGAACCTGTTGAACTGTGTAATGTCGGTGGTCACCTCATCCAGCGGCTCAATTGAGTCAAACTTATCACTCAGTCAGTCACTCTCAACGTGTCACGGTAACATAGTAACAGACATAACATAACATGGTAATAATGTAACATAACAAACACGGTAACATAGTAACAGACATAACATAAAACAGTAATAATGTAACATAACAAACACGGTAACATAGTAACAGACATAACATAGCACAGTAATAATGTAACATAACAAACACGGTAACATCGTAACAGACATAACATAACACAGTAATAATGTAACATAACAAACACGTTAACATAGTAACAGACATAACATAACACGGTAACATGGCTGCTCAGTCACTCAGTCAGTCAGGGACACGCCCTACATTCGCGTTTGTAGGGCGAGTGTGTGCGCATGTGTGTGTGTGTGTGTGCGCGCGCGCACGTGCACGTGCGCACATCCTTCCCAGCTCGGTCCCTCTGTCTAGCCAATCGGTACAAGTCCTTTTCTCCTTCCTTAGTGTCTAACCTGTCATACAACTCACTATACGCCTTTGCCTTTGCCACCTCTCTCTTTGCTTTACGCTGCGTCTCCTTGTACTCCTGTCTACTTTCTTCATCTCTCTGATTATCCCACTTCTTCTTTGCCAACCTCTTCCTCTGTATACTTTGCTGTACTTCCTCATTCCACCACCAAGTCTCCTTGTCTTATTTCCTCTGTCCTGATGACACACCAAGTACCTTCCTAGCTGTCTCCCTCACTATTTCTGCAGTGGTTGCCCAGCCATGCGGCAACTCTCCACTACCACTCAGTGCGCGCCTTACCTCCTCCCTGATCCTTGGCTCTGCCTTCACTCTCTTCCTCTTCTTGGTCTCCAAAGTCATCCTACAGACCACCATCCGATGCTGCCTAGCTACGTTCTCCCCTGTCACCACCTTGCAGTCTCCAATCCCTTTTAGATCGCGCCTTCTACATAATATATAGTCCACCTGTGTGCACTTTCCTCCACTCTTGTACATCACCCTGTGTTCCTCCCTCTTCTTGAAATATGTATTCACCACAGCCATTTCCATCCTTTTCACAAAATCCACCACCATCTGTCCTTCCACATTTCTCTCCTTGACTCAATACCGTCCCATCAACTCCTCATCACCTCTGTTCCCTTCACCAACATTGAAGTCCGCTCCAATCACCACTCCCTCCTCCTTGGGTACCCTCTCCACCACGTCGTCCAACTCACTCCAGAATTCTTCTTTCTCTTCCATCTCACACTTGAGGGGCATAAGCACTGAGCTTATTTCATATACTGTATTGATGAAACTGATTTTCAGGCCTGAACAGCCAAGTCTAATTATAGCAGCTATTGGCTTGAGGAATCGACATTGCATTAGAGGGTAGAAGAGGGGATGGTAATCTACAGCTAATTTATCAGGCAAATATTTTGACCTGATTACTTAGGTAGGCTGTCTTCTGTGTCATTGCCTCGGTTTTGATTAGACTCCTTTTCTTTTGAAGTTTGTATTTTTTCTCTTTCCCCTCCCTCGTATTATCCTTGCCTGGACTGAAAGTTCTCTTCCGTCCTGGGAGAGAGATCCCTCCGCTGTTCTCTCCCTGAGGTTTCTTCCCATTTTCTCTTCCTGTTAAAGTTTTTTTTTTCTTCAGGGAGTTGTTCCTTATCCGATGCGAGGGTCTAAGGACAGGAAGTTGTGTTGCTGTAAAGCCCCTTGACGCACATTTGTAATTTGTCATATTGGGCTATACAAATAAAACTGACTCGACTATTCATGGCTGAGGGAGGTGGACCCAGCTCAAGAGCCTCACATGATTTGAATTTAGGTTCAAGTCTGGAAGTCAAATTGAAAATAGACATTATATATAAAGACACTACTCCCACCTTGCTTATCTGCCCAAGCTGCATGGGCATAAGCATAGTCGGGTGGGGAAGCTTCATTTAAGGGAAGGAAAACGTTTGGTTTCAGCCATGTTTCACAGAATCCAACCATATTGGAGCTCTGTTCAAGAAGCAGACCATTTATTTGCAAGGCCTTGGTACATATTCATCCATTAATCAGACTGCTTATCCTGCTCTCAGGGTTGCGGGGATGCTACTAAATTGTTCCTGTGTGTGTGTGTGTGTGTGTGTGTGTGTGTGTGTGTGTGTGTGGGCCCTGTGATGGCCTGGCGGCCTTTCCAGGGTGTCTCCCCACCTGCCGCCCAGTGACTGCTGGGAACGGCTCTAGCATCCCTGCTTTGATACACAATGATCTGATATTTAGGAAATCAGATTTAAGCATCTTTTGGAAGTGATCAGTAGGACGCAGAACGTAAGCGCTACCTTCCATCCATTATCTGAACCACTTATCCTGCTCTCAGGGTCGCGGGATTGCTGGAGCCTAGCCCAGCAGTCATTGGGCGGCAGGCAGGGAGACACCCTGGACAGGCTGCTAGTCCATCAAAGGGCTCATTGGGTGGCAGTATGAAATTATATTTTTGTGCAGCATTCACAAAGCCATGTCTTTCAATGGGCAACATTGTCTGACAGGAATGTGCAGAAACATCTCTGAAGAACAGTAACAATAAACAAGCAAAAACAAAAGGGTTTCGGACCTGTGTGCTTGGACCCTCAATAAATGAATTGGCCTCAAGCTACTGCACACAGTGTTCACATCAAAGAACTCTGAACTAAATAAAGTTGTTATCACCAAGAATATATGCACAGCTATGTATTAACTATTTATATACATGGTACGAGGTTGAATAAACACAGATTGGTAAGTGGGAGGAGAAGGGGGAGATGTCGTGCTGAAAGTCTGTCAATAATAATTGTCTTTTCCTTGTCCTCTGCAGGCTCCATTGCAAGGTGTTCTTACATCAAGTACCACTACTCATCGGCTACAATACCCAAAACCCTCTCCTACAACATCACCAAAACAATACGGCAGGACGAGTGGCACTCTCTGCGTAAGTCCTCTAGTCTAACCAAAGCATTGCTTCATAAGCCCTGTGAATGCATTTCTTTATTTGCAAAATATATATTCTCCTTTGGTGTCATTGACCTTTTCCACATAAACTTCCAATCCATTGATCCAACTTCCATCTTTTAGACAATGTCAAGAGCACAGATAATTAAAAATATAATGATACGTATTATGTTAATCTTTTAATCAAACGTTCGAAACCTTGCTGTTGGCATTTTGGGCAGTACCAACTTACCTGTAAACCCATATTAAAAATGACACCCCTGCTCGATCTCTTTCCCCCCCTCTTTTAGACTACTATCTTGGATTGATACAAAAACAACAGGCTCTAGGTCTAGACTCCTCTCACCTTGCTTCACAATGATGGCCTAAGGCTTCAAAACGTTCCTCTTCCAGGCCTACCTTAATTCTTGAATGATTATCAAGGAAAATTCGGCTATCTACTACTACTACTACTACTACTACTACTACTACTACTACTTTCAGCCGATCCCGTTAGGGGTCGCCACAGCAGCCCATCCATTTCCATCTCTTCCTGTCCTCTACAACTTCCTCTGTCACACCAGCCTGTCCTTCCACACCACATCCATAAACCTCCCCTTTTGCTTCCTCTTCTCTTCCCTGGCAGCTCCATATTCAGCATCCTTCTCCCAATATACCCAGCATCTCTCCTCCACACATGTCCAAACCATCCCAATATACCCAGCATCTCTCCTCCACACATGTCCAAGCGATCTTAATCTTGTCTTTCTTGCTTTGTCTCCAAACCGTCCAACCTGAGCTGTCCCTCTAATATACTCGTTCCTAATCCTGTCCTTCTTGATCACCCCCAGTGAAAATCTTAGCAGCTTCAATTCAAGATAAAACATTTGTAAACTTTCTTTTTGCACTTTCCAGATAACATGAATCATCCATTATTGTTGTCTGCTACTGCTATTGTGCACCATTATTATTGGTGTCTACTATTGAGCCCTTCTTCTTTGTGGATTTAGAGAAAGCATGTGACAGGGTGCCGAGAGAGGAGGTGTGGTATTGTATGAGGAAGTCGGGAGTTGCAGAGAAGTATGTAGGAGTGGTGCAGGATATGTATGAGGGAAGTGTGACAGTGGTGAGGTGTGCGGTTGGAATGACAGATGGGTTCAAGGTGGAGGTGGGATTACATCAAGGATTGCCTCTGAGCCCTTTCTTGTTTACAATGGTGATGGACAGGTTGACGGACAAGATTAGGCAGGAGTCTACGTGGACTATGATGTTTGCCATTGCCATTGTGATCCGTAGTGAGAGTAGGGTGCAGGTTGAGGAGAGCCTGGAGAGGTGGAGGTATGCACTGGAGAGAAGAGGAATGAAAGTCAGTAGGAGCAAGACGGAATACATATGCGTGAATGAGAGGAAGGACAGTGGAATGGTCAGGATGCAAGGAGTGGAGGTGACGAAGGTATTTGAGTTTAAATATTTGGAGGTCAGCTGTCCAAAGTAACGGGGAGTGTAGGAGAGAGGTGAAGAAGAGAGTGCAGGCAGGCAGGGTGGAGTGGGTGGAGAAGAGTGTTAGGAGTGATGTGTGACAGAAGGGTGCCAGCAAGAGTTAAAGGGAAGGTTTACAAGATGGTAGTGAGACCAGCTATGTTATATGGTTTGGAGACAGTGGCACTGATGAAAAGACAGGAGGTGGAGCTGGAGGTGGCAGAGATGAAGATGGTAAGATTTTCATTGGGAGTGATGAGGAAGGACAGGGTTAGGAACGATTATATTAGAGTGACAGCTCAAGTTGGACGGTTTGGAGACAAAGCAAGAGAGGCAAGATTGAGATGGTTTGGACATGTGTGGAGGAGAGATGCTGCGTATATTGGGAGAAGGATGCTGAATATGGAGCTGCCAGGGAAGAGGAGAAGAGGAAGGCCAAAGAAGAGGTTTATGGATGTGGTGAGGGAGGACATGCAGGTGACTGGTGTGATGGAGGAATATGCAGAGACAGGAAGACATGGAAATGGATGATCCGCTGTGGCGCCCCCTAACGGGGGCAGCCAAAAGTAGTAGTAGTAGTGGTAGTAGTAGTGGTAGACTATTGAGCCCTTCTTCTACCTGCATTTGGCATCATATACATTTATGATGATGATGGTGTTTCTGTTTTATTGAAATGTGGCAATGTAAATCTACTTTGTACTTTGATTCCTGTTTTCCACCACTTGATGATCCGAGGTGCACTTACACTAAATGCACATGACATGTCTTGTCCTCTTGGCTATGATATGGTTAAAATTTACTGTTTCATAATGCAGTTGGGTGACACCAGAGATCATGGGTTGACTCTTATGTCGCGTTGGATAGGTTTAAAGAATCTGCCAAATGAGTAAATTCAAATGTAATAATGTTAACAACTGTTTTTCTGCTTGCTTGTTTGTCCTTGGAAGTGTAAAATATCAGAGGCCTATGAAAACCATGCTGGAATACTCAGAACTCTCAGTGCTCTGGATATTCCAGATGTTTTGCAGCATGCAGTGGATTATAGTGAGATACTTGTTATACAGGAGCTAATATTAAGTAGTGTGAAGACATCAGGAAGTGTCAGGAAAAAACGTTTAAAAAAAGCATCATCATCACAATTGGGAGCATAAATGTTAGCCAAAATCACGTGAGTATTATGAATCTGGCCATCAACTATGATGAATCTGCCTTTAGGATCAGAGATAACATTTGAATGAACAAAGGGAACAAATTTGTGCAGCAGAGTAGCTGCACCTCTTGATTTACCCAGCAATAGCGATTGGTAAGTCTGACCCACCCACCCTCTCTTCAACTTCAAATGATCTGATGCTTTGAGATGGGTTTCTTGTAGAAAGATTATATGGGCACCCAGGTGGTGGAGATGGTGTAATACTTTGCTACTGTAACGATCATGGATGAGTAGGCTCGGTAGTCCTTGGCTAACGGATCAGAGCCTTTAGTTGACTGGTTAACGTTGTCGCCCACGGTGTGGGAGATACGGGTTCGCGTCTTGGCTGTGGCGGCGGTTCCCGGGCTGCCCCCCCAAATTCGCTGCACTGAGTTTTACAGGGTTATTGAGCCCTTTATAGTTAAAGCTAGTGAATTTAATGTCTCTCCCATGGAACAATGCTGTTAAATTAGGTTGGGTCATAGCTAGGTGTTGGGAATGTTGAATAACGACAATAGTGATGGTCCGCAGCAATTCTCAAAACAGATACCTGACTGATGGAAAAAGAAACAAAAAACAAAAACACACATACATATATACACATATATATACATATATTTATATATATATGTGTGTGTGTACCACCCCCCTCCCACCCACACAAACTCTTGCAGACGCATCCCTCAAACTGAGTGCGCGCAACCCTCCCCTCAATGATACAAACAAACTGTCACGTCTCATAGTGGCTCTACTATCAGCCTACCTACAACTACTCGGACGTTCCTTAGACAAAGTGACAAGTTATAACCTCAGGAAAAGGTGTCATTGTTAAGTGTGCTAGTGACAGGACAAGATATACACATGTCAACATCAGAAGTGCATACAGACAATCCTGTACACGGTAAAGACACAGTAGCATGAACTTGCAGCATAAAATAATCAACTATGTCATTTAGAGACGGCACCTGCGGGGTTATAGAGTTGCAACTATGGTAATTATGCACCGCTAATCAAAGATGCATTCAAATAATCACAGTAAACAATTTTAGAGAAAATGAAAAGATAAAACAAAAGAACAAACATCCACTTGCAACCGCAGACCATTGACAACATTACTAAAACCAGGCAGCTGCGGTGAATGGGAAATGTAGTCTTTATGACTAGCAACAACAGTTACTTAGCCAATTAGTGTATCCGCTAAACAGTACCTGGACTGACTACTCTTTTTACGTTTTTCTCAACAAAATCTGCCGCCAACGCTGAGCAAGGCCATGCGTAATGTTGCCTGGTAGAGAAGTCCAAACTTAATGTTAGGCTAGGAGTGAAGCTCCTTCTTCACTTTGGCAAAGGCGGCCCTTAGCCACAGTCGGGGTGAAGTCGGGAAAAATTGAGATCCTCATAACCTTGTATGAGAGAGCGGAGGCCTCCCTGGCTCGGCGCAGGATTCACCAGCCTTGGTCCTGATGCGTATGACACAATGGGCCCGTCCAGTATAGGTTTTTCATCAAGTCCAAGTAGGTCTTATATAAATTGGGCCACAAACTCGGTGGGGCGAGGGCCCTCTGAAGTTCGAAGCCTCTGGCAAGCCCACCAGACGAACATTATTCCACCTCGAACGTCCCTCCAAGGCCTCACGTTTCGTGGAAAGTGAATCGACTAAGGTGGTTAGTGCGCTAACATTAGCATGAAGGTCGGTTAGCTTGCTATCGTGGTCATTGGCTGAGCGCTCGAGGTCCGCAATGGTTTTGTCATTTGAGACAATTTTGCTCTCGAAGGACTCGAGAGCCGTTTTTATCTCTCTTCTGACAGTCTCCAAGATGAAGCAATTAGGTTCTCTGAAAATATCAGCGAACATTTCGTTCATCATCTGCCTCCAGGGCCGGAGTGGGACTGATTTTCAGCCCCGGTGTTTCATGCCTCAGACCAGCCCACTTTAGTTCACGACCTATTAATAATAATAATAATAATAATAATAAATCAATATTATATAGCACTTTTCTAGTACTCAAAGTGGCTTTACAATAAATGGAGTGAAACAAGACGACAGATGAACATAACACAACATACAGGGGTGGCTGGGAAGCGGGGCAGACATACAGGGGTGGATGGGAAGCGGGGCAGACATACAGGGGTGGCTGGGAAGGGGGGGCAGACATACAGGGGTGGATGGGAAGCGGGGCAGACATAAAGAGGTGGATGGGAAGGGGGGGCAGACATACAGGGGTGGCTGGGAAGGGGGGAAGGCATACAGGGGTGGATGGGAAGCAGGGCAGACATACAGGGGTGGATGGGAAGGGGGGCAGACATACAGGGGTGGCTGGGAAGGGGGGGCAGACATACAGGGGTGGCTGGGAAGGGGGGGCAGACATACAGGGGTGGATGGGAAGCGGGGCAGACATACAGGGGTGGCTGGGAAGGGGGGGCAGACATACAGGGGTGGCTGGGAAGGGGGGCAGACATACAGGAGTGGATGGGAAGGGGGGCAGACATACAGGGGTGGCTGGGAAGCGGGGCAGACATACAGGGGTGGATGGGAAGCGGGGCAGACATACAGGAGTGGATGGGAAGGGGGTTACGAGAGGGAGAAGCAGCAGCCACAGACGATGCCAGCAGTACTCTTCCACTTGGACAGATATAAAGGGAAAGAAAAACAAACATCATAAACCACATAAATCACAGATGCAGGTCAAGCGCTCAGTCCCCAGCCTGCCCCAGACCAGGGCTGTATGAGCAGACGGGGGGTGGGGGGGGATCACGAGAAGGCAATGGAGAAAAGGTGTGTCTTGAGACGGGATTGGAAGAGTGAGAGGGATATTAAAATAATAATATAATTATAACCCTAGTATGTAAGTCTGCAATCGCGCACTGTTCTCTACAGCCTTGTAATTCAGTGTATTTTTCTAAAACATCATCCTTTCCAGTTCAGTGCAAATAAGTGTTGCGTCACAACTTAGATTTATTAGAACATGAGTTAAAGTGCACATCTCCAACATCATTCTTTACAACAGCACAATGTCCTTTTCTACAATATCAGAGTCTATATTCTGTGCAAATAAGTGTTCACAGGTATCCAATCCTTAAACATGAATAAAGAATAAAATACGTATTACACTGTTCTCTGCAAGTTTGTTATTCACAGTATATGTTCTGTCCTCATTTCACGCCCGTTCGCTCAACTAGACAGATAGCTAACAGCTAACACATCCAATGAACTTCAGAGGCAAGAAGTAGTTTCCAGGCTTTTACTTGTCTTCAGTTCGGCAATGGAGTGTTATTCTTTTTTGTAAAACGGCAAACAAACACAAAATGTGTCTTGTCATTACTCATATTCCATACTAACAGATATGCACTAGCCTAGCCTATCAACTGGGTTACATAGAATAGCTTTCAAAGCTCACGTGGCTAACATGATTTAAACGAGCATTCAAAACATTCTATCGGTATATTCCTAAATACATTTCTAAGTCAATACTTACAAGCAAAGTCTTCCCAAGGCATGAACGCTTTCAAGAGTTAGTAGGACATTTAAAAGATTTCCTAGAGAACAACGTAATCACACAACTTCTGTCAATCAGCTTCCGGAATTAGAATTAACTTTGACCGGCGACGTCACGACCCTTTGACTGCTACGTACTTACGAAATCATTTCTATTTAAGGGAAGCCGCTAGATGGCGCAAAATCACCACAAATAAAATTAGATTACCACTAAAATAAGAATGCCATGACACTCCCCGCCTGGTATTGTGAGATACCACTATTAATTGAACTAATGATGCATTAACATCACCATAAACACAGTTAGGCAACAGTCAGTCTTTTGGTGACACGAGGAGCACCGTCTCGGACACAGGTCTCAGATAAGTCTTGACGGCTCCATCTTTGGAGACCTTTACCTCGATCTTTCTGATCTTCCCATCTTCATCACAGTAGGCGCTGAGCTTGTGTAGAGGACTGTGTTTAGGAACATCCTTTCCGCTGGCTATGCAGGTTCAAGTTCATCTTCAAAGGCCTCTCGATGCACACATTTGATGATGATGACGTCAGCTTTTCGACTGTGCTCGGCTGTTTGCAGTGATGCCATGAACTGCAAATCTGGTCTTGATCTTTGCTTTTAAAGGACTCAGCGATGTGAATGAGCAAGCTTATGGCCCTGATCAGCTTCTCCCACTAAGAAAAGTGCTCAAAACGCTGAGATCCGAGCCGAGAGTCATAAGTGCACAGGTGAGTGACAAGTGCTCGTATTTCAGTGTCTGAATCAGGGTCAACAAGGTCATATGCTTCAGCTTCTGGTTTGCTGCTGGCTTGTAACAAGAAGGCAGGTCCTTTGAGCCAGGCGCTGTCACCCAACATAGCTGCAGGCACAGAGCATGTGCCTGTGTCAACTGAGTTACAGCTTGTGGAGACGTAGCGCTACTGCGTTGGTTCTGAGGCTCTTCGTATATGTTGCACTCTGTTACTAACATATACGTACATAGAACCTCCTTGTCTGGTTGCTTATGTATCCTAAGACTATGTGGCTATCTGTGTAGAATTCAGTCGCATCAAGAACAAAGTCCAGTTCGCTGGTGATGAGCTCTGCAATCTCTACAGCTAAAACAGCAGCAACCAGTTCTAATCTCAGGACTGTAAGAGCAGACTGTGGAGCTAATTTGGCCTTTCCTAGTACAAACCCTACATGAGGATTCTCTTCTGCGTCAATGACTTTGAGGTAGGCGACTGCTGCAATGGCTTTGACTGAGGCGTCTGAGAACACATGTAGCTCTTTTCTGGTGGCTGTTGAAATTGTATCAACAGCATATGGTCTCAGAATGTGTAGCTGTTTGAGATCACTGACAGAGCTTCTCCATGCATTCCACTCTGATTCCCTTTCTACGGGTAGTGGCAAGTCCCAATCTAAAGCCTCGTTTGAGAGCTCCCTGAGCAGCATCTTTCCCTGGATGGTTACTGGTGCAGCAAATCCTAACGGGTCAAACAGTCCATTGATGGTGGCTAGGACACCTCTGCACGTATAGGGTTTTGGTGAGTCAGCAACTTGAAAGGTAAAAGTGTCTTTCATTAGGTCCCACCTAAGACCGAGGCTTCGCTGAATGGGTGTTGCTTCAGCATCCAGGTTTAGATCTTTAAGCCTTGGCGCGGTCATCGACAGGAAATGCTTCCATGACCTCGATGCTGTTAGATGCAACTTTGTGAAGATGAAGGTTGCATGTGGCGAGCATCTTCTGCATACGCTTGAGCAGATCGATGACTTTATTAGCTGTGGGCCTCGACAAGAGTCCGTCATCAAAATAGAACTCCATCTCAATGAAGCGTCTTGCATCTGACCCAAATTCTTCTTCACCGTGAGCTGCAGCACGACGAAGACCATACATAGCAACTGAAGGGGACGGGCTGTTGCTGAACACATGAACTTTCATGTTACCACTCACGAATGAAGACCAGAGACCAGTGTAGCAAACCCAAAGGCAGACGGACACAGAGTACTAAGAAACCCGAAGGCAATTTTAATGCGGGTTAAAATAAACTGCCAAAAAATAATAACAGGGGAATCTAAGGTGGTCGGAATGCATGGTGCAAAAACGTTCTGTTAGTGAGACGTGTGAATAAACTATGTGTGGTGTCCAGCGGTTTGCGGATATAACTATGTGTGAGTGTATTTAGCCTATGTGTGGTGCGGTATGTAAATGACGAGGAGGTGTTCAATATTGTGCGTGCATCTGGCAAACAAGCCCAGTCCGTAATCCAAAAAGGGTGAGTCAGGGTCGGATCAGGGTCCGAGATCCAGGAAGTCAAGTCCGAAAAGGAGGGGTCCCAGGTAGAGAGGGAGATCGCTGCAGAGGGCCGGGGGAAAACGTGAAGGTCGCTGGGGGCGAGGGGCGAGGAGCGAGGGAGACGCGAGGAGCCGTGGGAGTCGCGGAGGGAGAGTCAGGGTTCAGTACGTCGAAGCACAGAATGGTGTTCTGGCAGGCTTCTTGTAGAGGGCTGCCTGATTGCCGCAGGTGTGCCTGATTGATGATGGCAAACACCTGGTGCAGTGCAGCGCTCGTCTCCTCAGAGCGCGAGCCGAGCGCTCGGATGTTTCCGGCACGTCCTAGCTGGGGGAGTGGCTTGAACGTGTCGGGGAGGCAGCTCGGGGCGGTGTAACCACAACAGGACCCCCCCTCCTACGGGAGACACCGGGTGACCGTCCGATGGCGTTGGGGTGGGCCCGATAGAACTCCTCCAGGAGTGCGGGGTCGGCCAGGTAGGACCAGGGAACCCAGCTACCGTCTTCGGGCCCATAGCCAGCCCAGTCCACCAGGTATTGGTACGCACGCCCCCGGCGGCGTACGGCGAGCAGCCGGTCGACATCCCAGACCATGTCACCACCGTCGAGGACCCTGGGGGGTGGAGGAGCTTGGACAGGGGGAGACAGGGGGCTGGAGGCTACCGGTTTAAGGTGAGAGACATGGAAAACGGGATGGATTTTGAGTGAGGTATGGAGATGGAGACGCACCGCCGAAGGGTTGACGATGCGGTCGATGGTGTAGGGGCCGACGTAGCGGGTAGCCAGCTTCCGGTTGAGGGTAGCGAGGGGCAGGTCCCAGGCCAGGAGCCATACCCTCTGGCCAGGTCGATAGGCTGGGGCCGGCACTCTCCGCCGGTTGGCGCTGCGCCGGGCCCGCTCTGTAGCTCGCAACATAGCGGCCCGGGCGGTCTTCCAAACACACCGACATCGGCGGAGATGGGCCCTCGTGGACGGGACCGCCTCCTCCAACTCCTGACGGGGGAACTGAGAGGGTTGATAACCAAGAGAACACTCGAAGGGGGACAAACCGGTAGGTGAACTCTCCATGGAGTTGAATGAGTACTCCACCCAGGGCAGGTACTTGCTCCAGGAGGCGGGGTTGCTGGTGGTAACGCAACGCAAAGCCGCCGCTAGGGCTTGATTGGCCCGCTCTGCCTGTCCATTGGTCTGGGGGTGATACCCGGAGGAGAGGCTGACCGTGGCCCCAATCCCCTTACAGAACGCCTGCCACACCTTAGAAGTGAACTGGGGACCACGGTCAGAGACAATGTCCAGGGGGATCCCATGGAGGCGGACGACATGGGAGACGAGAAGGTCCGCCGTCTCGGCTGCAGAGGGGAGTTTAGTGAGGGCGACAAAGTGGACGGCCTTGGAAAACCGGTCGACAATGGTCAGAATGGTGTCATTGCCTTGGGACACGGGGAGGCCAGTTACAAAGTCCAAGGCAATGTGGGACCAAGGTCGGCCGGGGACAGGAAGGGGGCGCAGGAGACCTGCTGGAGGGTGATGGAGAGCCTTGCTGCGGGCGTAGGTGGTGCAGGCAGCCACGAACTCACTGGTGTCTGCCTCCATGGTGGGCCACCAGAAACACCTGCGGATGAATGCCGCCGTTCGGTGGACACCGGGGTGGCAGTCAAAACGGCTGGAGTGGCCCCACTCCAGCACCTGGGGCTGGACAGAGGGAGGCACAAACAGCCGGTTTCGGGGTCCATTGCCTGGGTCGGGCTGGGCCCTTCTCACCACTGATTTGATGGCCCAGGTGACGACACCCACCACCCGGGGCGGGGGAAGGATGATGTCTGGGGCATCAGGGGACCCCTCGGGAAACAGCTGGTTGTGCTCCTTCTTGGGCTGGGGCTGTGGCGGGGTCGTCAGGCTGACTAGGACACCTCTCTCTAGTGAGCCGGGTCTTTTGGGTGAGTTGGGCAGGCCTTGATGTAATGGCCCGACCTCCCACAGTAGAGGCAGAGGTGGTCGCGCATCCTCTGCTCCATAACCTCTAGAGGGAGCCGTGACCGACCCAACTGCATGGGCTCCTCCTCCGGCCGGGATCCAGAAGACACCCAGGGTTGCGAGGGGGAGTGTGAGGGTGGAGAGAGCCCGCGGGACGCTGACCCAGGGAAGGCATCGGTAGAACGAATGGGGGTTGGTCTATGGGAGGGCCCAGCGCGCGGGGCGCGTTCCTGGCGCCGCTCCCACAGCCGTTCGTCCATCAGGAGGTCGAGGATGACGAGCTTGTTGAACGAGGCAGGGCGGTCCCGAACAATGAGGTCTTTGATGGGCTCGCTCAGCCCCGTCCTGTACGCGCTCTTGAGCGCAGTGTCATCCCACCCACTGTCTGCCGCGAGTATCCTCACCTCCAAGGTATAATCTGCCACCGACCTGGCTCCCTGCTGGATGGAATGGAGGCGGCTGGCAGCGTCCTGCCCGTCAGATGGGTGGTCGAACACTAGACGGAACTCACGGCGGAAGGCACCATAGTCCGAGGCGAGCCGCTCGGTCTGGCCAACCGCCGCTATGGCCCAGCTGAGGGCTTTGCCGGTGACGAGGGACATAACAAGGGCTACCTTGGTCTCTCCTGTTCTATATCTGGCTGGCTAGTGTTTGAACAGGAGCTCACACTGACCAAGGAAACCCCTGCACAGCTCGAACTCCCCACCGAAGGCCTTGGGGCAGGGAAGGTTAGGCTCGAACCGGGGGTCCAGCGGGGGTTGACTCGGAGGAGGGGAAACGTCGGGACCAGGAACGGGGAATCCGGAGGCCGGGCTGGGGGTAGGGACCGGGGCCAGAGCAGGGTGGTCGCCGATCTTGGACACTGCCACATTCAGAGCAGCGATCCGCGCGGAGAGTGAAGCAAGGCTGTTCGCCGAGGTATGCGAGTTTGCCTGGAGCCCGCTTATTTCTCCAGTGATCCGGGAGAAGGCAGCGCTAAGCTCAGAATGGAGTTGGGCGAGTTGAGTGCTGTGGTTCTTTACCACTACCTCGAGAGCTCTAGGGTTCTCGGGCTTAGGGGCTATAGCTCCCTGAGCGACCGCCTGCCCCTCGGGTTTGCTTTGGCTCATTCTGGCTTCGACGTTCTGTTACGACTCACGAATGAAGACCAGAGACCAGTGTAGCAAAACCAAAAGGCAGACGGACACAGAGTACTAAAAACCCTTTAGGCAATTTTAATGCAGGTTAAAATAAACAAACTGCCAAAAAATAATAACTGGGGAATCTAAGGTGGGGGGAATGTATGGTGCAAAAACTTTCTGTTTGTGGGATGTGTGGATAAACTGTGTGGTGTCCAGCGGTTTGCGTATATGACTATGTGTGAGCGTTTTTAGCCTATGTGTGGTGCGGTATTTAAATGACGAGGAGGTGTTGAATAATGTGCGTGCGCCTGGCAAACAAGTCCAGTTCGTGATCCGAAAAGGGTGAGTCAGGGTCCGGTCCGGGTCCGAGATCCAGGAAGTCAAGTCCGAATAGGAGGGGTCCAGGTAGAGACGCACGGAGGGAGATCGCTGGAGAGGGCCGGGGGAAAACGTGAAGGTCGCTGGGGGCGAGGGGCGAGGAGCGAGGGAGACGCGAGGAGCCGTGGGAGTCGCAGAGGGAGAGTCAGGGTTCAGTACGTCGAAGCACAGAGTGGTGTTCTGGCAGGCTTCTTGTAGAGGGCTGCCTGATTGCCGCAGGTGTGCCTGATGGATGATGGCAAACACCTGGTGCAGCGCAGCGCTCGTCTCCTCAGAGCGCGAGCCGAGCGCTCGGATGTTTCCGGCACGTCCGAGCTGGGGAAGTGGCTTGAATGTGTCGGGGAGGCAGCTCGGGGCGGTGTAATCACAACATTTCATTCGATACTCAAAGATGTCATTAGCAGGATCATTGTGCTTATGCCACAGGAAGCAGGGAACATCTCAATGGTTTTCTCTCATGACAAGGGTGTAAAACATCTGTTCTATGTCCACAGTTACTGCTATGACCTCACGCCTGGACCACAGCAGGACTCTACCAAACTGTTATTTAGGTCGGGTCCAGACAGGAGGTCATCGTTGAG
The DNA here is from genome assembly GCF_029633865.1 of Lampris incognitus. Classification (NCBI taxonomy): domain Eukaryota; kingdom Metazoa; phylum Chordata; class Actinopteri; order Lampriformes; family Lampridae; genus Lampris; species Lampris incognitus. The sequence goes on along the minus strand of NC_079213.1, from coordinate 46,804,290 downwards.
GGAGACACCATGAAATTTTGCACTTGAATCAAAAACCACTCTGATCTGGCCTGACTTTTGCGGATGGTAAACACCAAAGATGGGTAAATACCAACATTCCTTTCCCTTTTGGAGTGGGGCAGCAGGCTCAACATGGTCACGATCAAAGATGTTTTGCATTAAGGTGACAAAGTGGTTCATCATCTCAGGCATTCTCTCCAGTGTGCGCTGGAGAGATGCCAGCCGTGTGAGGACCTGGTCCCGATTATGAGGGAGGCGCTGGCGGGGTGTTCTGAAAGGGAGTGGCGCCACCCAGCTGTTGCCATCATCCATGTACATCTCTCTGTTCATGAGATCCAGGAAAAGTCTGTCTTCAACAGAGAGCCCTATTTTGTTGTCGTCCTTGGATGTATTAAAGACGGTTTCTCCTATAGTGCATTCATAGGGTGTAAGCTTTTCAGGGATGGGGAGGAGTCTGTGCTCAGACTTGGACCTATACTTCTCTATGATGCGAACTTTGTTTGGGCATGGGCTGAAGAAGGAAGGGCATTTGTTTTCAAGGATGTTGGTGCGGTAAGTATGAACAGCTTCAGGCTTGTAAGCATCCCCTAAGCAGACGTTGCCTACGATAACCCATCCCAAGTCTAATCTCTGTGCGTATGGGGCATCATGTGGACCATTCCGTTACTCTCTCACCTTGTGAACTCTAAGTAGGTCTCGAACCAGGAGGAGGAGGATCTTAGCTTTAGGATCGAGAGGTGGGATAGAGTGTGCTATTGGCTTGAGGTGAGGGTGACGTAGTGCCGCCTCAGGAGTTGGTATTTCAGCTCTGTCACTTGGAATGTTGTTGCACTCAATCAGCATAAGCAGTGTGACTGTCATAGGTCCATCTAGTGATTCCACCACAAAGCCTGTAACCCTTCTCCCGGTCATCTCTGTTGTTCCAGCACATGTACGGAGTGTAACTGGCGAGTCAGTCCCTTTGATGCTGTACATGTCAAAGAAGTCAGACCTGGCAAGAGACCGGTTACTTTGGTCAGCAAGCACATCATATGCTCTTGTCACTCTTTCTGGGTGTGCTTTAGGGAAGACCTTCACTAAGCAGATCCTGGAGCAGGACCTTGTGCTCTGACCCTCTCCACAGACTTCAATGCAGTTTGATGAGACAGCAGGCTGAGGTGTTGTTTCTGTTCCCTTCCCGCCATGCCCAGAAAGTGGAGACGGCAGCAGCCCAGGATGAAGAGCAAAGATGTGGTTCTCACTTTCACACTCTCTACACTTGATGGCTGCGTTGCAGTCCTTGGCTACGTGGCTGGTTGAAGAGCACCATTGTCCTTAAGAAAGGCCTTAGGCTCCTCAATAGGTTTGCTGCGGAACCCTCTGCAGCGATTGAGGGGATGCGGCTTCTTATGGAGAGGGCACTGTCTCTCAACATCACCTCCTTTATAGCTAAAACCTTCCTGCTTGTCCTTCTCCTGTGGTATATCAATCCTCTGAGCAGAAACTAGGCTTTTGTATGCTCTCTTTACAGACGAATCTGACTTGAGGTGTTCTGTGCTACCTGTTGTCAGCCTCAAACCTGGGTCATTATGTGCTCGTGCTTCTTTGCAGATGAAATCACAGAAGAATGAGAATGGAGGGAAGGTCACGCCATGGTCTGTCTTATACTCAAAACCGTGATAGAGTCACCGTTCTTGGATATTGTGCAATAACTTGTCAACTACTGGGACAATACCACATGCAGTGTAAAGATAGCTTAGGCCAGGGAGGCGACCCTCTAATTTGGCAGCTTCTACCTCTTGCAGGCCATCGCCAAGCTCTCTCAGTGTCACAGGATCTTTGCCACTGACCTTTGGAAAGCTAATGAGCCTGTCAAAGGGTGATTTCTCAATTTCCTCTGCAGCCCCAAAGCATTCTTCTAAATGCTGCCAGGCTTTGCTTAATCCAGCAGGAGGATGACTAACATGCACTGCTCTTATTCTACTTACATGTTTTGCAGATTCCTGCCCCAGACACTTAATGAGGAGGTCCAGCTCTTCACTGGCGTTGAGCTGCAATCCATCAGTCACATTAAGGAAAGAAGATTTCCACGCCCAGTATTTCTTGGAGTAGTCATCAAACTTTGTGAGATCAGAGGTGATAAGATGTCTGAATGCCAAGTATCTTGCTACATCACTAATCTTAGCAGTGAATCTAGTGCCTGTTGTAGAATGGCTCTTTTGGACGGGCACTGAGCTGCGTTGGCTGACGGCTGTGCTGGAGAAGGGTGATGAAGTGGGTTATTTGACCTTTGAGGCGACGCTGGCCTAGAAGTGCTCTCATTCCTCATGTTGGCGACACAGGCACCTGTGTGTGTGATGCACAGGGCGTGTGTGATGTGTCAGTGCAGTAATACTGGGGTAGTAGTGCTTGTAGTTAGTGCATGCTGCATGCTGCTTCTGCTTGCTACTCTATGCTCTCAGCTACTGCCGCCGGCTAGCCCTCTTTGTGGGGGTGAAAAGAGGAGCCGAGTGCGTAAGTCTCCCCTGCCGGTACATAGCCTCTCTACCGCCAAGACTCCTGCAGTGCCTCCTCGTGGCCACACACGGTAACTGGGTACCTTACGGTCCCTGGCTAAACTGTAGGGGATCTCGGAGCTACAGTGGTCCCCAGAGGTCTAATGCGCAGGCCCATGTGAAGTGGATATGCCCTGGCATTGACCAACCACTGTCCCACTGCCTTGTGGGTAAGTATAGGACGACAAAGGCTAGGGGAGCACACCCTGAGAGAAAAGCAATGTGCATGGCGGCGCACGATAGGCGGTCCTCTGACAGACTGGAGCTCCGGCAGCCTCCTGCAGCTGTGGAAGAGTGCTGGTCGTCTTGGGCCCCCCTTGCCACCAGATCCCACCCTCTCACAGTGAAGAAGTGCTGCTGGGACATGCGCACCCCCAGCGGCACTGTAAATAATCTCTTTGCGCAGGTATCCACCTCTGCCTCGGTGTTTGGGTGGAGTCCCAGGTCTCATTACATGAACAATAGGCTCTATGGGCTGTGAATAAGGGTTAACGCTGTCAGCTGGTGGCACTTGCTGGTGTTCAACATACTGGCGTGTTCTTTCAGTGGCCTCTTCAATAACTGAGTGCCTATCCCCTTTTACAAACTCGTCTGCTGCCGCTTCGGGCACACTAGCCTCAGCAATTGCTGCTGCCACCTCCTTTTCATGCTTCAGTGTGTTCAATTTTGCTTCTATGTGGGCCTTTTCAACCATAATTTCTGATTCCGTTTTAGCAATCAGCTCGTGTGCGAGCTGCTTCAACTTTATAGAGTCGACTGACCTGGTTTCAACAGTGGACCGCTGTGTTTCTTCAGATCTCTGCTTTACTTCCATCATTCAGTGCTGCTGTGAGTCTAGCGTGAGCAGTGTGAAGACGGTGAGAAGCGTTGGGACTGAAGACCGCTCGTCTTGGGTAGTTCTGCCCTCCGTGAGGTTGCTTTTTTACTGTTCTGTCCTCATTTCACGCCCGTTCGCTCAACTAGACAGACAGCTAACAGCTAACACATCCAATGAACTTCAGGGGCAAGAAGTAGTTTCCAGGCTTTACTTGTCTTCAGTTCAGCAATGGAGTGTTATTCTTTTTTGTAAAACTGCAAACAAACACAAAATGTACATTATGAATGTGTCTTGTCATTACTCATATTCCATACAAACAGATATGCACTAGCCTAGCCTATCAATCAGGTTACATAGAATAGCTTTCAAAGCTAACGTGGCTAACGCGATTTAAACGAGCGTGACTTGTTTAGCATTACAGACTTGTGGTTGCGTGAAGAACTAACATTACAGCCATGTGGTTGTGTGAAGTTTAAATTGTGTTAAACTAACATGGCTAACGCAATTTAAACTAGATTTTAACGTGGCTAACGCAATTTAAACTTCACACAACCACATGGCTGTAATGCTAGTTCCTCATGGCTGCAATGCTAGTTCCTCACACAACCACATGGCTGTAATGCTAGTTTCTCATGGCTGTAATGCTAGTTCCTCACACAACCACATGGCTGTAATGCTAGTTCCTCATGGCTATAATGCTAGTTCTTCACACAACCACATGGCTGTAATGCTAGTTCCTCACGCAACCACATGGCTGTAATGCTAGTTCCTCACACAACGTCGTGGCTGCAATGCTAGTTCCTCACGCAACCACATGGCTGTAATGCTAGTTCCTCACACAACCTCATGGCTGTAATGCTAGTTCCTCACACAACCAAGACGCTGTAATGATACTTCCTCAAGATGTCTGTGAATGTTCTCATTCATCTAGGTCATGGTTATCCAAAGGAGTTGAATCAAGTGCAACTGGACTTGGTATATATCCGTGAAGACGTTTCGCCTCTCATCCAAGAGGCTTCGTCAGTTCGTACCTTTCTGACTAGACCAAGCTACTCTGACTGGCTAGTGATGAAAATCAGATATTTATCCTCTTTGGAGTCGTTATCAGAGCTATTGATGTCCATGGCTCTTTGTGTCCCGATGTTTAGCAACGTCCGTCGTTATCAGAGCTATTGATGTGCATGGCTCTTTGTGATCCGATGTTAAGCAGCGACGGTCGTTGGGGGTGTTAGTTTCGACTTCGTTAGTGCTCCATTCAGTGTTCAAGAGAGTCGTTGGAGCCGTTAGTGACCGACTGTTGTTCTTGGAGGCTAGGCTTCTTGAGTCTCCTGGGTAGAGATGAAAGGACGACATTGTAAGTGGGAGATAGGTGGTGTCGCAGACCTCCTCCTCTGTTGAGGGATGGTTTTTCCAGTTTCGCATAGATGGCTTCCTTCACCCCTCTTTCAAACCATCTATCTTCTCTGTCCAAAATGTGTATGTTGCTATCCTCGAAGGAGTGTGTTTTCTCCTTTAGGTGTAGATAAACTGCTGAGTCTTGTCCTGAGGAGTTTGGCCTTTTGTGTTGGGCCATCCGTTTGTGTACTGGTTGTTTGGTTTCTCCTATGTATAGGTCAGTGCAACCCTCATGGCATTGTACAGCATACACCAGATTGCTTTTTTGGGTGTGTGGTACACGATATTTGGGATGAATTAGTCTTTGTCGGAGTGTGTTGCTGGGTTTGAAGTATACCGGGATGCGGTGTTTGTTAAAAATTCTCGTGAATTTTTAACAAGTACAGCATCCGGGTCGGGCCGAGTTGGTACTCCACATGTGTCTCACACAGCAGAAGGCCCCTGCTCTCTGACCACATGCCAGGTTGGCGATGAAGAGATGATGATGAAGAGGAATAGGTAGAAGAGGTATACCATGTTTGGCTTCCACCACAGCAGTATGGGCGATGACCTCCAACATCAAGGCAACGTCCACCCTGGCCGCTATTAGCAGTGTGATGAGCCTGGACACATAGCCGGCGACTGCCCAGCACCGGCACCAAAAACCAGAATCAACTGGACGACGGGGAAATGACTGCCAAGTGGCCTAGTGAGGGGACCACCACTCCAGTCTCCAGCCCCTCTTCAAGGCTGATGCATGCTGGTTGGCCACCTAGGTAAAACCAAAAGACTGTACTTGGCATGTCAACTTGATGGTGATGCTGCCGGGCCCTGGTAGACATGGGGTCTACCATTCCCCTGGTGCAACTTAGCATCCTCCCAGGCACCACTGGACCCCTTTCAGAGGCATGGTCACCAACCAACTCCCCTCCTGATGACGGTGACAGGGGAGAAGGCTGGCATGAGTGGGAAGAGGTTACTGTGAGTCCAGGCTAGAGACCTGGAGCTGACACATGAGTTCTGGCTCACCAACATCCGGGACCCGTGCATCACTGGTCTTGGACTGCTGACCAACTGGGGAGCCAATATCAATGTGTCAGAGACAACCATCACCCTCGGCACGAAAACCGTGGCACTCTGATCTGGTTGGGGGAGGAGCTGGCTCAGGGACTCGCAAGCCAGTTGCCAAGTTGCCGCTGCTCAGCAGGTACAGAGCCCAGGTTTGGCATTGGAGTGCTGCTACTGCCAGCTTTAAGAGTAACGGAGCCAGATGATGCTAACAGTGGCGGCTGTCCAGACCGCCAGCAACGATGAGAGGTGGTTCCCGTTGACCACGCAGCAACTGAGGAAGCAGCAGGAGGCAGATGTGGCCCTTGCGCTGGTGAAGGGCAGGCTGGAGACGGGGTGTCAGCGTTTGGGCCTGAGGTAAAGGCCTACCACTCTCAATGGGGAAGTTCAAGCTCCACGACAGGTTGGCGGACCAGAGGTGGCAAGCTCCCGGACAAGAGAGCAGCCTCATACAGCTATTGGTGCCCTGTGTGCTGTGTCCCAGCGTTCTCCAAATGGTCCATAGCTCGGAGTGGCAGGGCACTTCGAGAAAGCCAAGACCCTCCACCGCCTCAGAGGATAGTTCTATTGGCCTGGCTGTCAATGAGACGTGGAGCTGCATGTGCACTGTCTCGACTCCTTCAACCGCCAGGCCTGGGCTGGCTCCAGAGTGTGGCAGAAGAGGGCCTATGGCACACGGTGCTTTGGGTGGACTATTCGCCAGCCACAACTTCCTGGGCTTTTGGGGGACTATGTATTGGTTGATGGGGTTCATACACTGCTTTTAAAATTAACAGCAGTGTATGAACAGGTAAACATGGTGTTTAGTAATATTTATGTTCCAGGGTGGGAGTGGAGACGTTAGTCTTCCTGGATGTTTTAGATAAGGTTATTGGGAATTGTACCAGTTAGGACTATTTATTCATTGGTGGAGATTTCAATTGCACTGAGGACAGCAGGTTGGACAGGAACCATGCATAGCCTCATGCTGCCTCTCGCAGTCGTCTGGTTCGTCTTATTGAGGCTCATGAACTGTGTGATGTGTGGAGAGGGTTTCATATTAAACAGAGACAATACACCTGAACACATCTCATCTCATCTCCTCTTCAGCCGCTTTTCCGGGGTCGGGTCGCGGTGGCTTCAAGCTAAGTAGGGCACTCCAGACGTCCCTCTCCCCAACAACGCCCTCCAGCTCCTCCTGGGGGATCCCAAGGCGTTCCCAGGCCAGATTGGCCATGTAGTTCCTCCAGCGAGTTCTGGGTCTACCCCGGGGTCTCCTCCCAGTTGGCCGTGCCCGGTAAACCTCCAAAGGAAGGCGCCCAGGAGGCACCCTAATCAGATGCCCGAACCACCTCAACTGGCTCCTTTCGATGCGAAGGAGCAGCAGCTCTACTCCAAGCTCCCTCCGGATGTCCGAGCTCCTCACCCTATCTCTAAGGCTGAGCCCAGACACCCTACTGAGGAAGCCAATTTCAGCCGCTTGTATCCGCGATCTCACCCGTTCGGTAACTACCCAAAGCTCATGACCATAGGTGAGGGTTGCAACGAAGATTGACTGGTAAATTGAGCGCTTTGCCTTCCGGCTCAGCTCTTTTCTCGCCACAATGGTCCGGTACAACGTCCGCATTAATGCTGATGCTGCACCAATCCGTCTGTCAATCTCCCGCTCCATCCTACCCTCATTCGTGAACAAGATCCCGAGATACTTGAACTCCTTCACTTGAGACAGCAACTCATCCCCAACCCGGAGGGAGCAATCCACCATTTTCCGGTAGAGAACCATGGCCTCAGACTTGGAGGTGTTGACTCTCATCCCAGCCATTTCACACTCAGCTACAAACCGCCCCAGTGCGCGCCGGAGGTCACGTTCTTATGAAGCCAACAAAACCACATCATCTGCGAAGAGCAGAGATCCAATTCTGAGGTTCCCAAAACGGACACACTCCTCACCTTGGCTGCGCCTTGAGATCCTGTCCATTAATATCAAACAGAATCGGAGACAAGGGACAACCTTGGCGGAGTCTAACACCCACAGAAAACATGTTTGACTTTGTGCGAAGAATGTGGACACAGCTCTCACTTTTGTTATACAAGGCCCAGATGGCTTGTAGCAACTGCCCTGGTACCCCATACTCCCGCAGTACCCCCCACAGAGTGCCCCGGGGTACATGGTCGTAAGCCTTCTCCAAGTCGAAAAAACATTTATAGACTGGCTGGTCAAACTCCCATGCCCCCCTCAGCACTTCCGCAAGAGTAAAGAGTTGATCCGTTGTTCCACGGCGAGGACGGAATCCACATTGTTCATCCTGGGTCTGAGGTTCGACAATCGGTCAGAGCCTCCTTTCGAGCACCCCAGAGTAGACTTTCCCAGGGAGGCTGAGCAATGTGATGCCCTGATAATTGGAGTACACCCTCCGGTCCCCTTTTGTAAATATTGGAACCACCACCCCAGTCTGCCACTCCATATGTACTCTCCCTGACCTCCACGTGACACTGAAGAGGCGTGTCAACCCAGACAGCCAAACAATGTCCAGAGCGTTCAGCATCTCAGGGCGAATCTCATCCACACCCGGCGCCTTGCCACTGAGGAGCTTTTTAACTACCTCAGAGACCTCTGCCAGGGATATGGGTGGGGCTTGCCCTGAGTCTTCAGACTCTACCTCCTCCACTGAGGACATGTTAGTCGACCCGACTAACTGAACCTGAACACATGTTAAGGACAACTTGATGTATATGGCCAGGCTTGATTGTTTCTATTGTTTGAAACATCAGTTGAATGTGTTCAAAAGTTTTATCATCAGCCCTGTTGGTTCTCTGACCTCTTACTAATAATGATTTCTGTCTTTATAAAATGTGTCAAATCCAATAGTGCCTGTTGGCATTTTAACATGGCCTTACTGGAGGACAGAAAATTCAAGGACACATTTGTCTGTTTTTGGAGAAACCACCGAAGTACAATATCTGATTTTGTGCCTGTACAACAGTGGTGGGATATTGGAAAAGTCCAAATAAGACAACTGTGTCAACAGTACACTCGTAATGGCACACGATCCTTAATGACTTCAGTGAAAGCACTGGAGTCTGAAGTAGAGGAACTCCAGGGCTTGGCTGAGGCCACAGGGGACAACACCATACTAAGGCACTCACAGGAAAAAGTCTCATTTGAACAACCTGCTGGGTGTTTCAGCTCAGGGCGCTTTGGTCAGGTCCCACTTTCAACATGTAGCCCAGATGGCTGTCCCATCACACTTCTTATTTGGCCTGGAGCATAGGAATGCACAGAAGCGGTTCATTCACAACTTAAGATCTGACACTGGGCAGGTGCTGACTGACCATATTGTGATTCTTAAGTGTGCTGTCAGCTTCTACAGTAACATGTTTAGCTGTGAGCATAGAGAGGAGCAGGCAGTGGCTTAGAGTTTTTATACCGATCTCTATCAGGTGGACCAGCAGAACAATGTAGAATTGGAAGCAACCCTTTCCTGTGATGAACTCTATGCTGCTCTGCAGAGTATGCAGAGTGGGAAAGCTCCTGGTATTGATGGTCTACCTGTTGATTTTTACAAATCTTTCTGGTCGGTGATCGGGGGGATCTGCTGGCAGTGCTAAATGACAGTCTCGCCAGAGGGCATCTTCCATTGAGCTACAGGCAGGGGGTTCTCATCTTGCTGCCCAAGAAAGGTGACCCACAGTCCATTAAAAATTGGAGGCCTATGTCAGTGCTTTGCACTGATTATAAGCTCCTCTCAAAGGTGTTAGCAACTAGGCTGAGTAAAGTGATGGGACAGGTGATTCATTGTGACCAGACCTGCTGTGTAACTGGCAGGTTGATTTCCGATAACATCATTTTGATTCGAAACTTTTTAGAAATCTGTAGGCTATTTGGCCTCAATGCCGGTATCATATCTATTGATCAAGAAAAAAACTTTGATCATGTGTGCTGAGCATTAATATCTATGGCTCACATTGAGGGCCTTTGGTTTTGGTCTTGGCTTTATTAGCAAACTTAAGGTTCTGTATTGTGACATTCAGAGTGTGCTGAAAATTAATGGTGGTTTGAGTGCTCCTATTCAAATGCAAAGGGGGACTAAACAAGGCTGTGCCCTCTCGGGCATGTTATATTCCCTAGTATTTGAGCCGCTGCTACACAAACTCAGGTCTGACCTTCAGGGTATAACTATCCCAGGTTGCAGCGCACCCTTAAAACTGTCAGCCTATGTGGATGATTTAGTAATTCTGGTGAACAGTCAGCAGGATATTGACATATTGGAGAGGGACATCGTCCAGTTTGGCTTAATATCTTCAGCCAAAGTTAAGTGGGTCAAACGCGAAGCTGACAGTGTTGGGGGTGTACTGGAGAAAAAGCTCCATTTGCCTGGGGGGTTGACTTGGAAGGTGGGGGGGGCTGAAATATCTAGGGGTGTTTCTGGGTGATCAGTTTGTTGTTCTTAAAAACTGGGGAAATGTTCTTGAAAAGGTCAAAGGTCGGTTGGCAACATGGAAGTGGATTTTAACCCAGATGTCCTACAGAGGTCGAGTCAACAACTTGTGAACAACTTGATATCACAGATGTTATGGCATCGCCTGTCGGTTGTTGACCTCCCACCAGACCTGCTGTCCAAGATCCAGGCTCTTCTTGTCGACTTCTGGGACAAACTGCACTGTTTGCCTCAGTGTATGCTGTATCTGCCGAGGGTTGAAGGAGGGCAGGGCCTGACCCACCTGTGCAGCAGGGGGGCTACCTTCCATTTCCAGTTCCTGCAAAGGTTTCTGTATGGTCCTGCTGAGTTAGTGTGGAGGTCGCTGGCTTGCACCATTCTGAATCAACTAGGTGGCGTGTGACTGGACAGGACTTTGGTTTTGATGGACTTGAAGCAGCTTAACCTCAAGGACCTACCTGACTTCTACTGTGGGCTGTTCAAGTTATGGCATTTGTTAAACAAAGAGATACCGAGACAACATGGCTCTTTGTTTTGGCTGCTCCAGGAACCAATCATACATGGCATATATTTCAGTGCAGTCTGTCAAGTGGGGCCAACTCTGCTGAGGCGGCTCTGTGTGTCGAACATGGTGACTTTGAGACATGTAGTTCAGCTTGCAGGCCCAGACTTGGACAGTGTGGCTCCTCTTGCCTCCCGCTTGGGACTGAGATCAACCCGTGTCTTCACTCTGCCTGCTTAATAAATGGAGGGAAGGTCTCACAAGTGGTGAGTGGACACTGTTGTTCCAGTATTATAATGGCTCTGTTAAACCTGATGAGGATGATACTTTCCCTTCAGTGAACATTTCCCCAGATTTTAAGGACTGTACAGGACCTCTTTTAAAAAGTGAGAATCCCTCTGTGTTTTTCTTTTCAGGATCCAAATGGGAGGTCAGTGTACAAAATGTACGTTAAAGTTCTGCATAGCAACAAATTACATGGTAAACCTTGTAGCACATCCATAAACACAAATCGCAGGAGGCATGTGTGCTCATGACTGCTATTGAAGAGATTTCTCTCTCTCAGATCATTCAGAAGGTCCATCCAAAATTGCGACCTGAAGACACAAACTGGAATTAGGGTGATGCATTTCATGTTATGTTTTTGGATTGTGATTCAATCTAAAATGTTAGAATTTAATGATAAATATAATTTGTTGTTCATCAAAAAGCAATAAACATGCAAGGATCACAATGTTCTATTGTCTGTTTTAAAGTCCATTTGAAAAATGTGTTTCTAGCTTGTAAAGCAAAAAATACATATAATAATGACACCTCTGTTTGCGAAAACATGACCACCAGCTTTCAATCCTTTGATTTGCTGTTGAAGAGCCATACAAATGACTGGCAGCCCCAGCATAGTCGTCAGTGTGAGATGATCTTAAGGTACAATGAATTGCCGCCATTGTGCCATTTTCAGTACCACAGTCAGTGCATAGTCGCATTGGAATGATTCCACATTCTGACAGACAGTTCAGATAATTCTGGGCAATGACCACTGGGTCATTGTTGCTTGCTCCACATCTCAATCACAGTACTTTTTGAGAGTATCCATCTATGCAGCCACTTATTCCAAAACCGTACTGCGTTAACTTATCATATCCATCCACGTGCCAGACATGGTTTGGTCCATCAGAACTGTAAACTCTTTTTACAAATTTTCTGCTAGCACAAAGTTGAATTCTTGTGGATCAAGTTCTCTCATCAGGGCCGAAACATCATCCCTCTTAACAGTCAGAGAGTACTTTAGGTGCAGTGTCTGCCACATTGAACGGTAGCCATAGTGTTGACCTGGACCCTTTAACTCTTCCTGTATGGCAGCACGAACGGTGGCAAGAGGAGAGCAGTCTTTTTGCCTGGATAAAGACAAACTTTTCAGCTTCCTCTTCAGGGAGCGAAGGCTCACATGAACATTGTGTTTTGAAGCCAAAAAATCCAAAATTTCTGCATTGCTGTAGCTGTGATTAAAATATCTTTGTATTAGATCCTCTTTTGTGGAGATATCTGATGCTGACCCTGCCAAACATAAAGTTAGATAAAGACAGAGATTTAATTTTATTAGAATTATAACACTTTTCCTCTGATGGACGGTGGAGGCTCTTTAACATCAGACCCTGCATAAATGCTAATTTTCTACCCTATGGCAGTGAAACTCACTATCCGCACCTCAATGACACACAGCTGATCACCTCAAGATTTGGTTAACTATATCACCAAGCACTGTAACTTTATTACACAACACAAGCTGTTAAAAGTCAAATATAATGCATTTTACATAAGGACGTGGTGTGAACTACATCAATGTTATTAACGAACTGGATATGAGTCCACTTACTGTTGTCTGCCTCTGCCAAAAATTGCACTGTGCTGCCCCCAGATCATAGCTTGGCAGCCAGCTAAACTCAATTCCCTGCCGAAAACAACCCACCCCAGATCGAGTTTCTGGGCGTAGGGTAGATCATGTGGGACATTGACTTGCTTGCGGACTTTATGAACTCTGATACTGTCCCGTCCGAGCAGAAGAAGGATTGGGGCGTCCGGGTCAAGCTCTGGGATAAGGTGTGAGATGGACTTTAAGTGAGGATGGTGAAGGGTGACGTTTGGTGTTGGGATCTCATCCCTATTGTTTGGGATCTCGTTGCATTCGATGAGGCTGGGCAATGGAATGCTGATTTTTCCATCGAGAGATTTCACCTTGTATCCGCTGGCTCTCCTTCCGATTGTCTCCTTCACTCCAGCGCATGCTCTCAAGGAGTAAGGAGCGCTTGGACTTTTGTCATTGACTATATCAAAGAGCTGTGACCGGGCCAATGATCTATTGCTTTGCTCATCTAGTATTACGTATACTTTCACTGCTTTGTCTCTCTGCCCGGCCGGATAGACTTTTGCAAGACATATTTTGGAGCAAGAGCGCTCTGCTTGTTCTCCGCCACAGATTTGTGTGCATTCGGAGGTGACGTTGGGTGCTGACTCGACCTGTGTACAGTCAGCGGAGACGTTGGGTGTGGATGTGACATCCTCATCGCCGTGCTCTGAACCAGGGTCCTTTTCTTTGGTAGAGCGGGCGGGGCCATTGTGGAGCGCTGTGTGATGATAGTCACTTTTGCACTCATTGCATGGAGCTTTAAATTTACAGTTCTTTGCGATGTGTGTAGTGCTGGTGCAACATCTGAAGCACACCCTGTTTTCTTTCAAGAATGCTTTGCGTTCTTCGATGGGCTTCTCTCTAAAGGCGCGGCATTTCCAGAGAGGGTGTGGTTTTTTGTGTATAAGACATAGTTTGTCACCACCGTCTGCTTTTGAGGGTCTTTCACTATCAGAGCTGGTTTGAGGGGATACCTCTGTTTTGTGTACAGACACTTCTCGACGTTTGTTTGGATTCCAGGCTGCTTTCTCTGGTTTATGTGTCGTGTCTGCAGTGAACTTGAAGCTGGGATCGTTTTTGACACTATCCTGCTGGTGAACAAAGGTCACAAAGTGACTGAATGGTGGAAAGCACCCACCATGTGTACGCTTGTAATAGGCACCGTCGGAGGCCCATTTTTCCTGCAGGCTAAATGTAAGCTTCTGTACTATAGGATTGACACCCCTTGCTGTGTCAAGAAAAGAGAGTCCATGAAGGTCTCCTTCGTCCTTCGCTGACTGGAGTTCCATAAGCATATCACTTAATTTTGTTAACTTTGGATAGTCTCTGTTTGTTATCTTTGGAAAGCTATCAAGACGTTTAAACAGAGCCTCTTCGAGGGCACCTGCTGAGCCATAACGTTGCTCAAGTCTACCCCATGCCATGGCCAAGCCTGCTTCTGGTTTGTTAATATGTATAGCTCTGATCTGTTCTACATGTTCGGCTAACTCTTTACCTAGCCATTTGAGAAGTAGATCCATTTCTTCACTTGGTGACAAATCTAAACCTACAGTGGCATTTTCAAAAGAGCGCTTCCAAGCTCTGTAGTTTTGTGGCTAGTCATTGAATTGAACTAGGCCTGCTACGACTAGCTCACGACGAGTCACGTATCTGACAAAGTCTTTAATGTCTGATTTACTGTGGCTCAGATGTGGGGGGTTAGACTTAGGATAAGGCACGTTGTCATGGAGACGTGTGAGAGTCTGTGGGGGAGGAGCTATGTGTCTGTAGCCATCCAGGTGTGACTTAGGTGTCTCCTGTTTGAGTGGAAAGTCAATAGCTGGTGTGCTTTGGGCTGGATAGAATGGGATTGACTCTGGGTTCAAATTGTAGAATGGATTATTGTGACTTCTATCTTTGTCCACTTTTGTTGTTTGGATGTCAATCATGACATCATCACCATCATCCAGACATTCTGTGCTCTTTTTTCTTTGATCAATGAGATATTGTTTAGTGCGTTGTGCAGTCTCAATAGGAGTGGGATCTGGACCTAGTTTGCTGTGTTTGTCACTCTTTGCATCCAAGGCATTTTCTAAAGCCTCCGCTTCTGCCTCGGCTGTGGCTATCTCCTTTTTACAACTAAGTCCATTGATGCTTCTAGCTCTGCCTTTGATGCCTCTAGCCGTGCTTTTTCTAACCTTAATTCCTTTTCTTTTTCAGCGAATGCAAGGCAAGCCTTTGCTCCTTCCGCCTTGGCTCTGGCCTTGGCTACAGCAACGCTGGATGAACTAGATGTTATTGAAGCCTCGGAGCGTGTCTTTAAGGAAGTCTCTTCCATGGCATCGTTGGGTAGAGGTTACCTGATGAGAAGATCGTCCACTGGTTGCGTGTGACGGTGTATGTTGTGTCTGTTAACAGCTTGGACCTCGTGATCTTGCCCGATGAGAAGCTGTTGTTTCACTGTGCTGTCCCCAGATCATAGCTTGGCAGCCAGCTAAACAATTCCCTCTATCAAAGACTGAAGAAATTTCTTGATTCCACAGGCTTAATGATAGACAGGATCAGATGAAACAACAATACAACGTGTAGGTACAAGATGTATGATGATCGACGATGTCTAACGGGACCACGTTATGACTGAACACTTTCCCAACTTTCTACTGAATGAACTGAGCTCCGCCATAGAGGATCATGGGAACGTTTTCCTATTGTACACAGTTCCTACTTTCTGCCACTAGACGACGCAAATGGACCCACAATGAAAATCTCAAAAGCAAATAATGAAGCATACTCCAGTGGTCACATAATGAACAGAATGGCACATAACGCAATAAAATAAAATAAATACTGTCTTATAACAGCACATGCACATTAGACCCACATGAGCCACAGAACATGTGAATTGTTCCCAGACCTTGTCCACAGTAAGGGCAAAACATAGTAGCCTGGAAAAAAAGATGATAAATCAGTATAATCTAGAAAACTAAAAATGAAAAACGTGATAATTAACGTTACTGAGATGAGTATTAATACTCTTCACTACCTCTTGATATACACACACAGTGGATATCATTCATAACTGCTTACAAGTTAACTGCTGTAATTAACAAGCATAACACGTAATGTGCAGCGCTGTATGTTATGGAAGACTGTGATAAGAGGGCTTTTTAATGTACTATTATAACGGGTGCTTTCTATCAATCTCTAATCTTTATCTTATCTTATTAAGCAGGCTAATCTACGTGCAAATATGCAGCCTTGTATCGTCTGGTGTAAAATACAATAAAAAAAACGTCACGTAATGTGCAGCGTTGTACAGTGATATAAACATAGTATATAAATATAAGCAAATAAAAGTCACGTTACCGTTCCCGCTGAATGTTGAAACAGTCAGCTGTTACAGAGACGGCTGTTCTGTCTCTCTCCATCCCGTGTGTCTTTCCATTGAGCTGTTACGCTGAGATCGCCCCCTGCAGGTTTGGAGCGTTATGAAGCGTTTTTCTTTTGAAGATCGTTCCTTGGTTTGTATCGTTTTGTGCTTTGCATCGTTTCTCTATTTGCAGCGCGTTTGATGATGCTGCATTTGTCTTTGTTTTTTGCAGCACGTTTTTTCATTTGCACCACGTTCCTCTTTTTGTACCTCGTTTAGACTTGTGTTTGAGTTTGTGAATTTGAATCGTTTCTGTACTTGAAGCCGTTTTCCTTAACCGAGACGCATTATGCCGTTGCAGTGCGTTTGGCCCTTGTCGGCCACCGTAAAATTGTCACAGCCTCTCGCCCTTGACATCAAAGCGATCGCCTTTGACACCTGCTACGCCAGCTGACACCTGCTACGCCAGCTGACACCTGCTGACCCCCCCCTTCACCCCGGCAATCGCCCTCACCCTAAAAGGCCTCCACTATGGACCAGTCTTCGCTGGAACGTCGCCATTCATGGACTTCTGCCTGCCTGCCACAGAGCCACCTCCTGCTCTACCCCCGAGATTGGTCACTTCAATAAAGACTGGATTCTTCCCTTACCTGGTTGTCCCTTCTGCTTTTGGGTTCTTTCCCGATACGTGACAGTACGTTCCAGCCACTATGGACCCAGCAGACCATTCCACCACAGACCTGGCCACGGTCTGCCAGGCTGTAGCCAACCAGGAATCGGTCCTCGGCCAGCACAGCCAGGTGCTACAGGGGATGGCGACGCCCTCCGTGGGCTCAGCTCAAAGATCTCCGGAATCCAGACCCAACTTAGTGCCTCCGCTAGCCCGGGATCCGCCCCTCCAGCTCCGCCACCCCCAGCGCCATCAACTTCGGCTAAGGAACCATGGGTTGCCCCGCCCGATAAGTGTGATGGAGATTTTGGACTTTGTCGCCCTTTTTTGATGCCGTGTGAGATTGTGTTTAACCAGAAGCCCGACCAGCCGTAAGCAGCTTCAGAGGTTCCTCGGGTTTGCCAACTTCTACAGACGGTTCATCCGCAACTACAGCCGCGTTGCGGCCCCACTAACTGCTCTTACCTCCACCTCCAGACCGTTGCTGTGGACCCCTGTAGCAGAGGCAGCTTTCCAAGCCCTCAAGCACCGCTTCACCACAGCTCCTATCCTCATCCAGCCAGACCCAACCAAGCAATTCGTTGTAGAAGTGGACGCCTCTGCGATTGGGGTGGGGGCGGTCCTTTCTCAGCGCTCCAGTGAGGATGGCAAGACACACCCCTGTGCCTTCCTGTCTCGCCGTCTCTCCCCAGCCGAAAGGAACTATGATGTGGGGAATCGTGAGCTCCTGGCGGTGAAATTGGCACTGGAGGAATGGTGACATTTTCTGGAGGGGTCTGACCTTCCTTTTTATAGTGTGGACTGACCATAAGAACCTGGAATACATCCAGTCAGCAAAGCGACTCACCGCGCGCCAAGTCAGTTGGGCGCTCTTTTTTGGTCGTTTTAATTTTTCTTTGACGTACAGACCTGGCTCCAGGAATGCCAAGCCCGATGCTCTGTCTCGTGTGCATGGGGAGAAGTCTGAGCCCAAGCTCCAACCTGACACCATCGTTCCCTCTACCTGTGTGGTTGCGGCTGCGGCTGTCACCTGGAACATTGAAAGGGAGGTCATGGCAGCACAACAGACTCAGCCTGACCCAGGTAACGGTCCCCCCGGGCGCTTGTTTGTTCCAGACGCTGTTAGATCTAGCGTGTTGCAGTGGGCTCACTCTTCCAAACTTACCTGCCATCCTGGAGTAACCCGTACCCTAGCCTTCCTCCGCAGGCGGTTCTGGTGGCCTTCCATGACGGAGGATACTGGGTCTTTTGTTTCTGCCTGTCCTGTTTGTGCCCAGAATAAGCCCTCCACTTGGGCCAGTGCCGGTCTGCTGCGCCCCCTGCCTGTTCCACACCGTCCCTGGTCGCATCTGTCCTTGGATTTCGTCTCTGGTCTGCCCGCCTCCGTCGGTAACACCGTTGTATTGACTGTTGTTGATCGCTTCAGTAAATTTGCTCACTTTTGCCCTTGTCTAAACTGCCTTCGGCCCGAGAGACTGCGGATCTGCTGGTCAGGGAGGTTTTCCGGGTCCACGGTCTTCCCCGTGATATAGTGTCTGACCGTGGCCCCCAGTTCACTTCTGTTGTCTGGAAGGCTTTCTGCTCTGCCATCGGTGCCACTGTCAGCCTGTCATCGGGGTTCCATCTTCAGACCAACGGCCAGGCCGAGAGGGCCAACCAGGCATTGGAGACTGTCTTCCGCTGTCTGGTGTCTGCCAACCCATCCTCTTGGTCCTCACAACTTCCCTGGGTAGAATATGCCCATAACACCCTGCCATCGTCTGCTACTGGGTTGTCCCCTTTTCAATGCCTTTACGGCTATCAGCCCCCCTTTTTCCTTCTCAAGAGGTAGACATTCCAGTTCCGTCTGTCCAGGCCCATGTCCGTCGGTGCCGTCGGACCTGGCGGCGAGCCCGTGCTGCACTGCTCAGGGCCTCCGGCCGTTACCAGCGCTTGGCGGATCGTCATCGCACCCCTGCTCCGGACTACTCCCCCGGTGACCAGGTATGGCTCTCTACCAAGGATCTACCCTTGAGATCGGACGCTAAAAAACTGTCCCCCAGGTATATTGGTCCCTTTCCCATTGTCAAAGTCATTAACCCCTCTGTGGTCCGTCTGAAGCTGCCCTCTCCGGGTTCACCCTTCCTTCCATGTGTCCTGCCTCAAACCTGTCTCTACCAGCCCTCTAGTTCCTCCAGCCCCCCCGCCCCCACCTCCTCGTATGATCAACGATCATCCGGCTTACACCGTTCGTCGTCTCCTGGACTCTCGTCGCCGCGGTCGCGGCCTGCAGTATCTCGTGGACTGGGAGGGATATGGCCCGGAGCAGAGGTGTTGGGTCCCTCGTCGCCTTGTCCTGGACGCGAACCTCATCCGGGACTTCCACAGAACGCACCCTGACGGGCCTGGTAGGTCGCCCGGTGGCGCCCCTCGGAGGGGGGGTACTGTCACAGCCTTTCGCCCTTGACATCAAAGCGATCGCCCTTGACACCTGCTACACCAGCTGACCCCCCCTTCACCCCGGCAATCACCCTCACCCTTAAAAGGCCTCCACTATGGACCAGTCTTCGCTGGAACGTCGCCATTCATGGACTTCTGCCTGCCTGCCTACCTGCCACAGAGCCACCTCCTGCTCTACCCCCGAGATCGGTCACTTCAATAAAGACTGGATTCTTCCCTTACCTGGTTGTCCCGTCTGCTTTTGGGTTCTTTCCCGATACATGACAAAAATACAGAGTCCCGGTCCAAGTTGAGGAACTTTACTGAAGAACTTTGAGAATGCAAACCTTTTTGTAAAACTGTATAGGGGGGCAATACAGAGAAAGAATGTTTCAATAAACATTGCATAAATTATAAAATGTTATCACATGTCTATGACATAACTACATAACACATGTAAATAACTGCACATGACTGCATGTAAATAATAATTGTAGGCTACATAACTGCATGTAAATAGCTGTACGTAACCTAGGAATTACGAAATCACACATGACTTGTGAACTAGTTGTAAATAATGTACGTATAACATAGATCAGTATACTATAATATAGGCGGAATACGGGCAGACAGAATAGCGTGACACTTCTACCACGGAGCTGACACAGCCAACCAGCAACCGAAAGCCTGGCTGGCTAACTAGCTAACAGAAAATGGGAGAAGCTAACGTTACACATAGCTATTTTCGTATTAACATGAATACAACGACGTTCCCATGACGGACATCATCGATCACTTAAATAATGTCACAACTGAACTTACAGACGATGCTCTCCAAGGCACAAACGTAGATAGAAGCAATAAACACAGGAGCTGGGCAAACATATGAAACTCCGCATGGAAAGCTGGACTGTACTGTTACCATGACTATCAAGCAGCAAACTATTTCCTGAATTAAAGTCACGTGAGGAAGGCTAGAGGGAGCAAATAAACTTCAGAATTAAAGTACTCTTCTCACATTCTAATAAAGTAACGTCACACTCCCCGCCTGGTATAATTACTATACCACTATCTTAAACTAACATGAGGAGCATGTCCGGAGAACACAAACTAACTCAGTCCATATCCTCAGCAGGCATGAGTAGGACTGTCTCGGAGGCAGGCCTCAGGAAGGTCTTTGTAGATACATATTTTGTCACCTTGAGCTCAATCTTCCTGACCTTTCCATCCTGGCCAGGGAATGTCTTTGTAACAAGAGCCAGGGGCCACTCGTTCCTCGTCACTTGATTGTCCTTCAGCAACACTATGTCGCCCTCCTTGGAATTAGGACGCATGTCCTGCCACTTGCTGCGACTTTGGAGTGTGGGGAGGTACTCACGCCTCCATCGGTGCCAAAAGGTGTTGGCGAGATGTTGCACCTGCCTCCACTGCTGGCGGTGGAGATCCTTGCTGTCGAAGGTCCCCGGAGGGGGAGGGAGAGTACACACCTTTTGCGTCAGTAGTGAAGCGGGGGTCAGGAGGAAGGGAGATTCTGGGTCCGAGGAGATTGGTGCGAGGGGCCTAGCGTTGATGATTGTCGTAACTTCTGCCATTAAAATAGACAACACCTCATGAGTAAGGCGTGATTGGCTGATTTCCCTGAGCATGGAGTCAAGAATACGTCTGGAGACTCCAATCATACGCTCCCAGGCTCCTCCCATATGGGAGGAATGAGGAGGGTTAAAGATCCATGAACACCCTTACTCACCCAAGTACTTCCTGACGTTGGGCTCTTCAGGATCTGTGAGGAGCATATGCAACTCCTTGCAGGCGCCTGTAAAGTTCGTACCACAGCCAGAACGAATCTGCTTCGCAGGGCCTCAGTGCAAAGAATCGTCGTAAGGCATTGATGGAACTTGATGTATCCATCGATTCGATGAGTTCGATGTGCACGGCACGAGTGCTCATGCACATGAAGACGACTGCCCACCTCTTGCTGTTAGCTTGACTGCCACGGGTTCGTTTTGTGGTGACAGCCCAAGGACCGAACACGTCGAGTCCTACGTAGGTGAAGGGTGGCTCTGTGCTCAGACGGTCGGAGGGTAGGTCCGCCATTTTCTGTTCGGCCGTCCTCCCTCGAAGTTTGTTGCAAGCCACGCATTTGCGGAGGATGCTGTTGATGCACCGCTTGGCCCCGACGATCCAGAATCCTGCTGTGCGGATGGACCCTTCCGTGAAGATACGACCCTGATGTTTGACTCTCTCATGGTAATGCCTCACAAGGAGCGTTGCGATGTGGCTGCGAGCTGGGATGACGACTGGGAACTGTTCTCTTGTGTCGATTGCTGCATGCTTGAGCCTTCCCCCTATCCTCAGAAGACCATCATCATCCACGTAGGGGTCCAGCTTCCTTAGAGGACTGTGTTTGGGAATACTTTTCCAAGCAGCCAAGCAGGTGAATGTTATGCTCGCGCACCAGAACCCGACCCGTGTGGCGAAACCCAAGACAGACAGACACAGGATAACTTCAAAATCCACAAAGGTGGTTGTATTGTGGGAGGGGAATGTATGGTGCAAAAAACGTTCTGTTAGTGGGGTGTGTGAATAAACTATTTGTGGTGTCCCGTGGTTTGCGTGTATAACTATGTGTGAGTGTTTTTAGCCTATGTGTGGTGCGGTATGTAAATGACCAGGAGGTGTTGAAATAATGTGCGTGCAACTGGCAAGAAAGTCCAGTCCGTGATCCAAGAGGGGTTGTCCGAGAAAGTCCGGGTCCGAGATCCGGGAATTCGAGTCCGAAAGGAGGGGTCCAGGTAGAGGGACAAGGGGGGAGATCGCAGGAGAGGTCCGGGGAAAAACGTGAAGGTCGCTGGGGACGAGGGAGACGCGGGGAGCCGTGGAAGTCGCGGAGGGAGAGTCTTGGGAGGAAACAGAGACACGAAGATAAGACACTGGGGAATAAACAGAATGCAAGGAACGCTGGGGGGCTTGTCAGAACTTTACCGCCAGGGTTCAGTACGTCGAAGCACGGAGTGATGTTCTGGGAGACTTCTTGTAGAGGGCTGCCTGATTGCCGCAGGTGTGCCTGATGGATGATGGCAAACACCTGGTGCAGTGCAGCGCTCGTCTCCTCAGAGCGCGAGCCGAGCGCTCGGATGTTTCCGGCACGTCCAAGCTGGGGGAGTGGCTTGAACGTGCCGGGGAGGCAGCTCGGGGCGGTGTAACCACAACAGGACCCCCCCTCCTACGGGAGACACCGGGTGACCGTCCGATAGCGTTGGGGTGGGCCCGACAGAACTCCTCCAGGAGTGCGGGGTCGGCCAGGTAGGACCGGGGAACCCAGCTGCGGTCCTCGGGCTCATAGCCAACCCAGTCCACCAAGTATTGGCACCCACGCCCCCGGCGGCGTACGGCGAGCAGCCGGTCGACATCCCAGACCATGTCACCACCGTCGAGGACCCTGGGGGGTGGAGGAGCTTGGACAGGGGGAGACAGGGGGCTGGAGGCTACCGGTTTGAGGCGCGAGACATGGAAAACGGGATGGATCTTGAGTGAGGTGGGGAGATGGAGACCCACCGCCGATGGGTTGACGATGCGGTCGATGGTGTAGGGACCGCCGTAGCGGGGAGCCAGCTTCCGGTTGAGGGTAGGGAGGGGCAAGTCCCGGGCCAGGAGCCATACCCTCTGGCCAGGTCGATAAGCTGGGGCCGGCACTCTCCGCCGGTTGGCGCTGCGCCGGACCCGCACTGTAGCTCGCAACACAGCGGCCCGGGCGGTCTTCCAAACGCACCGACATCGGCGGAGATGGGCCCTCGTGGACGGGACCGCCACCTCCAACTCCTGATGGGGGAACAGAGGGGGTTGATAGCCAAGGGAACACTCGAAGGGGGACAAACCGGTAGCCGAACTCTCCATGGTGTTGAGCGAGTACTCCACCCAGGGCAGGTACTTGCTCCAGGAGGCGGGGTTGCTGGTGGTAACGCAACGCAAAGCCGCCTCCAGGGCTTGATTGGCCCGCTCTGCCTGCCCATTGGTCTGGGGGTGATACCCGGAGGAGAGTCTGACCGTGGCCCCAATCCCCTTACAGAAGGCCTGCCACACCTTAGAAGTGAACTGGGGACCACGGTCAGAGACAATGTCCAGGGGAATCCCATGGGGTCGGACGACGTGGGAGACGAGAAGGTCCGCCGTCTAGGCTGCAGAGGGGAGTTTGGTGAGGGCAACAAATTGGACGACCTTGGAAAACCGGTCGACAATGGTCAGAATGGTGTCATTGCCTTGGGACACGGGGAGAACAGTTACGAAGTCCAAGGCAATGTGGGACCAAGGTCGGCCGGGGAAGGGAAGGGGGCGCAGGAGACCTGCTGGAGGGCGATGGAGAGCCTTGCTGCGGGCGCAGGTGGTGCAGGCAGCCATGAACTCTCTGGTGTCTGCCTCCATGGTGGGCCACCAGAAACCCCTGCGGATGAATGCCGCCATTCGGTGGACACCGGGGTGGCAGGCAAAACGGATGGAGTGGCCCCACTCTAGCACCTGGGGCCGGACAGAGGGAGGCACAAATAGCCGGTTCCTGGGTCCATTGCCTGGGTCGGGCTGGGCGGGCTGGGCCCTTCTCACAGGAAAGGGGGTCCTGTGAGCCTTGTAGTTTTTGTTAGCTCGGCGGCAGGTACCGATCGGGTAGCATGAGCCGCTGGGTTTTGAGCTGTGTGGACGTACCTCCACTGTTCTGGTTTGGTGAACTTCCTGATTCGCTGCACTCTGTTGCAGACGTACACATAGAACCGCCTGGTCTGGTTGTATATGTACCCTAAGACAACTTTGCTGTCTGTGTAGAACCGCATCGTGTCTACATTGATGTCCAACTCCCTCTCCACCAGCTCTGCCATTTCCACTGACAGCACAGCGGCGCCGAGCTCCAGTCTTGGGATAGTATGAGCGGACGGAGGCGCCAGTTTCGCCTTTCCCAGGACAAAACCGACATGACACTCTCCATTACTGTCGATCACCTTGAGGTAAGCTACCACGGCGATAGCCTTCACTGAAGCGTCAGAGAAGACGTGGAGCTCATTCCTTTGCGCAGTAGATAGGGTGGTGGGAGTGTAGGCTCTTGGTATCCTGATGTCTTTCAGGTCTTGTAATGAAACTTTCCACATCCTCCATTCTGCTTCCTTTTCATCTGATAGAAGGGTGTCCCAGTCGAGAGCTTCATTGCAGGTGAGTTCTCGCAGCAGAAACTTTACCTGAATGACAACTGGAGCGACGAGACCGAGGGGGTCAAACAAGCTGTTCACCGTGGCTAGAGCACCTCTGCGGGTGAAGGGCTTCTCTGTGGCCGTTGCTCTGAAGGTGAAGATGTCGTGCTTGAGTTCCCAGCTGAGTCCCAAGCTGCGTTGGATGAGGGTGGAGTTGTCGTCGAAGTCCAAGTTTTGCAGTCCCTTTGCATGGTCTTCTGGAGGGAAGGCCTCCAGGACATCAGAACTGTTTGACGCTATCTTATGGAGTGTCAGGTTTGAGGCAGCAAGCATCTCCTGTGTCCTTTTCAACAGGTCGATGGCTTCTGTGGCTGACGGGAGCGACTTGAGGCCGTCGTCGATGTAGAAGTCGCATTCCACGAAGTGCTTGGCATCTGTTCCGTGTTCCCTGGAGCTGTGTTCTGCTGCTCAGTGAAGTCCATAGATGGCGACAGCTGGGGATGGTGAGTTGCCGAATACGTGGACTTTCATGCAATACTCGACAATCTCTTGGTTGGGGTCGTTGTTGTTGAACCACAGGAAACGCAGGAAATCTCTGTTGTCTTCTCGAACGACGAAGCTGTGAAACATCTGCTCGATGTCTGCTATGACAGCCACTGTTTCTCTTCGGAAGCGCAGCAAGACTCCCAGCAAGCTGTTGTTCAGATCCGGGCCGGTAAGTAGCACATCGTTCAGGAAGATGCCTTGATGTTGAGCGCTGGAGTTGAAGACAACCCTGATCTTGTCTGGCTTTTGAGAGTGGTAGACGCCGAAGATAAGTAAGTACCAGCACTCACTTCCCTCCGGTAGTGGTGGGGCCAACTCAGCCTGGTCGTAATCAAAGATGTTTTGCATGAAAGTGACGAAGTCGGCTTTCATCTTAGGCTTTCTTTCCAGGGTGCGGCGGAGAGAGGTAAGTCTGCTGAGAGCTTGAGCTCTTGAGCTCTCGATTGTTCGGGAGCCGTCGACGAGGGGATCGGAATGGGAGAGGCGCCACCCAGCTGTTGGTGTCGTCCATCACCATCTCTCTGTCCATGAACTCCAGGAACAGACGATCTTCGATGGAAAGCCCCACTTTGTCGTCATCTTTAGTACTCTGGAAGATAGTGCTGCCTAGGCTGCAGTCATCAGGGACTGGGGTGTCATGTTTGACGCTGTAAGGAGGAGAGGTGCTGTTCTGTGCTTTGGAGCTGAACCTTTCCTTGACCTGGAGACGGTTGGGGCACGGAGTAGGGAGAGATGGCCTTCAGTTTTCGAGCACGCTGGTGCGATAGGAAGTCACAGCTGCTGGCTTGTGGGCTGAACCCAGGCACACGTCCCCTATAACCACCCAACCCAGGTCTAGACGTTGGGCATAGGGGGCGCTGGGAGGACCATTGCGTTGCTCCCTGACTTTGTGGACCTGAAGGATGTGGCATCCCAGAAGTATCAGGATCTGGGCTTCAGGGTCCAGGCGAGGGATTCTGCGAGCGATGGACTTCAGGTGGCTGTGGTGCTGTGCAGCTTCTGGGGTCGGGATTTCTGACCGATCGTCAGGCATATGGTTGCACTCAATGAGTGTTGGAAGCACCACACTTATTTTTCCATCCAACGACTCCACCAAGAACCCTGTGGCTCTTCTTCCAGATGTCTCGGTGAATCCTGCACATGTACGCAGGGTGTACGGTGAGTCTGAACCTCTGATTTGGAAGAGGTTGAAGAATTCAGACCTTGCCAGAGGTCTATTGCTCTGGTCGTCCAGGACGATGTAGACGTTAGTAGCTCTGTCTGGGTGTGCTTTGGGGTATACCTTCACCAGGCAGATTTTGGCACAGGATCTGAGGCTTTGGCCTCTGCCACAGACTTCTGTGCATTTATAGGTGACTGCTGGTGGAGGCGCCTCCTCTTCACTCTCCCCGCCATGCTCTGAGGTGGGGTCCTTGTCTTTTTTGTCCCATGGAGGAGGTCCAGGGTGGAGCGCCGCTATGTGGTCATCACTCTCGCATTCGCTGCACTTCAAAGTTGCCTTACAGTTCTTCGCCAGGTGAGTTGTGGAGGAGCAACACCTGTAGCAGGCACCATTCTCTTTCAGAAAGGCTTTGCGCTCCTCAAGAGGCTTGCTTCGAAAACCCCGACAGGGTCTTTCTGAGAGATTTTTGGAAAGTTCTCCAGCCTCTCGAAGAGCGCTCTCTCGATCACTTCAGGGGAGCCATAGCACTCTTCTAGGCGTTCCCAGACAAGTTGTAGGCCCACTACAGGGTTGGTGACGTGCACGGAGCGAATCCTTGTAACGTGCTCTGAGGACATTTTTCCTAACCACTTTGTCAAGAGGTCGAGTTCCTCGATGGCAGTTAAGTTCAGTCCTTCAATGGCGTTGAAGAAAGAGGACTTCCACGCCCAATAATTTTCTGGGCGCTCGTTGAACTGGGTGAGACCAGAATTCACAAGCTCTCGGCGCACCAAGTACCTCGCAATGTCATTCATACCAGTCGTGTCATCACGATGTGGCTGCGGTGAGGCTCTGAGAGGAGAGTGGTGCAGCTGAGCAGGAGGAGGCTGAGGAGGGGAGAGCTGAGCAGGATGTTGGTGATGTACTAGAGGTGTTGACCTCGCAGGTTGCTGTGCCGGAGCTGCAGGCGCTGACCTTGCAGGTTGCTGTGCCAGAGCTGCAGGCGCTGACCTGGCAGGTTGCTGTGCTGCAGCAAATCCACATGGAGCCACCACCCCGTGGACCCACCGCATGCGGGGATGAGCATTGAGATGCAAAGGAGGCGAGCGGGGCGTGCAGACTTCCGGCATCGCAGATTGATCATCGCAGAATGTCACCTCTCTGGCAGAGAAGGAGCCTGAGCTAGATATAGCTGGGTTCACCTCCACACATAGCATGGGCTCTGGTAGCAAACTCCTGGGGAGGGGCTTGACTCATTACTTTTCCGGAGGTGGCCAAGGTGACAGGCGCTGGTTGAGCGCCGCCGTGTTTGAGTTCTCCCCGGGGAATGAGAGGGTTGCCTCTATATGACTGCGAGTCGCTGGGTGGAAGGCTCTGACTGTTGTGTGTGCTTATGCACCAAATAGCAGTTTGGAGTATCCGGCCTTCTTGGAGTCTCTCGGTGGTGTCCTGGATAAGGCTCCACCTCGGGACTCTATAGCTCTGCTGGGTGACTTCAACGCTCACGTGGGCAATGATGGAGAAACCTGAAGGAGTGTGATTGGGAGGAACGGCCTCCCCGATCTGAACCCGAGCGGTGCCTTGTTATTGGACTTCTGTGCGAGTCATGGATTGGCCATAACAAACATCCTGTTCGAACATAAGGTAGTTCATAAGTTTACTTGGTACCAGAACACGGCCGAAGATCGATGATAGACTTTGTGGTAGTATCATCAGATCTGCAGCCATATGTTTTGGACACTCGGGTGAAGAGAGGAGTAGAGCTGTCAACTGATCACCACTTGGTGGTGAGTTGGATCAGATGGCAGGGAAGGCTGCCGGACAGACCTGGCAAATCCAAACGTGTAGTGAGTGTGAACTGGGAATGTCTGGCGGAGGCCCCTGACTGTGAGGTCTTCAATGCCCACCTCTGGAAGAAGTTCTCGTGTATCCCAAGTGAGGCTGGGGACGTGGAGTCTGAGTGGGCCATGTTCAAAGCCTCTACTGCAGATGCGGCAGGCAGGAGCTGTGGTCATAAGGTTATCGGTGCCTGTCGAAGCAGCAACCTAAGAACCCGCTGGTGGACACCGGCGGTGAGGGAAGCCGTCAGGCTGAAGAAGGAGGCCTTTCGGAATTGGTTGGCCCAGGGGTCTCCTGAAGCAGCAGACAGGTTCTGGGTGGCCAGAAGGGCTGCGGCTTCAGCGGTCGCGGTAGCAAAAACTCGGGTTTGGGAGGAGTTCGGCGAGGCTATGGAGGAGGACTTTCGGTTGACTCAGGAAGGGGAAGCAGGGCTTGACTGAGGCTGTGTTCAGCCGGGAAGGGGAACTGTTGACCCGGACTGGGGATGTTGTCGAACGGTGGAAAGAACATTCTGCGTAGCTCCTGAACCCGGCTAACATGTCCTCACTGGAGGAGGTAGAGTCTGAAGACTCAGGGGAAGCCCCACCCATATCCTTGGCAGAGGTCTCTGAGGTAGTTAAAAAGCTCCTCGGTGGCAAGGCGCCGGGTGTGGATGAGATTGGCCCTGAGATGCTGAAGGCTCTGGACATTGTTGGGTTGTCTTGGTTGACACGCCTCTTCAGTGTGGAGCTCGGGGACAGTACCTGTGGAGTGGCAGACTGGGGTGGTGGTTCCCATATTCAAAAGGGGGACTGGAGGGCGTGCTCCAATTAAGGGGGCATCATATTGCTTAGCCTCCCTGGTAAACTACTCTAGGGTGCTCGAAAGGAGGCTCCCACTTATTGTCGAAGCTCGGATCCAGGAGGAACAATGTGCATTCCGTCCTGGTCGCGGAACAACGGACCAACTCTTTACCCTTGCGGAAGTGCTGAGGCGGGCATGAGAGCTTGACCAGCCAGTCGACATATGTTTAGTGCACTTGGAGAAGGCTTACGACCGTGTACCCGGGGCACTCTGTGGGGGGTACTGTGGTAGTATGGGGTACAGGGGCAGTTGCTACAAGCCATCCGGTCCTTGTATAACCAAAGTGAGAGCTGTTTCTGCATTCTTGGCAAAAAAGTCAAACAAGTTTTTGTTGGGTGTCGGACTCAGCCAAGGCTGTCCCTTGTCTCCGATTGTGTTTGTGATATTCGCGGACAGGATCTCAAGGCGCAACCAAATTGGGAGTGTTTCCGTGTTGGGAATCTCAGAATTGCATCTCTGCTCTTTGCAGGTGGTATGGTTTGGTTGGCTTCATCAATACACAACCTCTAGCGCGCACTGGTGTGCTTTGTAGCTGAGTGTGAAATGGCTGGGATGAGAGTCAGCACCTTCAAGTCTGAGGTCATGGTTCTCTACCAGAAAATGGCGGATTGCTCCCTCCGGGTCGGGGATGAGTTGTTGTCTCAAGTGAAGGAGTTCAAGTATCTCAGAGTCTTGTTCACGAGTGAGGGAGGATGCAGCGGGAGATTGACAGGTGGATTGGTGCAGCATCAGCAGTGACGCGGACGTTGTACCGGACCGTTGTGGTGAAGAGGGCGCTGAGCCGGGAGGCAAAGCGCTCAATTTACCAGTCAATCTTCATTGCAACCCTCACCTATGGTCATCAGCTTTGGGTAGTGACCAAAAGTGTGTGATCGCGGATACAAGCGGCTGAAATGAGTTTCCTCCGTAGGGTGCTTGGGCTCAGCCTTAGAGATAGGGTGAGGAGCTCGGACATCCGGAGGGGGCTCGGAGTAGAGCTGCTGCTCCTTCGCATCGAAAGGAGCCAGTTCAGGTGGTTGAGGTGATTAGGATGCCTCCTGGGCGCCTTGCTTTGGAGGTTTACCGGACACGGCCAACTGGGAGGAATCCCCGGCGTAGACCCAAAACTTGCTGGAGGGGCTACGTGTCCAATTTGGCCTGGGAACGCCTCGGGATCCCCCAGGAGGAGCTGGAGGGCGTTGCTGGGGAGAGGGACGTCTGGAGTGCCCGACTTAGCTTGCTGCCACCGCGACTCGACCCCGGAGAAGCGGCTGATGATGAATGAATGAATGTTGACAAAGAAGCGGGATAGCTAGAGAGATGAAGAAAGTAGACAGGGGTACAAGGAGATGTGGCGAAAAGCGAAGCGAGAGGCGGTGAAGGCAAAGGAAATGCATATGGCGTGTGTAAGGACCTCTAAAATCTATTGTACATACGTTGTGGTACTTCATTTACCAGCATGCTTTGCGTCTTCGATATTTACTATGTTCGTGTGGGTTCTAAACATGTGGACCAATGGAATGTATTTGTTCTTTGTATTTTTATTTGAATTTTGTTATTAGCCAATGATGTGGTGTGGAGTTGTTATGCCCGCGAAATCGCGAGGTTCGCAACGGTCGATCTCCTCACGGAAAGGGAGGAGTTTGGGATTCCAAGCAAGACTCCGAGGAGAGACGTCCATTTTTTCTCTACTGCTCCGTCTGAGTACCCGTTTCGCGGAGACTTTATACACAGCCGTGTACTAGGCCCGCATTTGAGGACAGGAGTGTTGCGATTGGCCCGCGGTCGTATGCTTGCTGGTGGGGTTTGTTTTAGTATTCCGATTATTTTGCTTCTGCCGCATAGCCAGTGTCGCCGCTAGCTAGCTAAGTGGATTTAGCATCCAGTGCTAGAGTTGTGGAGGCTAGCCAGAAGTCATCGGGCTGCGCTGGACGGTGATCTAACTAGGGGAGCCGCTCTGCTCCATTCCTGGGACTTGTCTGCTGTCCAAAGAGGACTCGCTTCATCTGCTCTCCGGCGCTGGGCCCACCGGAGGACCATTATCTTCGCCAGGGTTGTCTGAACATTGCAACCTGTGGCCATCTTGTAGGCTAGCACTACGCCTTCCATCCTCTGGACTGCACATAGCCTCCCGGTCGAGGGAGCGATGGGTTGTGAGTAACCCGAAAATTTCATTTATACTGACACACACACACACACTTTTATCTCGTCACCTGGGCATCGTAGCGGTGGCTGTCTTGCCTTCCGCTCAGAGAGCTGTTTTAATGTGCACCAACGGGCCCCATCGGAAAGCACTGGGTATTTGTGTGTTCTTTTGATACTTTCTTCCTGTTTATTGTGACCGGTTGTCACACCCTGTGTAATTTTAATTAATGTTTATTTAATCAACAATACTACACTCGTGTGGTACTCTCTCTCTCTCTCTCTCTCTCTCTCTCTCTCTCTCTCTCTCTCTCTCTCTCTCTCTCTCTCTCTCTCTCTCTCAGTATTATCAAATAAATCCTATTATAATTAATTATATTTCGGGTGTATTGGCAGCTCATTTTCCGCATATGCAAAGCCTAGGTTACTTTTAGAGTGCTGGTAATAAGCTTGTAC
The DNA here is from genome assembly GCF_029633865.1 of Lampris incognitus. NCBI lineage: Eukaryota > Metazoa > Chordata > Actinopteri > Lampriformes > Lampridae > Lampris > Lampris incognitus. The sequence goes on along the minus strand of NC_079213.1, from coordinate 46,773,120 downwards.
AGTAATTCAGTACACAGCAGGGTTATAAGATCTGCCTTAACCACATGTTTGTTTAATTCTGGGAAGACACACCATTCACTAGCCTGAGGTAAGTGTAGTATTTTCACAGTGGAGGCACCGCGCTACTAAATTTATTATTATCTTGGTTAATTATTTATATGATCAATTATCACTAATATTGTCAGTAGGGGCACTAGCCTACTAGTACACAGGAGGTTCAGCCAGCTCACCATTCCACCGCTGAGAACTCAGGATCCGGTTGCGCTATTGATTTGTATTGTAACACTTTAGTAACTGGTAGCATTAGGCTTTTGTCTTGTTTAAATGTGCTTGGCGTTGCCCGCCAGTGAAAAAGGGGTTACATTTTGGAGGCACCGCTGGGATTTTCCTGTTTTACTAACTTTAGTAGGTAGTTTGCTGTTTATTGTTGTTTGTTGTGATTTAAGACAGTTAGCATGGAGCTCAGTCAGGCTGTCGAGTGGCGCCGTGAGGAGAATGTGGATGTGTCTCGTGCTATTTTGCTTGGCAAGGTGCCACTGAATGTCGGAAATGATATTGTGAGCCGTGTACTTGATACAGTCAAAGTTTTGGGTCGCACTCGGATACGTGGTTGCCGTAGCGACAAGACTGGTAGGCACATGTTCATTCTAGTGGAGACATCTGCTGTTAGGGCTCGGTCTGTTGACCAACCTGGCAACCAGCAATGAGAGCGGGGGAAGGGCGCGTCTGAAACACCTGCAGCCTACCTACTCGTTAACCACTCTAGTATAAGTTTGTTTGCTTTCCAGAACTCGTCGCGAGTTCGTCCTGAACAGTCCCGTGAGTAAATTCTTCGTCTCGAGTTTTGTGACATTTCTGTGTCTCCCGGTGGAGTACAGATTGTAGTATTCTCCGTGTTTTTGCTTGTTTGATTATTCCCTTGTGTCAGTTCTCCTTGAGAGCTTGTTCGGAGAAGAACTCTCTTTGTGTTTTCCCCATTGGATTTTCCCATCGTGATTTTCTAGTTGAGATCAAGTTTTTGATATTCTAATTTCTCCTCTCTCACTGTGGATCTTATTACTCGGTTGGACTTCTACCTTAAAGGAGCAGTTTGTGTTTTTTCCCCTTTCGGACTTTAAAGGAGCAGTTTGTGCTTTTTTCCCTTTCGGACTTTAAAGGAGCAGTTTGTGTTTTTTTTCCCTTTCGGACTTTAAAGGAGCAGTTTACGTTTTTTCCCTTTCGGACTTTAAAGGAGCAGTTTACGTTTTTTCCCTTTCGGACTTTAAGGGAGCAGTTTACGTTTTCCCATTTTTAAGAAGCTATTCTCAAGTTCCGCCTGAAGCGCCTCCCCCTTCTGTCCAGGCCCGGCCGGCTCTCCTCTACGAGTCCTGCCAGGTTGGTGCTTTACTTTGTCTTGTGTTGTCGCTATTGGGTTCGTTCTACAAACCTTAACAGTACGAACTCGCCCTCACTATGAACCCAGACAACCTAGACGCCAATCCTGTCCAGGCTGCTCTCTATAAGCAGATTCAGCTTACAGCCTCCCACGGCCAGCAACTACAAGAGGCCGCTGTTGCCATGCAGGGCCTCCGGGCTCAGGTGCAACCCCTCCAGGCTTCGGTGGATTCTCTTTCGGCCCAGCAAGCGGCGCTCGCGAGCCAACAAGAGGAGGTTCTTAAGCAGTTGCAAACTCTCACAGCGGCTATCACCATCCAGCCAGCTGTCCCACCAGTTCCGGCCGCCCCTCCTCCAGCAGTGCCCGCAGCCGTTGCCTTAGACAATCCTACCGTTTATGTTTCGGATTTCCGGGAGCCCAGTATCTCCAATCCCAAGCCTTTTGATGGCAACTTTGAGACCTGTGCCACGTTCATCATGCAGTGTGAGCTTGTCTTCGCCCACCATTCCAGGGGGTTCACCACAGATGCTGCAAGAGTTGCTTACGTGACTAACCTGCTGACTGGCCGCGCTGCTCAGTGGGCCACTGCTTCCTGGTCCATGGGGGCCAGTTTCTGCTCTTCCTACGATGACTTTGTGGCTGAGCTTCGGAAGGTATTCCATCATCCAGTGTACGGTCAGGATCCGGGTGTCCGATTGAGCAGGATCCAGCAGGGCAGTGGCAGTGTCACTGACTACTCAGTCGAGTTCAGGCTGGCTGCGGCTGAGAGTGGCTGGAACGACCAGTCACTTCGGGTAACCTTCCGTAGGGGCCTCAGCGATGCCGTCAAGGATCAGCTAGCCACCCGGGAGGATCCTACCTCTCTCGACGACCTTATCAGCCTTGCCATCCGCATCGATGGACGTCTCCGCGAGAGAAGGCGCGAGCGAGGTCTACGGGGAACCGATTCTACCTCTCAGCCATCCAGAGCTTCCGAAGGGGGCTCTTCTTCGTCGCACTCCACTTCCCCTGTGGCAAGCCTCTCCTCCTCCCAGACAGTGACAGAGGAGGAACCTATGCAGCTTGGGCGTACACGACTGACTCCCGCTGAACGTGAGGCCCGGTTCAAGGCAGGTCTCTGTCTTTACTGCGGTCTTAAGGGACACCGGATCAGCGAGTGTCCTACGCGGCCAAAAGATTAGGCTCACTGGGACCCTGGGAGATCCTAGTGAGCCGTCTTTTCTGTTCCCGCCATCCTGCTCCGGCTAACCATCTTGTGAGCGTTACCCTGGCTTGGGCAGACCAGCGGCTCACTGTAGGCGCACTCATCGATTCGGGAGCTGATGGGTGTTTCTTGGACTCTACGTTTGCTGCTCAAGCTAACATTCCATGTGAGGAATTGGAGAGGCCAATAGAGGCCTTTGCTCTGGATGAGCGCCGCCTGGCCAGTGTTACCCGACAGTCCTGTCCCGTGTCTCTCACTATTGCTGGAAACCATGTGGAGAGCCTTCAGTTCTTCGTCATCCAGTCTCCCTTAGTTCCTGTGATCTTGGGGCGTCCCTGGTTGGCTCAGCATGAGCCACACATTGCTTGGTCGTCTGGTAACATTTTGGAGTGGAGCTCCTCCTGTCACGCCCGGTGTCTTCAGGCCGCACCTGGTCCAGCAGTCCAGACTGTTCCGATTGCCCCTCCTCCCGATCTTTCCTCTGTTCCTCCCGAGTATCATGATCTCGGGGAGGTCTTCAACAAGACGCGGGCTCAGTCTCTCCCTCCGCATCGGCCATATGATTGTGCTATCAACCTCCGTCCTGGGGCCTCTCTCCCTAGCAGTCGTCTTTACAGCCTTTCCATTCCCGAGAAGGCTGCTATGGACGATTACATTTCAGAATCGTTGGCGGCAGGGCTCATCCGACCCTCAACCTCCCAGGTGGCAGCTGGTTTCTTTTTCGTTAAGAAGAAGGATGGTGGTCTCCGACCCTGCATTGATTATCGCCAACTCAACGACATCACCATCAAGAATAAATACCCCCTGCCTCTGATGAGCTCCACCCTCGAACCCCTGACCCAGGCGACTGTCTTCACTAAGCTGGATCTCCGGAACGCCTACCATCTCGTTCGGATCCGGAAAGGGGACGAGTGGAAGACAGCCTTTAAGACTCCCCGTGGTCATTATGAGTACCTGGTAATGCCGTTCGGCCTCACCAACGCCCCGGCGGTGTTCCAGGCACTCATGAATGACATCCTTCGCGACATGCTCGACCAATTCGTTGTCGTCTACCTTGATGACATCCTCATCTTCTCCAGGTCCCTCGAGGAGCATGTCCAGCACGTGCGGCAGGTTCGCGAACGCCTCCTTCGTAACCGGCTGTTCGTCAAGGCTGAGAAATGCCTGTTCCATTCTGAGTCAGTGGACTACTTAGGTTTTATCGTGGAGGGAGGCAAGACTCGAGCTGATCCTCGCAAGATCAAAGCGGTGGTGGAATGGCCGGATCCTAAGTCACGTAAGGAACTGCAGAGCTTCCTCGGGTTCGCGAACTTTTACAGGAGGTTCGTCCGAAACTACAGCTCTGTAGCAGAACCCCTCACCCGTCTAACCTCCCCCTCTCAGCCGTTCGTCTGGTCCCCAGCTGCTCGCTCTGCATTTCTGTCGCTCAAGGAGAGGTTCACCAGTGCCCCCGTCCTACTCCATCCCGATCCCAAGAGGCAGTTCATAGTTGAGGTGGACGCTTCGGACACCGGATTGGGGGCTGTGCTCTCCCAACGATCAGAGACCGACCAGAAGGTTCATCCTTGCGCGTTCTTCTCCCGCCGGTTCCTTCCCGCCGAGGAGAACTACGATGTTGGTAATCGGGAGCTTCTCGCTGTAGTGGCTGCACTTGAGGAATGGCGCCATTGGCTGGAGGGGGCAGAGCATCCATTTACCATCTGGACTGATCATAAGAACCTGACGTTCATCCGGGCAACCAAACGTCTCAATGGTCGGCAGGCACGGTGGGCCAGTTTCCTCAGTCGGTTCGACTTCACACTGACTTATCGTCCTGGCTCCTGCAACACCAAGGCAGATGCTCTGTCTCGTCAACACCTTAAGGAACCTGTAACGGTGGAGCCAAGTCCCGTCCTCCCTGAGACCAAGGTCGTTGGCGTGGTGACCTGGGGCCTTGAAACGGTGGTCAAGCGCGCCTTGCGCTCCAGTCCAGCCCCGAGCAACGTGCCGCCTCGCCGACTGTTTGTTCCGGACTCAGTGAGGTCTCGGGTCCTCAAATGGGGCCACACCAGTCAGCTCGCTTGCCACCCTGGAGTCCACCGCACTTTCACTTTCATAGCTCGACGGTTCTGGTGGCCCACTATGAGGAGGGACGTCAAGGAGTTCGTCATGGCCTGCACCATCTGTGCCCGCAGCAAGGCCTCTCACCAGGCACCGGCTGGTCTGCTGCAGCCCCTTCCTATTCCCAGTCGGCCCTGGTCCCATGTGGCGTTGGATTTTGTCTCTGGACTTCCTCCGTCTCAGGGCAACACAGTGATCCTGACGGTGGTGGATCGCTTCAGCAAGGGTGTTCACCTGGTGGCTTTGCCTAAGCTTCCTTCTGCTTCAGAAACCGCTGACCTCCTGATGAGCCACGTCTTCCGTTTGCATGGACTTCCCAAGGACATTGTGTCAGACAGAGGGCCCCAGTTTGTTTCCCGTGTGTGGCGTGCTTTCTGCAAGGGGTTGGGCGCCTCGGTCAGCCTTTCGTCGGGATATCATCCGCAGACTAACGGACAGACTGAGAGGATGAACCAGAGTGTGGAATCTGCTCTCCGTTGCGTCGCTGCCAAGAAGCCAACCTCCTGGAGTCAGTTTCTCCCCTGGGTCGAGTATGCGGTCAACTCCCTGGTCAGCTCCGCCACCGGCCTCTCGCCCTTTGAGGCATCCCTGGGTTACCAGCCGCCCGTCTTCTCTGCACAGGAGTCCGAAGTGGAGGTTCCCTCCGTGCAGACTCATCTGGACCGCTGTCGTCGTGTCTGGGAGATCACCAGGGCTGCGCTGCTCCGTGCTACGGAACGTGCCAGACGAGGAGCTAACCGTCGCCGATCCACAGCACCAGCTTACCAACCCGGACAGAGAGTCTGGCTGTCCACCAAGGATCTCCCCCTTCAGTCCTCTGCCAAGAAGCTGAATCCCCAGTTCGTTGGACCCTTCGAGATCCAGGAAGTACCCAGTCCTGCAGTTGTGCGTCTTAAGCTCCCGGCCTCCATGAAGATCCATCCGGTTTTTCATGTGTCCCGAGTAAAGCCTGTCTCCGAGAGCCCCCTTATGCCTCCGGCCCCAGCTCCGCCTCCCCCTGAGATTGTGGATGGGCATCCACAGTGGAAGGTCCGTCGGCTGATGGACGTCCGACGCAGGGGACGGGGGTTCCAGTATTTGGTTGACTGGGAGGGCTATGGGGTGGAGGAACGAAGCTGGGTATCCCGCCAGCTCATCATGGACCCTGGTCTGCTCACTGAGTTCTATCGCCGTCACCCTGACAAGCCTGGCAGGTCGCCTGGTGGCTCCCGTAGAGGGGGGGGGGGTACTGTTAGGGCTCGGTCTGTTGACCAACCTGGCAACCAGCAATGAGAGCGGGGGAAGGGCGCGTCTGAAACACCTGCAGCCTACCTACTCGTTAACCACTCTAGTATAAGTTTGTTTGCTTTCCAGAACTCGTCGCGAGTTCGTCCTGAACAGTCCCGTGAGTAAATTCTTCGTCTCGAGTTTTGTGACATTTCTGTGTCTCCCGGTGGAGCACAGATTGTAGTATTCTCCGTGTTTTTGCTTGTTTGATTATTCCCTTATGTCAGTTCTCCTTGAGAGCTTGTTCGGAGAAGAACTCTCTTTGTGTTTTCCCCATTGGATTTTCCCATCGTGATTTTCTAGTTGAGATCAAGTTTTTGATATTCTAATTTCTCCTCTCTCACTGTGGATCTTATTACTCGGTTGGACTTCTACCTTAAAGGAGCAGTTTGTGTTTTTTCCCCTTTCGGACTTTAAAGGAGCAGTTTGTGCTTTTTTCCCTTTCGGACTTTAAAGGAGCAGTTTGTGTTTTTTTTCCCTTTCGGACTTTAAAGGAGCAGTTTACGTTTTTTCCCTTTCGGACTTTAAAGGAGCAGTTTACGTTTTTTCCCTTTCGGACTTTAAGGGAGCAGTTTACGTTTTCCCATTTTTAAGAAGCTATTCTCAAGTTCCGCCTGAAGCGCCTCCCCCTTCTGTCCAGGCCCGGCCGGCTCTCCTCTACGAGTCCTGCCAGGTTGGTGCTTTACTTTGTCTTGTGTTGTCGCTATTGGGTTCGTTCTACAAACCTTAACAGTACGAACTCGCCCTCACTATGAACCCAGACAACCTAGACGCCAATCCTGTCCAGGCTGCTCTCTATAAGCAGATTCAGCTTACAGCCTCCCACGGCCAGCAACTACAAGAGGCCGCTGTTGCCATGCAGGGCCTCCGGGCTCAGGTGCAACCCCTCCAGGCTTCGGTGGATTCTCTTTCGGCCCAGCAAGCGGCGCTCGCGAGCCAACAAGAGGAGGTTCTTAAGCAGTTGCAAACTCTCACAGCGGCTATCACCATCCAGCCAGCTGTCCCACCAGTTCCGGCCGCCCCTCCTCCAGCAGTGCCCGCAGCCGTTGCCTTAGACAATCCTACCGTTTATGTTTCGGATTTCCGGGAGCCCAGTATCTCCAATCCCAAGCCTTTTGATGGCAACTTTGAGACCTGTGCCACGTTCATCATGCAGTGTGAGCTTGTCTTCGCCCACCATTCCAGGGGGTTCACCACAGATGCTGCAAGAGTTGCTTACGTGACTAACCTGCTGACTGGCCGCGCTGCTCAGTGGGCCACTGCTTCCTGGTCCATGGGGGCCAGTTTCTGCTCTTCCTACGATGACTTTGTGGCTGAGCTTCGGAAGGTATTCCATCATCCAGTGTACGGTCAGGATCCGGGTGTCCGATTGAGCAGGATCCAGCAGGGCAGTGGCAGTGTCACTGACTACTCAGTCGAGTTCAGGCTGGCTGCGGCTGAGAGTGGCTGGAACGACCAGTCACTTCGGGTAACCTTCCGTAGGGGCCTCAGCGATGCCGTCAAGGATCAGCTAGCCACCCGGGAGGATCCTACCTCTCTCGACGACCTTATCAGCCTTGCCATCCGCATCGATGGACGTCTCCGCGAGAGAAGGCGCGAGCGAGGTCTACGGGGAACCGATTCTACCTCTCAGCCATCCAGAGCTTCCGAAGGGGGCTCTTCTTCGTCGCACTCCACTTCCCCTGTGGCAAGCCTCTCCTCCTCCCAGACAGTGACAGAGGAGGAACCTATGCAGCTTGGGCGTACACGACTGACTCCCGCTGAACGTGAGGCCCGGTTCAAGGCAGGTCTCTGTCTTTACTGCGGTCTTAAGGGACACCGGATCAGCGAGTGTCCTACGCGGCCAAAAGATTAGGCTCACTGGGACCCTGGGAGATCCTAGTGAGCCGTCTTTTCTGTTCCCGCCATCCTGCTCCGGCTAACCATCTTGTGAGCGTTACCCTGGCTTGGGCAGACCAGCGGCTCACTGTAGGCGCACTCATCGATTCGGGAGCTGATGGGTGTTTCTTGGACTCTACGTTTGCTGCTCAAGCTAACATTCCATGTGAGGAATTGGAGAGGCCAATAGAGGCCTTTGCTCTGGATGAGCGCCGCCTGGCCAGTGTTACCCGACAGTCCTGTCCCGTGTCTCTCACTATTGCTGGAAACCATGTGGAGAGCCTTCAGTTCTTCGTCATCCAGTCTCCCTTAGTTCCTGTGATCTTGGGGCGTCCCTGGTTGGCTCAGCATGAGCCACACATTGCTTGGTCGTCTGGTAACATTTTGGAGTGGAGCTCCTCCTGTCACGCCCGGTGTCTTCAGGCCGCACCTGGTCCAGCAGTCCAGACTGTTCCGATTGCCCCTCCTCCCGATCTTTCCTCTGTTCCTCCCGAGTATCATGATCTCGGGGAGGTCTTCAACAAGACGCGGGCTCAGTCTCTCCCTCCGCATCGGCCATATGATTGTGCTATCAACCTCCGTCCTGGGGCCTCTCTCCCTAGCAGTCGTCTTTACAGCCTTTCCATTCCCGAGAAGGCTGCTATGGACGATTACATTTCAGAATCGTTGGCGGCAGGGCTCATCCGACCCTCAACCTCCCAGGTGGCAGCTGGTTTCTTTTTCGTTAAGAAGAAGGATGGTGGTCTCCGACCCTGCATTGATTATCGCCAACTCAACGACATCACCATCAAGAATAAATACCCCCTGCCTCTGATGAGCTCCACCCTCGAACCCCTGACCCAGGCGACTGTCTTCACTAAGCTGGATCTCCGGAACGCCTACCATCTCGTTCGGATCCGGAAAGGGGACGAGTGGAAGACAGCCTTTAAGACTCCCCGTGGTCATTATGAGTACCTGGTAATGCCGTTCGGCCTCACCAACGCCCCGGCGGTGTTCCAGGCACTCATGAATGACATCCTTCGCGACATGCTCGACCAATTCGTTGTCGTCTACCTTGATGACATCCTCATCTTCTCCAGGTCCCTCGAGGAGCATGTCCAGCACGTGCGGCAGGTTCGCGAACGCCTCCTTCGTAACCGGCTGTTCGTCAAGGCTGAGAAATGCCTGTTCCATTCTGAGTCAGTGGACTACTTAGGTTTTATCGTGGAGGGAGGCAAGACTCGAGCTGATCCTCGCAAGATCAAAGCGGTGGTGGAATGGCCGGATCCTAAGTCACGTAAGGAACTGCAGAGCTTCCTCGGGTTCGCGAACTTTTACAGGAGGTTCGTCCGAAACTACAGCTCTGTAGCAGAACCCCTCACCCGTCTAACCTCCCCCTCTCAGCCGTTCGTCTGGTCCCCAGCTGCTCGCTCTGCATTTCTGTCGCTCAAGGAGAGGTTCACCAGTGCCCCCGTCCTACTCCATCCCGATCCCAAGAGGCAGTTCATAGTTGAGGTGGACGCTTCGGACACCGGATTGGGGGCTGTGCTCTCCCAACGATCAGAGACCGACCAGAAGGTTCATCCTTGCGCGTTCTTCTCCCGCCGGTTCCTTCCCGCCGAGGAGAACTACGATGTTGGTAATCGGGAGCTTCTCGCTGTAGTGGCTGCACTTGAGGAATGGCGCCATTGGCTGGAGGGGGCAGAGCATCCATTTACCATCTGGACTGATCATAAGAACCTGACGTTCATCCGGGCAACCAAACGTCTCAATGGTCGGCAGGCACGGTGGGCCAGTTTCCTCAGTCGGTTCGACTTCACACTGACTTATCGTCCTGGCTCCTGCAACACCAAGGCAGATGCTCTGTCTCGTCAACACCTTAAGGAACCTGTAACGGTGGAGCCAAGTCCCGTCCTCCCTGAGACCAAGGTCGTTGGCGTGGTGACCTGGGGCCTTGAAACGGTGGTCAAGCGCGCCTTGCGCTCCAGTCCAGCCCCGAGCAACGTGCCGCCTCGCCGACTGTTTGTTCCGGACTCAGTGAGGTCTCGGGTCCTCAAATGGGGCCACACCAGTCAGCTCGCTTGCCACCCTGGAGTCCACCGCACTTTCACTTTCATAGCTCGACGGTTCTGGTGGCCCACTATGAGGAGGGACGTCAAGGAGTTCGTCATGGCCTGCACCATCTGTGCCCGCAGCAAGGCCTCTCACCAGGCACCGGCTGGTCTGCTGCAGCCCCTTCCTATTCCCAGTCGGCCCTGGTCCCATGTGGCGTTGGATTTTGTCTCTGGACTTCCTCCGTCTCAGGGCAACACAGTGATCCTGACGGTGGTGGATCGCTTCAGCAAGGGTGTTCACCTGGTGGCTTTGCCTAAGCTTCCTTCTGCTTCAGAAACCGCTGACCTCCTGATGAGCCACGTCTTCCGTTTGCATGGACTTCCCAAGGACATTGTGTCAGACAGAGGGCCCAAGTTTGTTTCCCGTGTGTGGCGTGCTTTCTGCAAGGGGTTGGGCGCCTCGGTCAGCCTTTCGTCGGGATATCATCCGCAGACTAACGGACAGACTGAGAGGATGAACCAGAGTGTGGAATCTGCTCTCCGTTGCGTCGCTGCCAAGAAGCCAACCTCCTGGAGTCAGTTTCTCCCCTGGGTCGAGTATGCGGTCAACTCCCTGGTCAGCTCCGCCACCGGCCTCTCGCCCTTTGAGGCATCCCTGGGTTACCAGCCGCCCGTCTTCTCTGCACAGGAGTCCGAAGTGGAGGTTCCCTCCGTGCAGACTCATCTGGACCGCTGTCGTCGTGTCTGGGAGATCACCAGGGCTGCGCTGCTCCGTGCTACGGAACGTGCCAGACGAGGAGCTAACCGTCGCCGATCCACAGCACCAGCTTACCAACCCGGACAGAGAGTCTGGCTGTCCACCAAGGATCTCCCCCTTCAGTCCTCTGCCAAGAAGCTGAATCCCCAGTTCGTTGGACCCTTCGAGATCCAGGAAGTACCCAGTCCTGCAGTTGTGCGTCTTAAGCTCCCGGCCTCCATGAAGATCCATCCGGTTTTTCATGTGTCCCGAGTAAAGCCTGTCTCCGAGAGCCCCCTTATGCCTCCGGCCCCAGCTCCGCCTCCCCCTGAGATTGTGGATGGGCATCCACAGTGGAAGGTCCGTCGGCTGATGGACGTCCGACGCAGGGGACGGGGGTTCCAGTATTTGGTTGACTGGGAGGGCTATGGGGTGGAGGAACGAAGCTGGGTATCCCGCCAGCTCATCATGGACCCTGGTCTGCTCACTGAGTTCTATCGCCGTCACCCTGACAAGCCTGGCAGGTCGCCTGGTGGCTCCCGTAGAGGGGGGGGGGGTACTGTTAGGGCTCGGTCTGTTGACCAACCTGGCAACCAGCAATGAGAGCGGGGGAAGGGCGCGTCTGAAACACCTGCAGCCTACCTACTCGTTAACCACTCTAGTATAAGTTTGTTTGCTTTCCAGAACTCGTCGCGAGTTCGTCCTGAACAGTCCCGTGAGTAAATTCTTCGTCTCGAGTTTTGTGACATTTCTGTGTCTCCCGGTGGAGTACAGATTGTAGTATTCTCCGTGTTTTTGCTTGTTTGATTATTCCCTTATGTCAGTTCTCCTTGAGAGCTTGTTCGGAGAAGAACTCTCTTTGTGTTTTCCCCATTGGATTTTCCCATCGTGATTTTCTAGTTGAGATCAAGTTTTTGATATTCTAATTTCTCCTCTCTCACTGTGGATCTTATTACTCGGTTGGACTTCTACCTTAAAGGAGCAGTTTGTGTTTTTTCCCCTTTCGGACTTTAAAGGAGCAGTTTGTGCTTTTTTCCCTTTCGGACTTTAAAGGAGCAGTTTGTGTTTTTTTTCCCTTTCGGACTTTAAAGGAGCAGTTTACGTTTTTTCCCTTTCGGACTTTAAAGGAGCAGTTTACGTTTTTTCCCTTTCGGACTTTAAGGGAGCAGTTTACGTTTTCCCATTTTTAAGAAGCTATTCTCAAGTTCCGCCTGAAGCGCCTCCCCCTTCTGTCCAGGCCCGGCCGGCTCTCCTCTACGAGTCCTGCCAGGTTGGTGCTTTACTTTGTCTTGTGTTGTCGCTATTGGGTTCGTTCTACAAACCTTAACATCTGCTGCTTTAGAGCCCATTTCTTTACCCCCTGAGGTGGGAATTGTAGGTGAAGCGGGTCCCTGGTCTGTTCATGCTCTGAGTAGCTTGCCGTATGCTAACCATGTCCCTGAAGGGGATGCATTTGAGGCCAAGCTGTTGGCATTGTTACAGCAGGAGGGTAAGTCAATGGGTGATGTCATGGGCACCCAGCCTCCTACACCTGATGTGAGCATGGATTTAGTCAATGTCATAAGCAAGCTGGTTGACTGCTGTAATCAGGCCCCATCTGATGCACCTAGTTATAGGAAGCTGAGGTTGTTTTCAGGTTTGCGACCTGTTCCCCCTGGTGAGGAGGAATATGATTCCTGGATGGAACAGGCTACTCAGATGATCACTGAATGGCAGTGTGCAGATGCTGCAAAGAGGCAACACATTGTTGAAAGCTTGCGTGGGCCTGCTGGGGACATCGTGAGGTTCTTGAAGGTCAGTAATCCCTCTTCCACGGCTGCTGAGTGTTTAACTGCTCTTGACACTGTGTATGGGTCCACTGAGAGTGGGGCAGATCTTATGGCATCGTTTCGCCATACATTCCAGGAAAATGGAGAGAGACTGTCTGCTTACCTCTATCGCTTGGATAAACTCCTCCACCGTGTTCTTGTGAGAGGAGGGATTGGTCCTGCTGACTTGAATCATGCACGCATGGAGCAGCTCTTCAAGGGTGCCCTTACCACTGACTTGGTGGCTTTATGTGTGCGAATGATGCATGCTTTACAAGATCCACCTACTTTCTCTCAGCTGATGTGGGAAATCTGAGAAGAGGAGCATTGAGTAAGCATGAGAGAAAACACTAAGCTTTCTGTTGCTGCCGCTGCGGTTCCTCATGCACGTGTGACTGCTGCTGCTGCTGCTGTTCCCCAGGTGGCTGTGAATCCGGTGCCATCTGAGGTGGATAGTTTAAGGAATGAAGTCAAGGAACTGACAGCTTTAATAAGTAGAGTTTTGAGTGCTGCTACCCTGACTCCTGAAATTCCAGTCCCGCAGACTGCACTGGGCCAGAGCTTAGAGACCACTGTTTCCCCGAGGGTTGTTTCCTTGACCTTTCCCATGTCTGCTGCTTTATCTTCTTTGCCTGGCATCTTTTGCTATAAGTGTGGGGAGGATGGTCACACCAAGCGAGAGTGTACGCATTCTGAGAACCTCAGACTGGTGAATCAGAAGCTGATCAAAAGGTCACGGCCACAGGGAAACTTCAGCGGAGTTCAGTGATGGAACGGCGTCGAGCTCCATCACACTAAATCCGTTCCACACAATGCTTACCTCAAATTAAAGTAAGCCAGTCACCCCTGCCGGCTGGCTTAGTGGGGCCCTCTACTGAGGTGCCTGTGCAGATAGAGGGGATATATGCCAAAGCTCTTTTTGATAGTGGTTCCCAGGTCACTATATTGTATCGCAGATTTTATGATGCATATTTGAAACATTTGCCACTGCAGCCAGTGGAAAATCTTGAAATATGGGGTTTGAGCTCTCACAAATACCCATATGATGGCTACTTGTCTCTCAGGCTTGAGTTTGCTGAGGCTGTTACTGGAGTGCCTCAGGTGGTAGACACCCTAGCTCTTTTGTGTCCCGACCCTCAGACCAAACAGGGGATAGCTATTTTGGTTGGCACAAACACTCAGGTAGTGAGAAAGTTGTTTGCTTCTTGTAGGGAACAGGCAGGAGACCAGTTTCCCAGCACTCTGAGGGTACACCCGGTCAACAAAAAGGCTTTTGAGTCCCTCCAACACACTGGTATCGTGCAATATTGTGTGGACAAGTATGGCACTGTGTGGTTTACAAAGCCTAAACCTGTTGTCTTGCAGCCTGGCCAGGTGTTGCAGCTTTCCGGCATGCCTAAATTACATGGTACCTGTAGTGAGTGTTCTGTGCTTGTAGACCAGGCTGTTACCAGTGATGAATCGTCTGTCCCTGAACTACAAGTGAGGCCTGAAGTTCATCCTGTCTCTGTTGTGTCAAGTTGGCATATTACAGTAACTGTAAGGAATGTTTCCTCTAGGGAATTAGTGGTGAAGAGAGGAAGTCCCCTCACTCACCTCTTTCCAGTAGAAGTAGTGCCGCAGGTTCCGTCCACTAGCCGCTCCAAGGATGTCGGTGTGCTCAGCCCTTCTTCTTTTGACTTTGGCACTTCTTCTATGCCAGAGGAGGCCAAGCGGCGCCTCTGTGAGAAGATGATGCAGCGAAAAGATGTCTTTTCCTGTCATGAGTGGGAAATGGGCTGTTCCAAAAGCACCATGCATTATATTAGGTTAAATGATGCACGGCCTTTTCGAGAGAGGTCTCACCGCTTGGCTCCAGCGGATTTAGAGGATGTGCGAAAGCATTTGCAAGAGCTTCAGGAGAACGGCATCATCTCAGAATCCAGGAGTCCGTATGCCTCGCCTATTGTAGTTGTGCGCAAGAAGTCTGGAAAGGTCAGGATGTGTGTGGACTACAGAATGCTTAACAAGCGGACCATCCCTGACCAATACACGGTTCCCAGAATTGAGGACGCCCTCCATTGCCTCTCTGGCAGCAAGTGGCTCTCTGTTTTGGACTTAAGATCTGGTTGCGTATGTATGTAAAACTAAGCTAGCTAGAAGGGAAGTTAGTGAATGCATTTATCGTGTATGTTGAGGTTAGAAACGGGGATATAGGTCTACAGGTTGATAAGGGGTTGGTTTGGCTTGTTAGCTGATAGCTGCTTGACTAATGGTGGCAGGTGTTTTCCTGGTGTGTACTGCAGAGTATCGGTTTTAGGTCTTCGAGTAACGTCGTGAGTGCTCTGTGTGCGGTCTGCTCATATCAATTTCTGGGAATATTTCGATTTATGAGCTACCTCTTGTTGCAGGTTATATGTTGTATGAGAGTCTTGTCTCTTTTGGTTAGCCTAACTTTTGAGAGAATTTGATAACGATAACCATGGCAACGTTCAATGTAGAGGAGTTTTGTGGGAGTGATTTTGGGCTCAAGGAGTTGCGTAAGCTTAAAAGGGAAGATTTGCTTGCAGTAGCTCAATATTGTGAGGTAGACGTCACTCCAGAGACGAAAAAGCAAGAGATTGTGGAGACCCTGATTTCAGTGTTACACCTAAAAGATCACGTACATGAACGAGCAGAGCGAGAGAGAGAGAGGGGGGGGAGCAGCTGTTTCAGCTTGAGTTAGCAAAGCTGACATTAGAGCAAGAGAAGCTTAATGTGAATAACATTGACTTGCAACATAAGCACGGAACTTGTTTTATGTTTCCAGCTGTTTCCAGCTGCCAACATTTAATCGAGATGATGTGGGCTCTTACTTTGACACTTTTGAGAAAATCGCCAAAGAGCTAGAATGGCCTGAAAATAGGTGGACATTGCTTATCCACAGTGTGCTTGAGGGCAGAGCCCAGTAAGTGTATGCTGCGTTAGATGCTTCTGACAGCAGAGACTATGATACTATGCGGAAGGTGGTTCTGGCAGCCTATGAGGTGGTGCCAGAAGCCTACTGACAGAAGTTCAGGTTTCTGCAGTGTAAATCAAGTGAAACCTTCCTTGGTTTGGCTAGGCAACAGGTGGCTGTGTTTGGCAGGTGGTTAGCAAGCACTAATACTCACACCTTTCAAGAGTTGCAGCAACTTATGCTGGTGGAGCAGTTCAAAACCAGTTTACCCTGGCATATGGAAATGCATCTAAATGAGATGGACATTGTTGAGTTAAGAAAAGCTGCTATGGCAGCAGATTGTTATGAGTTAAATCACAGAGAAATGCCATGGAAAGGAAAGTTTGGCATACAGGATAGGAGGCAGGCTGCAACTGACTGGCCTGGTGAGTCTGTCATGACAGAATCTACTCCCACCTCTTTTCAGTCTACAGGGCCAGGAAAAAGATATGAGAAGCCTTATTTTTTTCCAAAAAGACGTCATCTGCTATTATTGCAGAAAACCTGTCCATGTAAAGTACAGCTGTCCCGGTCTCAAAAGGAAAAATGGAAATGGGAAAATTGTGGGATTGATTAGCACTCAGACTCAGATCAGTTCCTGTGAAGTGGACAGTTTGAACCTGCCTTCCTGCCCAATAGTGAAGGGGTTTGAAGGTTTTGTGTCAAAAGGGGCAGTCTCTGGTGCACCTGATGGCGAAATGGTCCCTATATCAATTTTGAGGGATACAGGTGCCACACAATCCTTAATGGTTCAGGGTGTCATAGACCTACTGCCCGCCACCTATGTAAAAGCTTCTACCCCAGTGAAGGGGGTGGGAGGTGGTTTTGTTGGTGCCCCTCTGCACAAAGTATTTCTGGCATCTAACATTGTAAATGGACTGGTAGTAGTGGGTATTGTTCATTCCTTGCTGACTAAAGGAGTTGCCTTTGTATTGGGCAATGATTTGGCTGGTATTCAGGTTTGTGTGACACCTGTTGTGAGTGAGACACTTTGTGAGGTCCCTGAGACAATGGCTTTTGGAGAGAGAACATCCTGAGGTGTCTACGGCATGTGTGATGACACATGCTCAGGCTCTGGCTGCTGAAAAGGGAAATTCCAGTAAGCAGGATGAACTGTCTGGTGGTTTGGCTGGCGCCTTTTTTTGCTAGAGTAGCTGAGGTGGCCCCCTGCTCCTAGTTTTCTTGGGAAGCCCTTATATCAGAGCAAGGAAAATATCCTTCTGTAGCTCCGTTAAGACAGGCGGCTGATAATGCTGAGGACATGAAGACTGTGGCTGAAGGTTTCTTTCTCCAAGTTGGGGTCTTGTTGAGGAAATGGCGGCCTCGTGATCATCCTGCGGATGAACCGTGGTCTGTTATGACTCAAATTATGTTGCCTGAGAGTTTTAGGAAGGAAGTCCTGCATTTAGACCATAGAGTATCCTTAGCAGGTGATTTAGGCATTCATAAAACTAAAGAGAAACTCGGTAGACATTTTTACTGGCCCAAAATGCATAAAGACGTGGTTTCGTACTGTCGTAGCTGTCGTGCTTGTCAGGTTGTGGGCAATATTGGAAAGGGGCAAGTCACACATTTCGGTCACCAGGTGGGTCAAGGTTCAGTGAGACCAAGGACTGCCAAGGTGCAAGCCATTTTAGACCTACTTGTTCTGAAAACAAAACGCCAGCTAATGCGCCTTTTGGGCATGTGTGGTTTTTATAGGCAGTTTATTCCCAACTTCGCAGCTGTGACAACACCACTCACAAACCTGTTGAAGAAAGGAGTTTAGTTTAGCTGGTCAGCGGATTGTCAGGCAGCACTGGAAATGGTTAAAGCTTTTCTAGCTAGTGAACCGGTGCTGGTTGCTCCAGACTTCTCTGTCCCATTCAAGCTTGCAGTGGATGCTTGTAATTTTGGAGTGGGGCGGTGCTGCTACAGACTGATGGGTCAGAAATAGACAGGCCTGTTGCATATTTCTCTAAGAAACTGAATCGCCATCAGAGGCGATATTCCACCATCGAGAAGGAGGCCCTGGCTCTTGTCCTAGCAGTCCAACACTTTGAGGTGTACGTCTCTAGTGCTGGAGCTGATCTGGTAATCCTCACTAATCACAACCCACTTATGTTCCTGTCAAAGTTCAAAACCTCCAGTCAGAGAGGGTTCCATTGGAGTTTAAACTTACAACCATATAACCTGACGGGAGAGCATTTGCTAGGCAGTGAAAATGTTATTGCGGACACCCTGTCAAGGGGATGAACATATGGTTTGTGTATTTTTGAAAATTTGGGAGCGCATTGATAGTAATGCACTTGAATCAGTGGATTTAAGAATTAGATTATAATTGTACATAATCTTGTTGGTGTTGTTTTAAGAAACGAGAAAATAATTAACATAAAAATGATAAAACAAAAATAAAAAAAAATAGGTTGAAACCAGATGGTTTTTTTTGTTTGTTTTTGTAAGGGGGGAGGAATGTTAGAAGTGATAGGGGTTATAGCTGCCCTTTTCCCTCTTATTTTCTTACTTACTTGGACTGGTTCTCATTGAGAAATGATTGGAGGTGAGGTTAAGCAGGGTTTATAAGAAGACGTCACTGTGAGGTGCGGGTGCGTCTCCTGGAGTTAGTTAATGGCGGGAGGTTGCATAAACGCCTCAGGATATGCCACTTTGAAAACGCGGTACAGGTTCACACCATTCCAGCTTTGAAGGACTTTGAAGAAAACCAAGTTTCTTTTATTTTTGAGGATCCATCCGTTGTTCAGTTTAGGTTGATAGTTCAACCTAAACTGAACTACTATCAACCTAAACTGAACTAAACTACCAAGACAGCGTCTGCCGCTTATGGTTGCCGAGACCCACGCGGCCGAGGTCTTGTCGAAGGGACCTGCTAACTGTTAGCCTGCTACCTCGGTAAGCTAGCCCACCTCCGCTATTTCTCTCGTCTTGGAAATCAGTCTTTCTTCTTGTTTCTTCACTCGTTTCCATCTTTTCCACACACTCCAGGTTAGGACTAGTATTGCGTGTTTAACCCTTAACCCCTAGACACGACTAGTCTGTAACACTTGCAGCTTCTTAGCCACGGAGTCTGCCCTCATGGCTTGCTCATTTTTACAGATGAAGCGAATGGAGTATCTGTATCTTGCATTAGTGAGCTTTTTGTGTTTAAGCTCAGGCCCTGGTCTGGGTCTGCCTGCCATAGCCCATGATTTAAAGGCTTCACAGGCTTCTTCATGATACCCAGCAGCTACGTAGTACTTGTTCCAACCAGGTCTGATGTTATGTATCTTAAGTTTATACTTATAGTAGGGCTTACTACCTTCATACAGACCACTAACAATATCATCATACATGCAGCAGAGATCTCTCCTACGCTTCATATCCTCACAATTAATGTCTGCGCATAACTGCATCTCTAAGCAGATGTGTATGAGTGTGCAGTCCAGGTTAGTCAGTTAACGTGTACATGTGTGTAGCTGTATGAGTAGTGGGACTGCTGTAATGACTACCAATGCTGAACCATTTGGAGAAGAGACATCCTCTTGTGTTTCTGCAGTCATTGTTCCCATCGCCTCTCCTGGCAGCTCTTCTTCTCGCCGGTCAGGAAGTCACATGGGGCGCTGAGTATGACATCACAAGTAATTTCAGGGGTAAAAAAATCTGATCTGAGCATTTAAATTCAGGTAGGATCTTGCCAAACAGAATTGTATCAGAATGTAACACCAAATACAAAGGAGGCCTGTACCTGATCTAAAAAAAAAAATATTAAAATGCCCCCAGGTCTGCAGTCAGCGGACTACGTGTTCATCCGTCACGACGCACACCGCCCCCCTCTGCAACCCCCTTATGACGGCCCCTTCCGCGTCCTGGAACGGGGAACTAAGCACCTGGTGGTGGATTTTGGGGGCACGGCCGAGCATGTTTCAGTGGACCGAGTTAAACCCGCACACCTGGACTTTACGCAGCCGTTGGAGTTAGCCCAACCTCCTCGTCGCGGTCGTCCCCCGGCTCCGCCTCCTCCCCCCGTGGAGGCCCGCGCTGCCTCTTCTGCTCCTCAGGCCGACCTCCACAGGCCCGCGTCAATGCCTCCCAGAGACACTCCGGCCCCTGTTACCCGGAGCCGCCGCGGACGGCCTGTCGTCCCCCCGTGCCTGCCTGACTTCGATTACTAGGGCGGATGCTGGGGGGGCTCATGTGATGGACACGTATTGGGGATTGAATTCACCCCAGGAACTAAGGGTTAAGTCAGGGTTGCCCTGGCAGGTTAACGCAGGGTTAAGTTATGGTTGTTCAGCCAGTTTTCTGGTTATTCTTGCCGCCTCCGCTCAGTCGAGCTGGGGTTTTGTTGTCTCTCTGATTTACCGTGGATAAAAGAAAGTTGCCTACACGGCTAAAGTGTGAATCTACGGTCTTCTCCGTTCCTTCGGCTCTACACTGGTGACCCCGACGTCGGTTCTCGGATAAGTTTTCTGAAACCACACACATTATGGCTACGAACGCCGTTGCAATTAAACTGCCGGAGTTTTGGGAGTCTTCCGCGGCTACATGGTTCGCGCAGGCTGAGGCACAGTTCGCGCTCAGAGACATAACAGCAGACGAGACCAGGTACTACTACGTAGTGGCAGCGCTGGGGTGCGCTACGGCTTCCAGGATAAGCGGTTTCATAACCGATGGTAAATACGCCGCACTTAAAAATCTCCTCCTTGAAACTTTTGAACTGTCAACAACGGAGAGAGCACGTCGCCTCTTCGCAATTCAGGGCTTGGGAGATGGCAAACCATCGGAGCTAATGAGCAGGATGTTAAATCTACTGGGTCAAGAAAAGCCATGTTTCCTGTTTATGGAGCTGTTTCTGCGCAACATGCCGCCCCACGTCCAGACTGCGCTCTCTAACTCCACCATCACTGATCCCCGTGAGCTGGCAAAGGAGGCTGACCGATTCTTCGTCGCTACACAACGTTCCTCCCATGCCGGGGTAATGGCTCCTACCTTCACTGGCCCCCCGCCGACATCGCGGGCGCTGCCCGACGGTGGCGCCACAGCGTCAGACCGCTACAAGCCCTCTGGACTATGTATGTACCACGCTCGATTTGGTGCGAAAGCTAAACGGTGCCGTTCCCCCTGCAACTACAGGCCGACGGGAAATGAGAGGGCCAACACTCAGTAGTGGCCATGAGTGTTGGCGATACGAGCAGGCTACTCTTCATCCTCGACACCATCTCCGGTCGGCGATTTCTCTGTGACACGGGCGCACAGAGAAGCGTGCTCCCTGCTACTGACGTCGACATCATGGGCGGGGAGCGGGGCCCCCAGTTGGTGACGGCTGACGGCAGCCCTATCCACACCTACGGCGTGCGGTCTGTAGAACTGTGTTTTGGTGGACAACGTTTCACGTGGGAGTTCGTCATGGCCAATGTAACGCTTCCCCTCCTCGGAGCTGATTTTTTGTGCGCTTACGGTTTGCTAGTGGACATTCAGAACAGCCGTCTGGTCGACGCCTTAACCTTCTCCTCCTTCGTATGTACGCGGGGGGAAGCGGCCTATGCAGGTCTAGCCAACTCTCTCTCAGAGGCAGACAAGTTCAACCGCCTCCTCGCTGAGTTCCCTGACCTCACCCAGCCTACCTTCTCTGCACCCACCGCTAAGCATGGGGTGGAGCATCACATTGCTACGAAGGGGCCCCCGGTCTACGCCAGAGCCAGGCGTCTCGACCCCGCCAAACTCGCCATTGCCAAGTCTGAGTTCGAGCACCTGGAACGCATGGGGATCATCCGCCGCTCTGACAGCCCGTGGGCGTCCCCACTCCACATCGTCGCTAAGCCTGATGGAGGTTGGCGCCCATTCGGGGACTACCGCCGACTAAATGACGCCACCACGCCCGACCTCTATCCTGTCCCGCATATCCAGGACTTTTCTGCAAACCTGTCTGGCAAACGCATCTTCTCAAAAGTTGACCTGGTCCGTGGTTATCATCAAGTTCCCGTGCACCCCTCGGACATCCCCAAGACAGCGGTGACTACCCCATTCGGCCTATTTGGATTCCTACGAATGCCATTTGGACTCAAAAACGCGGCCCAGTCCTTTCAGCAGCTGATGGATTCAGTGCTCCGTGGCCTTCCTTTCATCTTCGTCTATTTGGACGACATACTCATCGCCAGCGCCTCCGAGGAAGAACACCTGTCCCATCTTCACGCCCTCTTCACACGCCTCAGCCAGCATGGGCTGATCGTCAACCCGGCGAAGTGCCGGTTCGGGCTGACGGCCATTGATTTCCTCGGGCACCGCATCACTGGGGACGGGGCGGTCCCCCTGCTCTCAAAGGTGGAAGCGGTGGCGGCCTTTCCGCGCCCCCAAACAGCTCGTGCGCTCAGGGAGTTCATCGGGATGGTGACATTCTACCACCGCTTCATTCCCCGAGCCGCCTTTTACATCCGGCCACTGTACGAGGCGCTGAAAGGCAAGTCCCCCAACCAAGCGGTCGACTGGACAGCAGAGCGGGACCGTGCGTTCACCGAGACTAAAGCTGCGCTCTCCCAAGCTACCCTGCTAGCGCATCCTTAACCTACAGCGCCCATTTCCATAACCACGGATGCATCGGACTATGCTGTTGGTGCGGTTCACGAGCAGTGGATGGGGGGGGGGGCTTGGCAGCCTTTGGCCTTTTTCAGTCGCCAGCTTACACCCCGAGAGCGCAAGTATAGTACTTTTGACAGGGAACTCCTCGGTCTCTGGCTCGCCGTCCGGCATTTCCGGTTCCTGCTAGAGGGCCGCGAGTTTACTGCGTACGTGGACCACAAGCCCCTCACGTTTGCCATGTCCAAGACGGCCGAGCCATGGTCTGCTCGCCAGCAGCGACAACTCTCCTACATTTCGGAATTCACTACCGACATCCAGCACGTCGCTGGTAAGTCTAACCAGGTAGCTGACTGCCTCTCTAGGGCAGTGATTGGAGCGGTCCACCTAGGCCTGGACTATGCACAGATGGCCGCTGACCAGGCCACGGACCCGAGCATCCTCCGTCTCCGGACCTCCGACACGGGGCTCCGCCTGCAGGACGTTCCTTTCAGCGACACAGGTGTCACCCTCCTGTGTGACGTCTCCACAGGACAGCCCAGGCCCGTCGTCCCGGACAACTGGAGACGCCCCGTGTTTGAAGCTGTGCACGGCCTCTCTCATCCAGGCGGTAAGCCATCCGTGCGCCTGACCTCTGCTAAGTTTGTGTGGGAGGGACTTAAGAGAGACGTGAAAGCGTGGGCCGACTCGTGTGTTGCCTGTCAGCGGGCTAAGATACACCGCCACATTAAGGCGCCCCTGGAACGCTTCGCAGTGCCGGAGAGACGATTTGACCATGTCCACGTCGACCTGGTTGGTCCCCTACCCCCCTCCCATGGGTTCACCTACCTCTTCACTGTGGTGGACAGGACTACGCGCTGGCCTGAAGCTGTTCCCCTGGCATCCACGACGTCTGCTGATGTGGCCCGGGCTTTTATTGGGTCGTGGGTCTCACGTTTCGGTACGCCTTCCGACCGTTCATCTGACCGCGGGCCACAGTTTACCTCAGAGCTATGGAATGCTGTGGGTGAGGCTCTGGGCGTCAAGCTTCACCGCACTACCGCCTACCACCCTCAGGCGAACGGCCTATGTGAGCGCTTCCACCGGTCCATGAAGGCTGCGCTTCGGGCTACTCTCAAGGACTGCAACTGGGTCGACAAGCTCCCATGTGTAGCACACTTGATAAGAATGACACTTACAAGGGCTGGTGTTTTTGTTGTTTTACTCCATCTGTCAAATAGACATTACAGAGGACACGTTTTCAGAGCATGGCTCACTATACGAACGGCAACACTCATCTGACGACTCTATGTCCCAGAGTGCACGGCGAGAGCCAGCACTACGTCACACAGGCTAGAAGCAATTAACCTGCAGTGCCCTCCTGTGGCAAGAACCGGCTATCACAACAACACAGCAGACAATTCTCCTCTTTACTATTAGTGAGTGGTCAATGAAGGTAAGTATATAAAATAAAAAATAGATGGGGGGCTACTAAATCCCAAGTACCCCACACTCTCCCCTCAAAAAGATAATGGCGTCCCGACATAACAAATCTACCAGTCCACATTGCATAACTTTTCATTGAAAAGATAGGTTATTACTAAGCAGGAGTCAATCTGGATACTGTACTGTAATCAGTCATAACATATAACACACATCTCCTATTAATGGTATATGTTTGCAGTAAATAATGTGCACTTGAATCCACTGCTTCGTCCGTCTTGAGGCCGGGGAGCTATAGTATCTGACTAAAAGCAAATAACTTTGTAATAGTAATATCCCTGGTGGTAACAGGTGTGTTCTAAAACCCCAATGCTACAGTAACTCTGTGTCTGGTGATCACAGGACAACTAAAATCACATAGCTATAACAATTGTAACATGTCAAAAGTTTTTTTGTTTTTGTTTTTTTTGTTTTTTTTTTTTTTGTTTTTTTTTCATTTATTTATTTATACTGAGTTGTCTGATTTGCTTATCTACCAGACACACTAGGCTGCCCTAGTCTGTGATAAGTAAACACTGGTGTAGGTTTTCTATTTCTCAAAGGATATGCTTTTTCTCTGGCAGGCTGCACAGCTTCCCCTGGAGGAGGCTGCAAGGCATCTTCTGGTGGAGGCTGCAAGGCATCTTCCAGGCTCTTGTCGTCATCGGGCTCATCCTCTTCTTCAGCTCCAGATGTCTCGCCATTCTCTGACACTGTCCCATTGTCCTCTATTGTTGCAGGCTGCTCCGCAAAATCCTCTTCATCTTGACCGTCTCTTTCCTCCGGATAGAACTCCAAGGCATCTGGGCTCAGCTGACTCTGGATCCGCTCACTGGCTCTGACTGTTGGTCGTCCCACGATGCATCTCCAGTTATCCTCATCATCTGAGTCACTGTCCTGTTCCTGGTTCCACTGCATTTGTCTGTCTGTCTTCTTTCTCTCCCGTCTAGGTTTCACAGGTAAGTCCTCTTCTCTTGGTTCCACCGGCAGGAAGTCGCATGGCAGAAGAAGGTTCCTATGCATGATTCTGGTTCGTCCTTTTCCATTCTCCGGCTTCAGCTCATACACAGGGCTGTCGGCGTGCTTCCTCTGTGTTACTACATGCACCTGGTCCTCCCAGAATGGTCTTAATTTCCCCGGTCCTCCTTTCTCGTTCAGGTTGCGGATGAGAACCCTGCATCCGGGATACAGCTCTGTCCCGTGGGCCTTTTTGTCGTATAGTGTTTTGTTTCTGGCCCCCTCCTTCCGTGCTGTCTCTGATGCTAGGCGATAGGCGTCATTCATGCGGGCCTTCCACTTCTCTGCATATTCTTGAGGGGATAGTGCCTGGTCCTTTGCTCTAAGGCCAAACATCAGGTCAATGGGAAGTCTTGGATTTCTGCCGAACAACAGATAGTAAGGTGCAAATCCGGTCGCTTCATTTCGGGTGCAGTTGTATGCATGTATCACCTTTGGGAGTGACGCTTTCCAATCCGTTTTCGCAACCGCTGGCAGGTTTCTCAGCATCGCCAGAACCGTTCTGTTGAAACGCTCGACCTGACCATTTCCTTGCGGGTGATACGGTGTTGTGTGAGAACCCCTGACTCCACTGTACTCCTGCAGCTTGGCGAAGAGCTTATTGTCAAACTCCTTCCCTTGGTCATGGTGCAGCGTCGCCGGGAAACCAAATCTCAGCACAAAGGCCCCGAATACCTTCTCTGCGGCGGTCTTGGCAGCTTTGTTTCTGCATGCATAGGCTTGAACAAAACGGGTAAAGTGGTCCATAACCACCAGTATATACTCGTACCCTCCCTTACACTTCTCTAAGTGTAAGAAGTCAATGGAGACCATCTCAAATGGGTGTGTGGTCACGATGTTGGTGAGAGGGGCTCTGGTTGGTTTGTTGGGGCGCTTGGTCTTCAGGCAGCTACACACCTGTGTGATGTAATGTTCCACATCTTTCTGCATGTGAGGCCAATAGAAACGGTCCCTCAACAGGTGCAACACCCTCTCCACGCCTAGATGGCCCAGGTCTCTGTGCAGTTCTTTATATACCAGCTCATGGAACTTTTTCGGCAGGACTAGCTGAGTTCGGGTAGCTGTTTTCCGGCGCAGGATGCCATCATCATCAAGGCACAGCCGATGCTTCTCTCTCATGAGTGTCGCAACACCCCTGTTCGCACACTGTGTTTTTCCCCGAGGCCACTGATTGGAGGTTATGTACTTCAGCACCTCTCCAATGACAGCATCCTCCCTCTGGGCGTCTCTCACCGTCTGACTGGGTATCTCTGCCACAGGTGATGTATGTTCCTTCTCAAACTCGGCTAGTGCTGTGGCTATGGTTACCGGACACATCCAAGGCTCAGCTCTCTCCAGCTGTACTGACAGCGCCTGGGTCACACTGTTCATGACCTCGGGGTGTACTTCTTGTGAACAGGTCTGCATGTACTGCTCCATCGGCATGCGTGAGAGGCCATCTGCGTCCCCATTGGCTCGTCCAGGCCGGTACTTGATAGAGAACTGGAAATCGGCTAACTCTGCTACCCACCTGTGGGTGGTCGCATTCAGTTTGGCTGTCGTGAGCACATAGGTGAGGGGATTATTGTCTGTGTAGACAGTGAACGATGGAGCGTTGTAGAGGTAATCTCTAAATCTCTCACATATGGCCCATTTCATCGCGAGGAACTCCAACTTCCCTGAGTGGAGATGGTAGTTCTTCTCAGGAGTTGTCAGTGTCCTAGACCCATACGCGATGACTGCCAGCCCACCCTGTGACTGTCTTTGATACAATACTGCCCCGAGGCCCTCTCGTGACGCGTCGCAGTGAAGGATAAAGGGCTGTTCAAAGTCTGGGTAGCCCAACACTGGTGGCTGGATGAGGAATTCAATCAACTGACAGAGGACCTGTTGGTGTTCAGCTGTCCACTTAACTGGGTGAGAGGAGGGCAGATGGTCTCGGGAGCCCTTCCTCCCCTTGTCCTTTCTCTTTTGTTTGAGCTTCCCCGCTGCTGTCTTCTCTGGGGTGAGGAGGTCATAGAGAGGCCTTGCGATTCGGGAGAAGTTAGGTATGTAGGGCCGGTAATACGAGATGAATCCCAGCATCTTCCTGAGCTCTCCGATGGTCGTAGGTTCTCTCTCCTTCAGTGCCTGGACCGGGGCCACATCAGCGGGGTCCATTGTGTATCCATCCTTGGTCACAAGCCTTCCCAGGAACCTTAC
This sequence comes from Lampris incognitus, assembly GCF_029633865.1. Classification (NCBI taxonomy): domain Eukaryota; kingdom Metazoa; phylum Chordata; class Actinopteri; order Lampriformes; family Lampridae; genus Lampris; species Lampris incognitus. The sequence goes on along the minus strand of NC_079213.1, from coordinate 46,746,556 downwards.
TTGGTTTTTGAAGAGTTCACATTTTCTTGCCGTCAGCTTGATTCCATGGCTTCTGTAGCGGTGCAGTACTCTTCTCAGGTGCTGGAGGTGTTCGTCGAATGTGGTTGAGTGGACCAGGTTGTCATCTAAATACGGCTGACAAATGTTGTCCCTCAGCCCAATCAAACATTCCTCCATGGACCTCTGGAACTCTGCTGGTGCTGAGGACATTCCGAAGGGAATTCTCACCCATTCATAAAATCCCCACGGGGTGATGAATGCAGTCAGTGGACGGCTGGACTCCTCAAGAAACCCCTGGTGATATGCCTTCCCCTGATCCAAGACAGAAAACCAGGCACTCCCCTTCAGGCTGTCGAGCATATCCTGGATGCGTGGTATTGGATGGCGGTCTGGGATGGACCTCTTGTTCAACTCACGGTAGTCACAGCAGAGGCGGAGGCTCCCATCCTTTTTCCGCACACACACGATTGGGCTTGAGTAGGGTGATTTTGACTTAGTTATCCAGCCTCTGTTCAGTAAATCCTCGAGGTATTCCTTCACTTCTTTATGAAGAGGCTTTGGGACTGATGTGTATGTCCGCTTCACCGGTGTGGTGTCACTCAGGCGGATCTTGAGCTGGAGTGATGGAATAGTCCCCACATCATGGTCATCGCGTGCGAACACACTACTCTCCTCCCGCAGTAGCTCTCTCACCTGCAGTTGTTGTTCAGGTGTCAGGTGGTTCAGAGGGACAGGCGGGTCCCATAGATCTTCCTCCTGGTGTTCCGTCTTGACATCACCTGGCCCTTTCAGCTTTGTTGTGTCTCTAATCACAGGTCTTCGTTCTGTACCTGTTGTGGAGGTCCCTGGGATGACTGGGTTCACTGTACTAGTCCCATCCACATCCAACGGCTTCACGGCGGCAGGGTAGATGGCTCTAGTTCTTTGGGTCTGCCCCAGGGGAGTCCGTGGCGGCAGTGTGATGTCATGAGCTGTGACGTTAGTCACTGGGACAGCGATGCGTGACCAGGTTCCCTTCTGTAAACATACAATGTTTTCATCCACCTTCAGGCCCTCTGGCCACTTTGGGTTCACATTAGGCTCAAAGAGGACGTTCTGGTCTGCTTGGAGGGGCCCTGCTCTAACACCACACTTAACAATCTTTGTCTGGCCCGCCGGAATAGTCATGCTTTCTCGGCCCACTTTAACCATCCCCTCACCTTCCATATCATCTTGGCTGTTTATCAGCTTCACGAGGACTTCAGCCTTCTTGTAGTCAACCGCGAACGCAATGCTTAGTGCCTTTGTGATTACACTTGATGGCTGTCCAGCTCCAGACTCTAACAGGTGTTCAATTACATTGTAACCGATGATCGGTTCTTCTGCGGTGCCCTGGTGTGTGGTTACTAGTATTGGCACAGTGAGTTCCATTGGTGGAGTCTGAGTGGTGCTATTCGGTGCTAACTGGACAGTCACTTCCACCCATCCAGAGAAAGGAATGGTTGTCTGGTTTGCTGCTTTACCAGTCAGGGTGCCAGGGCCAAGGATCTCTTCTGTGCTTCTCACCTTGGTGTGTGGGAGATGTTTTCTCCTCCATTCTTCACTGATTAGGCAGACCTGCGACCCGGTATCCCACAATGCCTGTGTGGCTACACCATCAATGTAACAGTTTATCATGTATTTCTTTCCAATTAGGTTCAGCAGCTGTGACTGGCGTTTTGAGGAGATATGACTCACTGTGGGTGCTTGCTGTTCCCGCCCTGCCTCGTCTCGCTGTCGGGCAGACACTCTGGCTTCTAGTAGCTGAATACTGTCGTCGATGAGCTTGCTGGTGACAGTACAGCTAGACGTGTCTACCTGCTCCGATTTTTCAGGCCTCTGAGCTCTACACCCTCTTGAAAGATGGCCACTCTGTCCGCATTTGAAACAGTGGTTGCACTGGTCGCCCCTTTCACTGTCTTGACAGGCTTTGCATCCGCGCTTCCTCACAGGCTGCTGCTGACGAGAAGGTCTTTGGCCAGAGGAGTGGTTCATGGCTTTTCTCATCTGTTCCATTTCTCCTTTCAGCTGTTGGATTATCTCGTAGAACGCAGACTCCTTTTGGTTCCCTGCCTGTGTCTTAAGGGCTTTCACACTCGCGGATGTTGATGGCGACGACTCCTGACCCCCGACCACTGCAGCTTCCGCTCCTCGATACTGATGTGCCTCAGCTCGCACTTCCCGCACTCTGGTTTCCTTACTGTGGGAGCTCTTCTTGAATTTCCGCTGTCTCTCTGACTCGAAACTTGCGGCCTCTATCATCTTAACAATGAGAACATCATCAGTAGTTGCTTGATCATCGAGATAGCTCTTGAGCTGATATTTTACCTGGTCACTCACTAGCCCAGTTCCCACAGCTCTTAGGAACTTCTTCTGTATCAGTTCAGGGCTGTATTGTTCATCAGAGCCAGGCTCTCTCGCTGCTGCTAAGAGTCTCTCTTTACATGCTATGGCTCGGAACAGGAAGTTCTGTGGTGACTCCTGACTGTCCTGTGTGATGTTGATTAGTCGGTGATATAGGTCCACAGAGCTATCCTCTTTGAAATGGCCGTTCAGAATGGTCCTCAGCTGAGGGAGGGTGAGTTCGGTTTTGATCTCTAACAAGTCACGGAGAGTCAGCCCAGGGCTGATGGCTCGGATTACAGCCTCTATTATCTCCAACTCGCTGTGGCCTTTTCTCACCCCCATATCAATCTGATGCGTAAGATTTATATAAGACAACTTGTCTATCTGCCCCCGTTCTCCTATTTGGCCATTTATCTTAAAGTCTCTGCGTATGGTCACTTCAGGGGGTTGGATTACTGACGGAATTGGGTTTGAAGGTTGACTAGGTCTACTGGGTTCTTTAAGACTTAGTTTCTCACTGAGGCGTGATATCTCTTCCTCAAGCGCTTTTGTGGATGCAGTAAAGCTGGACTGTAAGGCCTGATATTGTTCATGTAAGCTTGCCAATTCAGCAGCATCCTTGTTAGTACTGTCTGCACCTGCACCAGTATGTGACTCCGCCCCTCTCTGCTTCATTTCACTAGAGAGGTCCACTAGTCTGGACAGAAACTGACGTGCTACCTCTTCATCCTCCTTCTCAATTGCTTCATCCACAGTTTCACTAATAAGTCTGATCAGCGCATGCCTCTTTGTCTGGTTTTCAGTGGGGACTTTAGCAATAACACACACCTCTTTTAACTGGTCCAGCCCTAACTGCAGGAGGGTCTCACTCAGCCTGTCTTGCAGTTGCTCAAGCTCCAGTTCCATTGTTGGTCACGTGTTCTCACTCCGCTCCCCACTTCTTCTCCTGACAATGGTGGCAATGGCGCTGATCCCGGGTTTCGGCACCAATATTTGTAGCACACTTGATAAGAATGACACTTACAAGGGCTGGTGTTTTTGTTGTTTTACTCCATCTGTCAAATAGACATTACAGAGGACACGTTTTCAGAGCATGGCTCACTATACGAACGGCAACACTCATCTGACGACTCTATGTCCCAGAGTGCACGGCGAGAGCCAGCACTACGTCACACAGGCTAGAAGCAATTAACCTGCAGTGCCCTCCTGTGGCAAGAACCGGCTATCACAACAACACAGCAGACAATTCTCCTCTTTACTATTAGTGAGTGGTCAATGAAGGTAAGTATATAAAATAAAAAATAGATGGGGGGCTACTAAATCCCAAGTACCCCACACATGGGTCATGCTGGGCCTGCGGACCGCCCCGAAGGAAGACCTACGAGCCTCCTCTGCGGAGCTGTGTACGGCACGCCGCTGCGAGTCCCAGGCGATTTCATGCCCAACGCAACGCGTCCCTGGTCAGCTGTGGACCAACGAGCCTCCTTGCTGGACGGGGTCAGAGCTTTCACACCCGTCCGTACCGCCCAACACGGCGCTCCGGTGTCCCAGGTGCCCCCAGGTCTGCAGTCAGCGGACTACGTGTTCATCCGTCACGACGCACACCGCCCCCCTCTGCAACCCCCTTATGACAGCCCTTTCCGCGTCCTGGAACGGGGAACTAAGCACCTGGTGGTGAATTTTGGGGGCACGGCCGAGCATGTTTCAGTGGACCGAGTTAAACCCGCACACCTGGACTTTACGCAGCCGTTGGAGTTAGCCCAACCTCCTCGTCGCGGTCGTCCCCCGGCTCCGCCTCCTCCCCCCGTGGAGGCCCGCGCTGCCTCTTCTGCTCCTCAGGCCGACCTCCACAGGCCCGCGTCAATGCCTCCCAGAGACACTCCGGCCCCTGTTACCCGGAGCCGCCGCGGACGGCCTGTCGTTCCCCCGCGCCTGCCTGACTTCGATTACTAGGGCGAATTCTGGGGGGGCTCATGTGATGAACACGTATTGGGGATTGAATTCACCCCAGGAACTAAGGGTTAAGTCAGGGTTGCCCTGGCAGGTTAACGCAGGGTTAAGTTATGGTTGTTCAGCCAGTTTTCTGGTTATTCTTGCCGCCTCCGCTCAGTCGAGCTGGGGTTTTGTTGTCTCTCTGATTTACAATGGATAAAAGAAAGTTGCCTACACGGCTAAAGTGTGAACCTACGGTCTTCTCCGTTCTTTTGGCTCTACACCATACGTTTTTCTGCTGTCTACAGTTTGAGCAATTAAATCTGATCTGTGGAAAAAATTGAAAGCCGGTGACAACACTGTAGTGAGGTAAATGATGTGATGTGTAAGTAATGTAAACGCTGTGATGTGTAGTGTAAGTGATGTAAACGTAGTGATGTGTAGTGTAAGTGATGTAAATGCAGTGATGTGTAGCGCAAGTGATGTAAACGTTGTGATGTGTATTGCAAGTGATGTAAACGTAGTGATGCGTAGTGTAAGTGATGTAAACGTAGTGATGTGTAGTGCAAGTGATGTAAACGTAGTGATGTGTAGTGCAAGTGAAGTAAACGTTGTGATGTGTAGTGCAAATGATGTAAACGTTGTGATGTGTAGTGCAAGTGATGTAAACGTGGTCCGAGTCACCATATGATAAATCATGCATCATCACTTCTTGACCTCCCTGTAATGATTTTGTCATGACCGTAACACAGTGTACGACAGCTGTTTGACATGTGTCATCACAAATAGTTTGTGGTATGTAATCTTGATTTATTAGTAGAATTATAATCAGATATTTAAGAAATAATTTGACTACATTTTTAATTCAACTTATCAGAAATGATAAAAATCCATTTTTTTATTCAAAATAATGTCAGAAGGAAGGGTTTTCTAAAATGAGCAAAACGTTCTCAAGAAACTACTACTACTTTCGGCTGCTCCCGTTAGGGGTCGCCACAGCGGATCATCCGAAAATTTTCTCAAGAAAGGGGAAATGAAAATGGTAATGGTGTTGATGAAAAACAAAATATTTTTTTTATTACAGAAAAAAATATAATTTCTTTGTAGAATATACGGCTTTTCCTAATCCACTGCTGTTCTGTATTTGCCCATGTGTATAATCTTTTTTCAACTCTTTCCTCAGCTGCTAAAAAAATAGTGTTTGCCTCCTCTATTCCCTGTTCCGATTCAGTGCCCAAGGCTGCCCACTGCCCACTGCTCCTAGCATAGCATCGCATGGGTTAAATGCTCTTAGCATAGCATGGGTCAAATGCTCCGAGCATGCCATGGGTTAAATGTAAGAAACGAATTCCGTTACATGTGTGTACAATGACAAATAATCAAGTGTCTTCTTCAAAGTGGATGGTGGCGGACACACACACACACACACACACAGGTAAGAGTCACATAGCCTCTGAATCAATCTGTCACAGGTTTGGGATATGGTAGGTCAGGTTAGAATAGATTAGGTTAGGTTAGGATAGATTAAGATAGGTCACGTTAGGATGGTATAGGTTGGGTTAGGCTGGGTTAGGTTAGGGTTAGGTTAGGTTAAGTTTAGGTTAGGATAGGTTACATTAAGATAGGATAGGTTAGGAGATGTGTTTATAAAAACTGCCCTCACTGTGTGATAAACTTGTACACATAGAGAAATGTTCCTTTAGTTACATTAGTTATTGGTGTGGAAGAAGATGATGAAGAGGTATAAGTTAATGCTACTCTATGCATTACTAGGAACTGTAGTAGCTTCCTAAAGTCTATGCTCTTGATTAACTTTTGAGTGTAAGTTTTCATCCTGTCTTATCAGCCCTACTTTAGCCAATCATGTTTCAGTATCACAACATCATTAAATAATCTATGTGCATATTTGCTTGAGTTTTAATTATATGATCAGAATGAAAGCACAACAATGTAATTTCCCCTCTCTCTGCTAGTCCCATGGGGCCTGTCCATTGGAGATTGGAGTTGCATTATTGTGGTGGTGATGCTAGTTATGTTGGCTTCTTCCAGAACACTGATGTTGGTGCGTCTGTCCTTCCAGGTGATCCTCACGATATTTCATAAGGTTCTTTGGTGGTATTGTTCTAGGGCTCTCAGGTGCTGGCTGTAGGTAGTCCATGATTCTACTCTATACAGCATAGTGGGGAGACAAACAGCTCTTTAGACCAGGAATTTTATTTGGGCCTGTAGATCTTGTTCTTCAAAGACTCTTTTCCTGAGTCTGGTGTAAGCACCACTGGCACAACTTAGGCAATTGTTGACCCCAGAGTTGATGTCAGCCTTTGAGTTGAGAAGGCTGCCGAGGAAGGGGAAGTGATCAACGTTTTCAATAATTTTGTTGTCTACTTTCATGGTGGGCTGGTTGCATGGAGGTTGATGTAGGACCTGGGTCTTTTTGATGTTTAATGCTAGACCCAGGGATCCGTATGCCTTGGCAAAGGCATTCAGGATGTCCTGGAGGTCTTCTGTGGAGTGTGCTGCAATGGCGTTGTCATCTGCATAATGAAGCTCCATGGTGGTAGTGTTGCAGACTTTACTCTTGGCCTTGAACCTATTAAGGTTAAAAAGCCTGCAGTCAGTTCTGTATTCACCCTTTGCAGACATGTCACAATTGTCACGTGATGAGGGAGACTGCGCCATGACGGACGGCAGGAAGTGATAGACCGGGAAATTCAAAAGCGAACAACAAAAACAAACAAAATATTGCGACGGATGAGTAGCTATTATAGTTTAAATTGAAGTGATGGCTACCAATAGTCAGAGTAATGTTGTGGAGTTGTCCTGTGAAGTGAGTCAACCTTGTATGATGGCACAAAGAGTGATATGTGGAGAAGCTAGCGATAGCAGGGTTAGCTACCGACCCGTACCTTCTTCCTACCGATGTGTTCACGGATCTAGCAAAATCGTCCAGTCTGCCCGAGTTCAATCCACACGATCTGTACCACTATGTTACCAACGGAGTGTCCCCATACACAGGTGCTGACCTAAAAGCATACAAAAGTCTGGATGCTGACCAGTTCTTTGTAGCTGGTGGGGCTACAGAATTGCGGTGCTACTCTCACAGCAGGAGAATGTACCTCATAATGGCAAAGGTAAGACATAGCTAGCCAGCTGTCTATGTTTTTAACCTGTTTCCCCTAGGATGCCATCAAAACTCAAATCGACTCTGTAACCAAAAGCAGCTCATACTTTCCTTGCCATTTCATAGTAGGTTACACAGTCTTGCCATCTAGCTAGCATTTGGGTCATTCCATAGTCCACAACATTCAAAGGGGACAAGGAGGCATAATAAAACTGTCAGTAATGTTTTCAGTGTCTGAAGCCACGGATTCAAGTGTACTGGTTAGCATGAAGCAAAATACAATTAAATAATAAATATACAATTTGTATATTTTTAGCTGTTTTTGTGAAATTACAATCATTTTCTCATGTCCACTCTGACCATTTCTCACATTCATGTAAGGAAACACTTAAAAAAATCACATAAATCTCAGACTTTTATTGTTCTTATGAGCAAAAATACTTCCCTCTTCATATGAAATGTGTTAATTAATTAAATTAAAAATGCATAATTTTTTGGTTAAAATGTATATATATATATATATATATATATATATATATATATATATATATATAGTCAGTTCAGGTTCAGGCCTTGCCTGTTGGCACACTGCACGGCACAGCAGGAAATCACCATCGTACCATAAAAGTAAAATGAAAACTAGCTTCAAACAACGAAATGTCGAACTACAGCTAACATGCCTGCTTGTCTTAAATTTGACGCCCAAGTCTTCTGCCGTCCGTCATGGCGTTCATATTCCCCGCGAGTGGGACGTGACGTCACGTGCAAAGGGTCAATAGGATTGGGTGGAGTATGGCAGCAGTAAAGATGGCAAACAGGGTGGGTGCGATGAGGCATCCCTGTTTGACCCCTGTTTCCACAGTGAAGGACTCTGGCTCAGAGCTGCTGTTGCTGAGCACTGTGACTGACATGCCATCATGTAGATGCCTCGATATTCTGATGTATTTGTCAGGGCAGCCATATCTTGATGGTATGATCCACAGAGCCTGGCGGTCTACTGAGTCAAAGGACTTTGTCAGGTCTATTAAAGTCATGCACAAATGCTGCCTTTGTTCACGGCATTTTTCCTGGAGTTTGGTGTGCTGTAAATATCATGTCTGCCATACCTCTGGATGGGCAGAAGCCACACTGAGATTCTGGGAATACTTCCTCAGCCAGGGGTAACATGCAGTTTGCGAGGATGTCAATGAGGAAGGTGGCTTTTGTTGAGAGGAGTGAGATGCCCCCGTAGTTTCCACATTCCGCCTTGTCCCCTTTCTTGAATATCGCCACCATTAGAGCATCCCTCAGATCTGGTGGAAGTTCTTTTTCCCAGACCTTGAGGAGGAGGATATGGATGTAGTACATTAACTCTGGCCCACCTTCCTTTACAACCTCAGCTGGGATCCCATCTGAACAGGCAGCCTTGGTGTTCTTGAGGGTCCTGATGGCATTTTGAACCTCTGTCATAGTGGGCGGTTCCCCAATGTCTTCTGTGATGCGACTCTGGGGAATGAGGCTGGCAGTGCCTGTTTCACCTGTGCTGTTGCAGTTGAGGAGTTCTTGGAAGTGCTCCTTCCATTTGGCGTTAATGGACTTATAACTTCAGCAGCTCCTGCCCGTCCTTTGAGCGCAGAAGGTTTAAGCCGCGGTTGCTTGGACCATAGACGCCCTTAGTAGTGCTGAAAAAGCCTCTGATATCACCCAAGTCTGCCAGTCGCTGGATTTCCAGAGCCTTTTTTGTCCACCAAGAGTTTTTAAGCTCCCTTGCCCATCTCTGGACATCCACCTTGGCTCTGGAGTGAGTCGCTCTTTTAGCCTTGCAGGTTACATCGTTTTGCCAGACACGGAATACTTTCCTTTTCTTGGAGATGAGCTGTTCTATCTCTGTGTCATTCTCATCAAGCCAGTCCTGATGTTTTCTGGACTTGTGCTCAAGGGTTATTTTGCTGGTTTCAAGTATGGTGGATTTGAGTGGGCTCTAGTGCTTCTCAATGTCATCAGGATTTTCCTACTGGAGGGTTTCACCAAGACAGGCCTGAAATCACTACTGGATGGCAGTTTCATTCAGGCTTTCAAAGTTCAGTCTTAGACGAATCTGCTTCTTTTGAACCCTCTTCTTCCTCTTGAGTTTGATGGACATCATGGAGTGGATGAATCCACGATCTGTCCAGCGGTCATCTACATTGATCATGGGCCCTCACGATGGTCATGTCACGGTGGTTCCCGGTTTGTACAATGACATAGTCAAGGAGATACCACTGTTTGGAGCAGGGCTGTCTCCAAGATGCCTTAAATTTGTTTTTCTGGTGAAACAGAGTGTTAGTGATGGTGAGGTCATAGTAAGCATATTTGCTAAGAAGCAGAACACTATTGGAGTTGATGTTCCTGATGCCTTCCTTTCCTAGAGCCCTTCCAGAGGTGTTGATCCCGGCTGACCCTGGTGTTGAAGTCTCCTAAGAGAATAATATTATCCTCCTTGGGGATTCTTGACAGTGTCTCATCTAAGCAGGCATTGAAGGTCTCTTTTACTTCCTCTTCAGAGTCTAAAGTATGGGCATAGGCACTCACAATTGTGGCCATGTGGTTGTTGGCAAGCACCAGATGGATGGCCATAATACGTTCACTGATGCCCACAGGAAGTTCAGACAGGTGGCTGATGATCTGGATCCTGCTGGTAAATCCAATGCTATGGATCCTGTGCTCATCAGCAGTTTTTCCTTTCCAGAAGTGTAGCCACTCTCCTTCTCCTTCAGTTGTCATTCGTCTTACTGCCAGGTTTCAGAAAGGGCAGCTATGTCAATCTGGCATCTCTTCAGTTCTCTAGCGATGATCACCTTTCTCCCCTCCAGTCTGTCACTGGTTACACTATCCATCAGTGTGCGCACATTCCAAACTTCAAAGTTGATGTTTTTTCTGTTTCTGGCTGCATGTGGTGATCCCTCTGGACATGGTAGTCAGTCAGGATATATTAGGCAGGCTATTTTTAGGTCAGTTTTTCTAGCCCTTTCCCCAGGTGGGGTGAGCAGAATGGATCCTAAAGAACGCTGCTCAGTCATGGATGCAGCTACCCAAGGGCTTTTTCTACCTTGTTCCAAGAGCCCAGCGACTGAATCTAGCTCCCACCGTCTGATGTGCCAGCTCATGACTAGGGGCTTCCAGATCACACAATTCTGCCCCTATCACCCCTTGTTGGTCATCATAGAACTTAATCTCGGAGGTTAGGGTGGATTCCCTTTATTGAGAATGCCTGTGTGTGACCTTGTCTAATGTGGGGAGACTGGTGCACAGACAGCCACCACACAGTCCTTGACAGATCTGGGTCAGGATCCAGTGGCATGGAGTCCAAGACGACTGGGGGCCCAGTTCTGCTGCAGCCTTCGTCCACCTTCCCAGCCGTTGTGATGCCTCCCTAAAGCAGCTCCAGCAGTTTCTGCTTGTAGCAAAGCATCGCTGATGTTTATTTCACTTTCTTTCTTCTCCGTTATTCAAAATAATTAAAGTCTGTTTAAAATTTACTCAAAATATAGGGCAGATAAAAAGGGAGGTGTGTGGGTATGCAAATGATGAATATAAGCATCCAAAAAGCCAGCTCTCTGATGTTCATATATATATACATCACTTTGGTAGCTTTCAAATCCACATCACTTGGTACAGACTTTGGAAGCTTGTTCTGAAGTTCAAACCATTTTGACTGGTGTGAACACATCATGTGAACTTCAACACAGACAGTTGTTTGGATTATTTACGATGCGGAAGCAATTTCAATAAAGTCTGAATCAAATACAAGGAAGTGATGTCATGTGGGGTGTTTTGTGGGTTCACGGTCAGATGTTTTAGTTATTTGTTTTACCTTGGAAGATTTGCAACAGACAAAATGCAGAATATTATGAGTCAGTTAGGGTTGGTGTGGTGTTCCCAACACATAATATTAACCAGTGTGGGTTGGTTGGTTTTGATTGCGCACATTCAAATGTGATTGGTGCTGAATGAGGTGGAGGTCAGCTATTGGTTGTTCCTGAAGAGTATATAAGGCAGAATCGCCACCAGGGCGTTCTCTTGGTACTCCGCTCTACTCGGGATTGCTAGGTTGTTACAGCGTAATAATAAATATACTACGTTACTGTCATAAGTCTGCCGTGTGCACTTTCCAGTTATCTACTTAAACAGTTTAGAACAGTATTAGTGTTTCATACACCACAGTTTGGCGACGAGGATGGGCTGTTTAAGTTGGAAGTCACAGAGTTAGCATGTCAAGCAGCTCCAGCGAGGCAGAAGTAAACGACGAACAACCAGGGAGACGTTCGGTGAGTTAAAGGACCGTCGAACAGAAGATGGCATTCGGTAAGCCAGAAGATTTCCACTTCGAGGAAAGTGAGGAAAGTTTTGATAGTTATCGCCAGCGGTTAGAGCAGTACTTCGCAGCAAATGGATTGGACACTCGAGATTAGAAAACCAAAGCGGTATATCTTACGGTAATAGGAAAAAGGGCACATGGTTTGCTGATGGATTTGTGTGCACCATATAAGCCATCGGGTAAAACATATGAAGTACTGGTGGGAATGCTAGAAAAGCACTACATCCCGAAAACCAACTTTATTGCCGAGAGATGCAAGTTTCACGGAAGAAACCAAAAGGAAAACGAAACCATAAGTGAGTACATTGCAAATTTGAGAAAGTTAGCAGCCACATGCAAATTTGGAACATTTTTAGATGAAGCACTGCGTGATAGGTTTGTCTGTGGAGTTAAGAGCAGTGAGCTAAGAGATCGGTTACTCAATGCTGCTCACACAAACGACTTAACGTTACAGCTCGCAGTTGAAATGGCGCTTTCTTTTGAGGTAACAAAAGGCAACAGTGCGCAACAGTTTGCACAGAAAGGCTATAAAGCTAATGTGGTAGAAAAAAAGGCTAACCTAAAGCATAGAGAGGCTACGCTAAAGTCTACAGCTAATGGAAAGCCCTGCTATCGCTGCAATGGAAAAGGCCACAGACCGGATGAATGCAGGTTCAAGGACGCAGAGTGTCACCAGTGCAAGAAAAAGGGACACATCGCAAAAGCATGCCGTTCACCTAAAGAAGGAAGCTATGGCAAGGCATCGAAAGGGACCAGGCATTTGGAATGTTGCCACGCTCTCAAGCACGTGGACCAGAGCAACGCTCACAGTCTTCGGGCAGATGGAGATCCTATCCAGCCTCAGCTCTGCAGTGCCAGAGACGACTGCTGTGTGCCGACAAGGTGCATGGTGGATGCTGTACAGAACATTGACACTGGTCAGACATTGGACAGTGGAGGGGCCGAACTTTTTGCAATGGACACGGGTAAAGGTGACATTGTGAAACCCTACTATGTGTATGTCAGTGTAAATGGTACAAGGGTGAAAATGGAGGTAGACACTGGCGCAGCCGTGTCAGTGATATCTGAAACTCTACTTAAACGCAGGTTTAAAGATGTGAAACTTAGTCCTGCAAATTGTGTGCTGAAAACCTACAGTGATGAATCATTGCCGTTGATAGGAAAATTCGCAGCAAAGGTGAAATGCAAGTGTAGCCCGTGGAATTAGATACCACACAGTACACAATTACTTCCGGGGTTCTTGTAGCTTTAATTTTATTGTTTGAACCTTCGAATGCAGATCGTTTTACTGAGTGCATAAATTCCTGTCTCTTTCGAGCAAACAGCTCATAAATGTTCACAGATGTGGCAAGTTTAACAGAAAAGATTTTAAAACGAAAATAATAAATACAAAATACAACATACGGTGCAAAATACGGCAGTGGACTATGTATGTTAAACAGGGTTTAACAAAGACATGTGGAACTTCCTGAAGATCGCGCAACTTCTCACTCTGTCAGTTACCTTTAAACAGAATTAAAATGCATATAAAACCTTTACATTTCCCTTACTACCCAAATACAATGGCATGGTGTGGCTTTATGCACGCCAACATTACCTTGTCATGCCTGCAATGGCGAACAGTGGTCGACGGCTCGCGCCCAAAATCACCGAACATCAACTCCAGTAGCGTCTAAATCAAACCATCTTGTCAAATTACCGACATACAATATTGTTTGGAATAATGTTACAGGTATATTTCACAAGATATTTACCTCTACTTACCACGGAGTCAGAGCACCGTCACACCGCAATCTTCAGGTGGTTCACACAAAAAAAGAAAGAATACCCAAGATGCACTTGGATAACTTGCAGAAAGAGTACCCAAGATGCACTTGGTAACTTGCACGGAGTTACAATAAAAGTCCGCAACACTGCCACTTACTGGTCAAAACATGCAATGACAACCAAAACTATAAAAATACACTCACAATCTGCTTCACAATTTAATTACATCAAATGACATTTTACATGGCTTGACAGTGTAACAATTATATGCAGTGGCTTGCAAAAGTATTCATACCCCTTGAACTTTTCCACATGTTGTCACGTTTCGACCACAAACATAAATATATTTTATTGGAATTTTATCTGAAAGACCAACACAAAGTGGCACAAAATTGTTAAGTACAAAGAAAATTATACATGATTTTAATTTTTTTTTACAAATAAAAAACTGAAAAGTGCGGTGTGCAAAAGTATTCAGCCCCCTGAGTCAATACTTTGTGGAACCGCCTTTTGCTGCAATTACAGCTGCAAGTCTTTTGGGGTATGTCTCTACCAGCTTTGCACATCTAGAGACTGAAATTTTTGCCCATTCTTCTTTGCAAAACAGCTCAAGCTCAGTCAGATTAGATGGAGAGCGTTTGTGAACGGCCGTTTTCAGATCTTGCCACAGATTCTCAATTGAATTTGGGTCTGGACTTTGACTGGGCCATTCTAACACATGAATATGTTTTGTTTTGAACCATTCCATTGTAGCCCTGGCTTTATGTTTAGGGTCGTTGTCCTGCTGGAAGGTGAACCTCCGCCCCAGTCTCAAGTCTTTTGCAGAGTCCAACAGGTTTTCTTCCTAAGATTGCCCTGTATTTGGCTCCATCCATCTTCCCATCAACTCTGACCATCTTCCCTGTCCCTGCTGAAGAGAAGCACCCCCAGAGCATGATGCTGCCACCACCATGTTTGACAGTGGGGATGGTGTGTTCAGAGTGATGTGCAGTGTTAGTTTTCCGCCACACATAGCGTTTTGCATTTAGGCCAAAAAGTTCAATTTTGGTCTCATCTGACCAGAGCACCTTCTTCCACATGTTTGCTGTGTCCCCCACATGGCTTCTGGCAAACTGCAAACAGGACTTCTTATGGTTTTCTTTGAACAATGGCTTTCTTCTTGCCACTCTTCCATAAAGGCCAGATTTGTGCAGTGCACGACCAATAGTTGTCCTGTGGACAGATTCCCCCACCTGAGCTGTGGATCTCTGCAGTTCGTCCAGAGTCACCATGCGCCTCTTGGCTGCATCTCTGATCAGTGCTCTCCTTGTTCGGCCTGTAAGTTTAGGTGGACGGCCGTGTCTTGGTAGGTTTGCAGTTGTGCCATACTCTTTCAATTTCCGGATGATTGATTGAACAGTGGTCCGTGAGATGTTCAAAGCTTGGGAAATCTTTTTATAGCCTAACCCTGCTTTAAAATCCTCCACAACTTTATCCCTGACCTGTCTGGTGTGTTCCTTGGACTTCATGATGCTGTTTGCTCCCCAATATTCTCCTAACAAACCTCTGAGGCCGTCACAGAACAGCTGTATTTGTTCTGAGATTAGATTACACACAGGTTGACTCTATTTAGTCATTAGGTCAACATTCGATCATTCAGCAATCATCAGGCAACTTCTGAAGGCAATTGGTTGCACTCAGAGAAAAGGGGGCTGAATACTTTTGCCCACCGCACTTTTCAGTTTTTTATTTGTAAAAAAAATTAAAATCATGTATAATTTTCTTTGTACTTCACAATTGTGTGCCACTTTGTGTTGGTCTTTCACATACAATTCCAATAAAATATATTTATGTTTGTGGTCGTAACGTGACAAAATGTGGAAAAGTTCAAGGGGTATGAATACTTTTGCAAGCCACTGTATATTAACAGTTAAACTATACTAAATTTAAGTGGAAAATCATTTAACATATTTAACAGATTTACCACCCGGCTACATACTCCCCTGCAAATATAGTCAACGTCCTCCGTGACTACGAAACATGAACTGACTCAAATACTCCCTGCAAGGCCTTTTCAAAGAGAGCAGCACCCAGGCTTGTCAAAACCTTAGAGACCATGTCTGTGCTGACTGAGACTGCATTACAGGCTGACTTTGGCAGATGAAATGGGTTTGAATGAGATCCAGCCATTTCCCGCTTGCTTTTCCTAATGGCAGGTTTAGGTGCATAGGTTCTACGTCCTGCTCCACACCAGCATCATCTGTCAGTGCGGGCCTGTCCCTGTTTTCAATAATGGGCAAGTCACTGTCGCTAACGTCTGGATGCACATAATTAACACATTCTGTTTCTGTGCCACGATTTCTCATATCTGAATAACCTTCCTCAGGTCCTTCACCGTCACTCTCATCTGTGGGTGCTGTCTCATGTAAACTAACACTTTCTGCTGCAAGAGGCAGGTTAGGTACTTGCACAAGCCGGCGAGGGATGACTTCCTCAACAATAACAAAATCAGCCTCAGGTGACTCAGGCTCATCCTCAGCTACAGGCTGTGTAGTGGTCT
Organism: Lampris incognitus; assembly: GCF_029633865.1. Lineage (NCBI taxonomy): Eukaryota > Metazoa > Chordata > Actinopteri > Lampriformes > Lampridae > Lampris > Lampris incognitus. The sequence continues at coordinate 46,730,497 of NC_079213.1, read as the reverse complement.
GTAACCTAGTTCTAGTTCTTGGTTTGGGAACTGGTTTTGCACAAGGTCGCAACTCCGACCTATGAACTCTTTTAATGGGACCTCCCTCAAAAGGTTCAACGGTGTGTGTGGTACCCCTGATGTCAACTACCTTGTAGACTGTTGAGGTCCATGTGTCCTGAATCTTATGTCTACCTGGGGGTCTGTGACGTAGGAAAACCAACTGACCAATGTCCACAGGAGGACAATACACCTTCTCATTTTTGCAGTGAGATCCTCTCAGCTGCCTTCTGCTCTGAGTACTCTCTGGCTCTCTCGTGTGCCTGTCTGAGTCTCTCCTGATGAACAGACAACCAATCCTCTTTCCTGTCTGACACACACTCACTCCCTAATAAAGCATCTATTGGGAGATGTGGCTGAACCCCGAAAAGCAAATAATAAGGCGAGTACCCTGTGGTGGAATGAGGAGTGACAGTATAGGCATATACTACTTCAGACAGATGCTCTGGCCAACGCTTTTTTTCCTCTGGTGGGAGTGTCCTTAACAAGTCATGGAGTGTGCGATTGTATCTTTCACACTGACCGTTTCCCTGTGGCCTGTAGGGAGTTGTCCGTGTCTTTTTACCCCCATAGAGTTAGCACAGCTCTGCTATAATTTCACTCTCGAAATTTCGACCTTGGTCTGAGTGCAGTCTCTCTGGGACCCCATATTTCATGAACCACTCCCTGAGCAAAACTTTAGCTGTAGTGTCAGCCTTCTGGTCTTTGGTAGCATACGCTTGTGTGAACTTTGTAAACACATCGGTCACAACAAGGACATTTTCACGGCCATCTGAAGCTGCCTCCAACACTGTAAAATCAACAGCCACCACTTCTAGAGGTCGGGAGGCCAGGAATGCCTGAACTGGAGCATGGATTTTTGGCTGAGGCATCTTGGTCAAAATGCACTGCTCGCATTTTTTAACCCAGCTTTCAACATCCTCGCATAGCCCTACCCAAAAACACCTCCCTCTTAGCAAGTTTACAGTGTGCTCTATGCCCTGATGTCCCATGTTGTTATGTACATTTTCTAGAACTTGGTCCCTCAAACAACTAGGCACGAGTAACTGCCACACTTCTCCATGACGTGGGTCTGTGATAATCCCGTACAACCAACCTTCTCGTTGTTGTATGCATCTCCATTGTTTCAACAATCTTTCACTTGAATAGACAGGGCTGCTCTCTCTCTGGGACATGGCCTCCTCCCCCGATCCCAAAATGCCCTAAACTCTTTTAGGGTGGGGTCACTGGCCTGAAAACCTACCAGCTCCTCTCTGGTATAACCTGGCAGTGTGGGGGTGTTGCCCTGTTTAGTACCTGTCTCACCAGACCTCGACTCACCAGCACGGATCTGTCTCACTTTGTAACACTCCAGACCTCTAGAGACAAGACCAGGATCCAGAACTGTTCCTCGCTCAATCAGGTTACACACAGCGATACAGCTGTCAAAATCCGAGTCAGGGTCTGTTTCAGGTTCCCCTGCAAACTCCTGCCTAGAGAGAGCATCTGCGGCGGCATTAATGCAACCAGGACGGTACTTAACCTCGAAATCAAAAACAGACAGTTGCGCACCCACCTCTGCTCTATAGCAGCTAACTTGGCTGTCTTGAGGTGGCAGAGGGGATTGTTATCAGTCAGGACAACAAACTTTGAACCAAGCAAGTAACCCCTGAATTTTTCAGCAACTGCCCATTTTAAGGCAAGCAACTCCAACTTCATGCTACTATAATTACGTTCATTCTTCTCAGCCTGGCGTAGTCTGCGGCTAGCATATGCTAGGACACGTCTGGTGTCACCTTGCTGCTGACACAATACAGCGCCTAATCCATGCTGACTAGCATCTGTCTCAACTACAAATGGTTGTGTGAAGTCGGCAAAACCCAAAATGGGAGCAGAGGTAAGTTTTTCCGTTAACTGCTCAAAGGAAGAGTCACACTCTGGTGTCCACATATTTAACAAAACTGGTGACCTACTTTCCCTGTTTTTTTCACACCTGAACATTTGTTGACTAGGTCATGCAGTGGCCCGGCAATCTGTGAGAAGCCTCGAATGAATCTCCTGTAGTAACTACAGAAACCCAAGAACGACTGCAGCTCTTTGGCAGTGGTTGGGACCTCCCAGTTCTTAACAGCAGAGACCTTGGAGGGGTCAGTTCCTATACCTTCTGCTGACACCTGATGACCCAAAAACTTTACTGACTGTTGTAGAAAAGCACACTTCTGCAACTTCACCTTAAGGCGCGTCTCTGCCAGTCTCTTAAACACAGTCTCAAGTATCTCCAAATGCTGCTCAAATGTCTATGAAAAAACCAAGATGTCATCTAGGTAGACCAGGAGTATCTGAAAAATGAGATCATTCATAGTAACTTGCATAAGTCTCTGAAATGTAGCTGGACCGTTACAAATACCAAAAGGCATTCTCACATACTCATACAGACCAAACGGTGTAGTAAATGCAGTCTTAGTCCGATCTCTCTCATGCATAGCTACCTGGTGGTATCCGCTCGCCAGATCTATGGTCGAAAAGAACTTTGCCCCTCTCAGCGCATCAAAACTGTCATCAATTCTCGGGAGCGGGAATGCATCATGTCTTGTCTTTGAGTTGAGTTTCCTGTAATCGACACATAGCCTCAGACTACCATCTGCCTTTCTCACTAGTACTATGGGCGAAGCATAAGCACTGGAGCTTTCTTGAATGACCCCTTTTTTTAGCAGCTTGCCAATATGTTCCCTGACTTCACTGCACTGTGTGGGTGGGATTCGTCTGTATGGCTGTGTTACAGGTATGTCATCTGTCAGATGGATCTCATTTTGTACTTTGTCAGTGTGGCCTAGATCGTCATCTTCTGTTGCAAACACAAAAGAGTACTTCTCCAGTAACAAAGTCAGCTGTGCTTGCTGTTCTGGGCTACCACAAAAATTGAGCTTGCCGAGAAGTTCCTGCACATCTGTCGGTGTTTCAGGGTGTTCACTGATACTCACTTGTTCAGTGTCTGCTGAGATTCTCTGGAACTGTACCTCACAAAGCTCATCACTTTTCACACAGGCTACCTGAGTCAAAACCCCTAGCCTAGTCCGTGGCCCTAGCCAGATATCTTCATCAGACATGTTCATGACTCGGACTGGAAAAATGTGATTGCCCGATGAAACCAAAGTAGGCACAACAACCAAACCTCCAGGAACCGGGACACCCACAGACTCCAGCAACAAAAAAGAACCATCCTCACTCACGGTCCTGAGTCCCCTAGCCATAACTGTAGCAGCAGATGAAGCAGGTATATGGACTACATCCTTACCAGCTACCCTAGCGAAAGAGAGTCTGTCTGTTGCATGTACTGCATGAAGATGATTAAAAGCCTCTCTCCAGTTTGAGTCAAACCTCTCCTGCAGTGTGGTGTCAAACTCAGTGTGTACTAGCTCTCTGCATTTTTTGACAATGTTCATCCCTATTAGACCTGGAACAGAGGAAGAGTGTTCAGAATCTTTAACTATCAGAAAACCTCGCCCTGGGATAGTCAGACCCATGGCTTCTACATCAAGCTCCACATAGCCCATATAGGGTATGTCTAATCCATTAGCTGCAGTGATCTTTAACCACTCAAATGCCGGGTGAATGTCTTCACCTTTCACTGACAGGTGTTCCCTAAAAAAACTCTCAGAAATTGTACTGACCTGGCTACCAGTGTCAAGTAAGCAGGACACTGTAACACCTTGTAGTTTCACCTCAACAGTTTTACATTCTCCGACTGCACGCTCTAAGATCCTGCTTCTGTCTGGTGTCTCTTTTGGTGAGCCAGCTTCCTCCCCTCGAGTTGTGTGGCTCATGACAACTGAGGGTGCGAGTTTTCCTGCACTACAGAAGAACTAGGTGTTGCGTCCCCTTGAACCCCTCTGGCCTGTGAGCATTTTCTTGCAATGTGACCTATGCCTCTACACTTGAAACAGATAGGCTGACCATCTGGTGTGAACTTTGGCTGGGGTCTAGGTCGTGGCTTGGGCTCTAGGAATGTCTGTTGAGTGCTGCGCTTACTCAGTTCACCTACAGCAAAGGCTAGATCAGCGAGTGTTTTGCCTAACTCTGCTAGCTGTTTTTCCTGATGGGCTACTGCTCTCCGAACATCATTTAATGCAGTACCTTGGTCATTGCTTGTTTTAATAGTAGAGCACTGGGTTTCTGGAACCTCTGATGTAACTTGGTTGCTCTTTATGACCCTGGGACGATGAGACCTGCTGTCCTCCATCTCCCACAGGAGGGCCTCGTTCCTCACATCTAGAAGACTGCTCTTTGGTTTGTCTCTAACCATTTTCCTGAGTTCACGCCTGAGTGCTGCTTCTCTTAAACCCTCAATAAACCGGTCTCTAAGCACAGTTTTCTCATTAGGTATTACATCTGTGGACTGTTTCACTACAGAGCTCAAAATCTGGGATAGTGCATGGGAGTAGTCACGGAGGTCTTCTCCATCAGTTTGGTTACGGTTGTAAAAGGTCTGCAAAAGCTGTGTGGAACTGCGCTTGTCCCCAAATGCATTGCTCAGGTAAGAGTATAAATCACTGGGCCCCACTGACTGACCCCTCATGCATAGTCTCACCTCTTCTAATGCAAGGTCACGCAATAGAGATAGTATGTAGTCACATTGTTCTTCTGTGGTTTGCTCTCTGTATCTTAAAACCCTTTCAACCTCTTCAATAAACTCTTCGACAGATCTCCTGTCTGTACCACACTCCCCACTAAATGCTTGGATCTGGCGTTCTCTTGGAACGTAAATGTATGAACGTGTGGGTGCACTGTTATCACTTGCTCTCTGAGCCCTTGCTTCACCATTTAACCTGGTGAGCTCATCTCGCAGTCTGGCGAGCTCTTGCAAGGTGGTCTGCATTTCTTCTGTAGCACCTTCACCTATACCCGTTATGCCACCTGAGGTGTGGCCATTATCATTACGTGAACTCCCTTCACCACCAGAATCACTAGACATAATGATATATTAATCTTTACTCAGTCCAGTATAAATGAGGATATTTAGTTCAAAACCTGGTTAAAGGATACTACAAGGACAGTCTTTAACTTGGAGCCTTGCTGGATCTTGGTCTTTGTAGCTGAAGTTAGCGCTGGAGTCCTCTGCGCTGGTACGGCTGAGTCGTGTGAAACAGGAAGCACCAGAACCTCGTAGAGCCCCTCACGTCGTCTCTCGATGGTCACCACCTCCACAGCAAGTTGGCTTCAGACTCAACACCAACGGACGTCACCAGCAATCTTCACCACTGCCGTATTTTTTTTAAAGTAAAAATAAGCCACTCTGTTGCCAATTTAAAAAAAAAATGTTTTAGCTACACCACACTCCTGGTACCAAAATTATGTAGCCCGTGGAATTAGATACCACACAGGACACAATTACTTCCGGGGTTCTTGTAGCTTTAATTTTATTGTTTGAACCTTCGAATGCAGATCGTTTTACTGAGTGCATAAATTCCTGTGTCTTTCGAGCAAACAGCTCATAAATGTTCACAGATGTGGCAAGTTTAACAGAAAAGATTTTAAAAGGAAAATAATAAATACAAAATACAACATACGGTGCAAAATACGGCAGTGGACTATGTATGTTAAACAGGGTTTAACAAAGACATTTGGAACTTCCTGAAGATCGCGCAACTTCTCACTCTGTCAGTTACCTTTAAACAGAATTAAAATGCATATAAAACCTTTACATTTCCCTTACTACCCAAATACAATGGCATGGTGTGGCTTTATGCACGCCAACATTACCTTGTCATGCCTGCAATGGCGAACAGTGGTCGACGGCTCGCGCCCAAAATCACCGAACATCAACTCCAGTAGCGTCTAAATCAAACCATCTTGTCAAATTACCGACATACAATATTGTTTGGAATAATGTAACAGGTATATTTCACAAAATATTTACCCCTACTTACTACGGAGTCAGAACACCGTCACACCGCAATCTTCAGGTGGTTCACACACAAAAAAAAGAAAGAATACCCAAGATGCACTTGGATAACTTGCAGAAAGAGTACCCAAGATGCACTTGGATAACTTGCACGGAGTTACAATAAAAGTCCGCAACACTGCCACTTACTGGTCAAAGCATGCAATGACAACCAAACCTTAAAAATACACTCACAATCTGCTTCACAATTTAAATACATCAAATGACATTTTACATGGCTTGACAGTGTAACAATTACATATATTAACAGTTAAACTGTACTAAATTTAAGTGGAAAATCATTTAACATATTTAACAGATTTACCACCCGGCTACACAAGGAACGCTCAGAAAACCTAGAACTACTAGTCGTGAAAGGAAGAGGTCCTGCATTAATGGGCAGAGACTGGATAAGTCAATTAAAGTTAGACTGGTCAAGAGTCAACAGAGTGGCTCATGATACAGTGGATGATGTGTGTGCCAGACATGCATCAGTGTTCAAACCTGAGCTAGGCAATCTAAAAGGTATTGAAGCCAGACTACATGTAGTTCCAGATGCAGTGCCCAAGTTCTGTAAGCCTAGAAACGTGCCTTATGCATTAAGAGAAGCCGTAGAGAGAGAACTGGCAAAATTGGAAGCATCTCACCCATTAATTACAGTGAGTGGGCAGCTCCAATAGTTTGTGTGCCTAAAAATGATGATAGTGGGAGAATATGTGGAGACTACAGGGTCACCATCAATCCATGGTTGAATGTGGAACAGTATCCACTACCCAAAACCCAAGATTTATTTGCTAAACTAGCAGGAGGTCAGCAGTTTACCAAATTAGACTTGTCGCAGGCTTATCAGCAAGTTCTGTTAGAGGACAATTCAAGACATTACCTAACTATCAACACACACAGAGGGTTGTATCACTACAATAGGTTACCCTACGGTGTTGCTAGCGCCCCTGCTATTTTTCAAAAGATTATGGATCAGGTTCTTCAGGGTATGGAAGGGGTCATCTGTTATTTAGATGACATTTTAATTACTGGAAAAGATACAGAAAGGCACTTGACTAACTTGGAAGAGGTGCTTAGTAGACTTGAAACTTACAATCTCAGGGTTAAAAGAGAGAAGTGTGCATTCATGCAGAACAGCGTTTCATACTTAGGGCATGTCATTGATGCCATGGGCATACATCCAATGAAGGAAAAGACAGATGCTATTCAGAGGGCTCCAGTTCCGAAAAATGTAACTGAACTCAGGTCATTCTTAGCTCTGTTAAACTACTATGGGAAGTTTATCCCTAATCTATCTACTCTGATTCATCCAATGACAGCATTGCTGCATAAAGATGCAATGCAAGTGCATTTGATAGTGCAAAGAAGTCTCTTCAGTCAGATAAATTCTTAGTACATTTTGATGCAGAGTTACACATCATACTAGCATGTGATGCTTCTTCTTATGGAGTTGGTGCTGTAATCAGCCACAAAATGAAAGATGGAAGTGAGAGACCTATCGCATTTGCATCCAGAATGTTAACTAAAACAGAACAGAATTACTCTCAACTGGAAAAAGAGGCACTGGGTCTTGTTTTTTGAGTTATGAAATTCCATGAGTATCTTTATGGAAGGAAATTCTTGTTATTGACAGACCACAAGCCACTGCTGAAAATTCTGGGGCCTAAAACAGGTGTGCCAACACTGGCCGCCGCTAGATTACAAAGGTGGGCTCTAATTTTGGCAGCGTATACATACGAAATCCAGTTCAAGAAGTCAGAGCAGCATAGCAATGCTGATGCTTTATCAAGATTACCTGTGAAGCCTGATGTAGATGTGGTGTCAAACCCAATTTACAGAGTGTCTTACCTGGAAGACTTACCTCTTACTGCCAGAGAAATAGCCAAAGAAACAGACAGAGATCCTGTGTTAAGAGTGGTTAAACAGTTGGTGTTAACTGGATGGCCTAAACATGTACAGGATGAGTCACTGAAGCTTTATTTTCAGAGAAAATTAGAGCCTAGCATTGAGGATGATTGTTTATTATGGGGTTACCATGTGGTAGTGCCTGATAAACTAAGAGACAGGCTATTGTCGGAATTACATGAGCACCACTGGGGAATAGTTAAAATGAAGTCCCTCGCCAGAAGTTTATTCTGGTGGCCTACATTAGATGACAGTATTGAACGCGAAGTGAATCAGTGTACTATTTGTCAGCAGCAGCGTAGTATGGCTACTACCGCACCGATACATACATGGAAATGGTCTTCGAGTCCATGGGAAAGAGTACATCTTGATTTTGCTGAGGACCACAAGCAGATGATTTTAGTAGTGATGGATGCCTATGCTAGATGGCCAGAGATAGTTCCCATGACCACTACTACTTCATCTAAGACAATTAAAGCAATGAGAAATTTATTTGCAGCTTATGGGTTGCCTAAAGAGGTTGTAACTGATAACGGACCTCAGTTCGTATCGCAAGAGTTTGAATCATTTTTGACTAAAAATGGAGTAAAACACATCAAGTCACCTGCATACCATCCTGCAAGTAATGGTTTAGCTGAAAGATTGGTCCAAAATCTTAAGAAATCCCTTGCAAAGAATAGAGCCATTGGTGGTATGACGCTTGAGCACTGTGTAGCAAATTTTCTGATTGGGTACAGAAACACACCCCATACTAAGACAGGGAAGACCCCAGCTGAGTTATTTCTGAGAAGACAAGTGCGAACCAGGTTGTGTCTTATCAAACCAAAGTTCTCTCAGAGAATGCAGACCGAGTCTGAACCAAATCTTCCCCGTGTTAGGTCTTTTAATGTTGGTCAACACGTATTGGTAAAAAATTACAGGGGAGGGGAGAAATGGTTGAATGGAGTTATAAGTGAAGTGTTGGGTCCTGTCACATACAGTGTTGAAGTAAATGGAAATTGTGTGAAAAGACATGTGAACCAGATGTTGGGTGTCAAAGGAAATCCAGATCAGACTCAAATGGACTCTTGTGATGGAGCTTCTTGGGAGATTGATGATTTCAATGCAGACACTCATGTGTCAGAACATCCTGAACCACAGGTTGTGGAAGAACGACCTGTAAAACCACCACCGCCAGTTGTGGAAAGGAACACTCGTCCTGTGAGAGACAGACGTCCTCCTGATAGACTGAACTTGTGACTGACATGCAGACTGGTTATGAAAAATAAATAAATAAAAGAAATATGTAATGTAATGTATGGTTACTGTTGAAGAAATACTGTACATGGTTATGAGCTTAAGAGCAAAAAAAGGATACGTTAGAATCCTAAAAAAAAAGAAGTTTGAATTTACAGGGGAGGAGCTGTCGTGTTCCCAACACAGAATATTAACCAGTGTGGGTTGGTTGGTTTTGAATGTGCACATTCAAATGTGATTGGTGCTGAATGAGGTGGAGGTCAGCTATTGGTTGTTCCTGAAGAGTATATAAGGCAGAATCGCCACCAGGGCGTTCTCTTGGTACTCCGCTCTACTCGGGATAGCTAGGTTGTTACAGCGTAATAATAAATATACTACGTTACTGTCATAAGTCTGCCGTGTGCACTTTCCAGTTATCTACTTAAACAGTTTAGAACAGTATTAGTGTTTCATACACGACAGTTGGAAAATGGACTGTGTGTTGTAGAGGCATCATCTTGTACACATTCATTCATTTTCCAAGCCACTTATCCTAATTAGGGTCGCAGGGGTGCTGCATCCTATCCCAGGGCACATTAGGCGGAAGATGTTTTTGTTGTACAAATGATTTCGTCTCGTCTCGTCATCAGCCACTTCTAGCGGTGTCAACAAGCTAAGTAGGGCACTCTAGACGTCCCTCCAGCTCCTCCTGGGGGAACCCAAGGCATTCCCTGGCCAGATTGGAAATGTAGTCTCTCCAGCTAGTTCTGGGTCTACCCCGGGTCTCCTCCCAGTTGGACATGCCCGGAAAACCTCCAAAGGAAGGTACACAGGAGGAATCCTAATCAGATGCCTGAACCACCTCAACTGGCTCCTTTCAACGCGAAGTAGCAGCGGCTCTACTCTGAGCTCCCTCCGGATGTCCGAGCTCCTCACCCTATCGCTAAGACTGAGCCCAGACACTCTACGGAGGAAACTAATTTCAGCCACTTGTATCCGCAATATCACCCTTTGGTCACTACCCAAAGTTCATGACCATAGGTGAGGGTTGGTTGTACACATGTTGTACACATGACATAAACAAATTAAGCTAATACCAATAAATGCCATAACAAGAGGATGACACATTTCAAACAACTTGAGATATAGCCACAAGAGCCGAAACGGCATCCTCAAATGGTGCAACCCATTATGTGACAGACATAACATCGCAGAGCCACAGTCAACCAGAGCAGCAAAGTAAGTCGTATAGTAAGCCAGGGCAGTTTCTTCTCTTAGCCTAGATTGTTGATTTGACAAAGAAACGTTGAATATCCATTTCTCAAATTATTTCAAGAAAGCATTGGTGAGCTTAAGTGTGTAACATCATATGTTGGTCATGGGTACGAGTCCCCATGTCAGAAGGCTACTGCCATATCACAGCATTGAAATTTAAGAGCATCCAGAAATTTGTTTTCATGAAAGGAATCACAGTCACATAATATCTGTATTTTTTTTAAGTACAGAAAGATTGGCTATTAATTCTCTGCTAGTACAAAACAAAAATGCCCTCATTTTGTGGTTAAGGCCACTAAGGGATTCAATGAACCCACTTAACCCACAGACAGCCTCAAATATCTAACCAGAAGGTGCGCTTGCTATTGGACAATGTGAAAGGAACCAGACAAACTATTGTATACGCAGGTCTGGACTTTTGTGAACATTGGTCCATATTTTTTTTAAACCTGTTATATGTGAAAGCAGCCTTGGTGTTCTCAGTAGTTCAGTGACCTCTCTTGCAGCGTCCACCAGAAAACAGCTGGCGTCCTTTTGCTATAAACTGTTCCACTGATTGCTTTGTCACATCAACTAGCTGCAAAGCTTCATCACAGCAACTAGCTTCATCACATCAACTAGCTGTAAAGCTTCATCACAGCAACTAGCTTCATCACATCAACTAGCTGCAAAGCTTCATCACATCAACTAGCTGTAAAGCTTCATCACAGCAACTAGCTGTGAAGCTTCATCACATCAACTAGCTGCAAAGCTTCATCACATCAACCAGCTGTGAAGTTTCATCACATCAACTAGCTTTAAAGCTTCATCACAGTAACTAGCTGTAAAGCTTCATCACAGTAACTAGCTGTAAAGCTTCGTCACAGCAACTGGCTGCACAGCTTCATCACATCAACTAGCTGCAAAGCTTCATCACAGCAACTAGCTGTGAAGTTTCATCACATCCACTAGCAGGAAAGCTTCATCGTAGGAACTACCTGCAAAGCTTCATCCAATCAACTAGCTGCAAAGTTTCATCACATCAACTAGCTGCAAAGCTTCATCACATCAACTAGCTGCAAAGCTTCATCACAGCAACTAGCTGTAAAGCTGCATCACAGAGTAAATTAGGACCCACTTGCTCTATTTTAACCATTTGCATTTGTTAATGTTTATAGTGTGAATTAATGAAATAACATTTACTGTATTTATGAGATGTAAATTTACTTCTTGCCTGCATTCTCACTCTGGAGCATAGCTATTGAACATGTGACAGCAATGCATCCCATGGACGTCTTGGTGACGATACGATGACATGGAAAATATTTTAAATGAGACAAATAAACACTTCCATATTAGAAGCTCATCTTTGTCAGTCACAAACACAGTCAGTGAGGACATTTATGTAGAAGACTGTACTGCTGGGACCCGGGTGTTCGTTTTTTTATTATTTTTTGTTGTTGCATGCCTTGCTTTACAAAGGATGAATTCAGTAGTCACTAATACTTAACGAAGCCTTCATTTGTGTCGTTATTATAATCTTACCGTCACTTTCAAGGGAACCTACGGAAGCTCGGTCACATTGGTGGCAGCGATGTTTGACCTCCTACCAGACAGTGTGTGCATATTTATACCGTGCACCTTGGCCTCAAAGCTGCTGTGTGTAATGCGGCTAATATGTTTGTGCACTTCAGCTCAGCGTTCAACACCATTGTCCCAGATGCCCCTCCATGTCCTTGTACGTATACTGGTACAGTCTGTCTTGTCCATCTACCTCAGGCATGTATGTAAGTAACCTAACATTTCAGCAATACTGATATATTCTCTGCATAACTGCACTTTATCACCTCTTATTTCACGAGTCTATAGTCAACCCTTGTGTAAATATGGAGAATGTTGTGTTGTAGTGTTGTCATTCTATGTTAAGTACACCAAGAGAACCACAAAACCAGAGTCACACTCCATGTATGTGCAAACTTATATGGCCAATAAACAGGATTCTGATAATTGAGATAAAAGATGTACTCTATTATCCCCGTGGGGAAAGTCATCATCTGCGTTTAACCCATCCCAACACACACACTGAAAGCAGTGTGCTGCTGTCGTGCAGCGCCGGGGGACCAATTGCAGTTCTTCTTGCCATGACTGTCGTTAAATTCAGTTTGAGCTGGTCGCTGGCCACCAGTTGTCCCTATTGTTAAATATTCAAGATTCAGTAGATTGTATTGCCACACAACACACAAACCGGTTGGGGTTTTTTGTTTAGCTTTGTGTTAAAATACCCAACATAAATCCAAACAGTAAATAAATACTTAGGATACACATAAAATTGCATAGTCGTTAAGGGGAATTAGGGGTCATGGATGGGGGGGTAGAGTTGAGAGTTCTTATTGCATTGGGGAAAAACTCTCTGAAACAGGTGTTTTTTTGCACTGATTGACCTGTAGCATCTCCCTGATGGATTGGGTTTACAGAGATAGTTGGCTGGGTGGGTGGGGGGGGGGTCGTTGAAGGTTTTACTAATGTGGTTGGCTGTGCGGGTGGTAGTGAGGGAGTCCATGGGGGAAGGTCACATTCTATGATTTTGGAGGACTTTTCACTATCCCTTACGGCTTGATTTTGGTGATGCGGTCTGTGGTTCCGTACCAGACTGTAAAGGAGGATGTGAAGATGGTTTGGACCATGTACTTCCTGATTTTCCTCAGGTCATTGTTATGCCTTTTGATGATGGAGTTGGTGTTGATGTCCCATTTTAAGTTGTTGCTGATATGAGGGCCAAGGACTTTGAAGGAGTCTGTCAAGGTTATGAGTTGGTCAGCAATATGGACGTGTTCTTTGTTTTGAAGTTAATGGATAGTTCAATAGTCTTGGAGGTATTGAGCAGGAGGTTGTTATTGCACCATAGTGATGCCCTGTCCATGACTCGCTGGTATAGAGTCCCGTTGTTGTCCGAGATGAGGCCCACAACGGTGGTATCGTCTGGATACTTGAATAATTGGACTGTGTTTACCATGGAGGTGAACTGGTTAATGTACAGGGGGTAGGGCAACCCTGGGGCCACCATTGCTGAGGGACAGGGGGCAAGATGTGCAGCTGTTCCCCTTGACTCTTTGTTATCTGTTGGTTAGAAAGTCCATGAACCAGTGGTTTGTGACTGGGTTGATGTTCATATCCTGTAGTTTGGAGAGGAATATTGTAATGAATGCCAAGCTGAAGTCAATATACAGGATGTGTGCGTAGGTGTTAGGTGTCTCCAGATGTTGGAATGTGTTAGAGAGTACCAAACTGATGGCATCCTTTACTGACCTGTCGGCACACTAGGCAAATTGAATGCAGTTGGGATGGAGGATTTGAGATAGTCAAGGACCAGGTGCTTGAATGATTTCATCGCCACGGATGTAGGGGCAATAGGTCTGTCGTTAATGACGGACCGGGATGGTGGTGGATTATTTAAAGCATTGTGGGACCAAAACATACTTGCTTACACAGAGTCACGAAACCGGAGTCAAATTCCATGTGCAAACCTACATGGCCAATAAACATGATTCTGCTTCTGATATTCTGCTCTCATCATATGTTACAGCTATTCAGAATGTCATTTTTATCAGTTATTATTATAGCTTAAATACAACAAACCACACTGACAAGCATGTTTCCTTTGTGAATTAATATACCATTTGACATTAAGGGATGGAGTGAAACCAAAAAACAATATTGTACCAAATCAAAATAAGTTTTGACCCATAGGATTGCACACATGCTGACATAACGGATCGCTGTAAGCTGCCTGAGCTCAAAAGAACCTACAATGGGGCTGAAACCACTACGAGATTATCAATGTCGACCAAAAACAAAAAAACCCGACAAAAATGAAGACTGTCGCCAAGTCCTTAGGATTTTCAAATGGACTTGTGTTCAGAAAAGGCAGTTACAGTTTCATCCAGAAGACAACATTTAAACGCTTTCATGCAGAAGAAACCCATTGTTTACCGCCACGCCACTTGACAGAGACCTGAAATACTTTAATCTGAGTGGCGGACAGCAAGGTCCACCATTCAACACTAAAGCACCTCGGGTGACATGGCAGAGATTACAGTTTGCTTTAATAACAAGCACATCTACACAACAGCAGCTGGCTTGAGTTAATACCACATGGGTAGCTTCAGAAGGGCAGAACACAGAAGATAGGCTGATGTACAGCACAGGTCTTGCCTGTAAACACTAAGAGTAACGGAAGGACAGGTATCACATGGGAGGGCTGACTCCTCATGGCTTTGATTTTATCACCTAGCAACGGGGCAGCGCCTACTTTAGGGTACGGAAGGAGATGAAAGCGATGATGCAAAGAAGACAGCTGTATTTGAACATAACAGGGGCAATCTGGACCGTTGAACGGTGTAATCTCAGCACATCCTCTTCACTTGCTCTTTCACTCCCTTCCCCCTCCTTCTCTAGCTCCACTTAAGCTCCTCTGCTTTCTCCCCTCTAAACAGGCAACACTCATTTCCATGCCCCGAAGTAGACTTAACAGCTGTTCTCCTCTGCACTTTTACATCACCGTGGAGGGTTTGGGTCCAGGCTGCAGTGGCCCTCACATACTAGAAGAGTCACATAGTTTCAGTCCTTACAGCATGAAGAAAATCGATCCTAAAAATGTGCCGAGTCACAGAAGTTATGTTTTATCACACAAGAGGCACAACCATCAACGTACAGCACAAATAATACTGCAGCAGCTGCTAAGAGGGCATCAGTGCATAATGGATGCTTCAGCCATGTGGCTGCTGGTAAGTCCTGCTATGAGGCAGGGTAGAGAGCCTACACTTGGGGTATGTGCACCTCCATGTTCACCGTTCGCAGAGACTCTGAATAACGATCCTTAACAGACTATAAAAAAAAAAGAAAAATCATACCGCAGCGAATTCGGGAACCACCACAGCCAGGACGCGAACCCGTGTCTCCCGCACTACAATACTGAACGTAGCGGACTCCCGGGGTTCAAGCCAGTTTGACCTTGCACATCATCTAAGGGAGGGAGAGATCAACATTATTATGGAGACAAAAAAAGTAAATGTTAAACATTTTGAAGGTTGAGCGAAGTTGCTGTTGTAACCAATGCATCAGTTATAAAATGACAGAAAGGAATATAGGTTGCTGTTGTAACCAATGCATCAGTTATAAAATGACAGAAAGGAATATAAGTTGCTGTTGTAACCAATGCATCAGTTATAAAATAACAGAAAGGAATATAGCTCACTGATTGACATGTATAAAATTATAAATGTCATTGTATTCTTGTATATAATAGTTATGCATGCAGTAATTCAGTATTTGGGATTTTATCAATGTGTAAAATCAGATCTTTGACTTAAGATTTATTAAAAAGTTGTTAAATGAAAATATAACACTGAAAACTGACATTGACTGAACACCGACATTGCCACCATTCAGCTTTTTATTGATATATTTGTGTGGGATATAGTAGGGATGTTCCAGAAATGTCTTATGAGCTCCGCAAGTTTAATAATGTTTATCCAATCTTAACTGCGGTATAAGTGAACATGCCATTGGCCACAACCATAGGAAAAAAAAAAACGAAATTTCAGTTGTTTAATACTTGTCTCCACACCAAATATAATTTTTTTTTAGGATTTAGTCAATACAGCTGTGAGACATAAATGTTTTTTATTTCTATGGCGCTCCCCACGGGTTGATATTGTACACAGTTTACTTAACAGCCCTTAAACTTTGTACCATGTTTTATAAAAATCCAAAGGAGATGAATCAAGTGCAAACAAACCATTATTGGGTGCATCGAATTTCAGGAGGTATGGTTCAGTGCAGTAGAAGATACATCCCAGAAAGTTGAATCAGTTCATCTGGACACAGCGTTTAGTGGGGAAAACATTGGGAGTGGGAGAATTGAGTCAACTTTCTGGGGCTTCCTTACCAGGATTGAGCATGCACCAAGCCATTAGAAGAGTTTTTTTTGTCATTTGTAGCACCTCCTTTTGGTGGATTTGAAAATGGAACTGCAGAGGTGCTTCTTATCCTCTACTAACATAAACACTAAGATTGAAATAGTTGTATTATGTGAAAACTGCTGCACAATGTCGCGCACATAGGACCATGTGGAGGCCAGCTAATTTCCCAGCATGTACGGCAGCCTGTATGAAACTATTGTGGTTTCTCCAGTTGAAGAGCACCTAGAGGGCACTATTATCACTATGTCTTACACATTACATCCATTGTAGTACAGCTGATTAGACAGAGTTGATGAGATATCGCGAGAACGACAGGGAACTGAGATGGAAGCTCAAAAGTGAATGCTCTGCTTTGAATTGGAATATATTGTAACGTGCATGGATAAGTAGATACGTTAGCCGTCGGCTGACGGGTCGGACCCTTTAGTCGACTGGTTAACGTTGTCGTCCGCGGTGCGGGAGATACGGGTTCGCGTCCCGGCTGTGACGGTCCCCGGGCTGCCCCCCTAATTCGCTACATTGGTGTCAGAAGTGGGATGGTGAGACCGTGAGGTCATCGGAAGCGCGTGCGCCCAGAGGCAACTTGATATTGCTGAAGCGCGGGGACGCACTTCCCGGAAGAGGGGGGGGGTAGTGTAACGTGCATGAATAAGTAGACACGTTAGCCCTTGGCTAACGTTTCGGACCCATTAGTCGACTGGTTAACGTTGTCGCCGCCGTGCGGGGGATACGGGTTCACGTTTCGCTGTGGCGGTACCCGGCCTATCCTCCCAATTCGATACAATGTTATAAAGCAAGTTAAAAGAACCAAGGACTACTTCTTTAAACACCACAACATTTATGGCGACGAGGAAGTCACGTTCACTTTGCCAGGAAAGTGCAAGTTTGGAACTGCTAGTAAAAGTAAGCTAGGATAATTTAGCATTCGATAGCCATGGATGGAGGACAGCAAGCCGCAGCCCCAGGACCCGCCTACCATGCTCAACTAGTCCCACTGAACCTCGGAGCATCCGATTTATTCACGGGATACACGTTATGGAAGGACTCGTATAATTTCTTTGAAATCGCCAGCGGAACTATTCATGCACAGGATGCAGTCAGGAGAGCTCCTCTGTTGCATTGTACTGGAGCACCCACTCAGAGGATTTTTGCAAATCTACCGGGAGAGAAAAGTGCATATGCTCAGACTGTTGCAGCCCTAGATACATATTTCACGCCATGGAGAAATTTGGTTTTGGAAAGACAAATTTAGACAGACAGCTCAGTTCCTAGATGAGTCTATAAATACTGTTGTGAACGCAGTAAGAGAATTGGCTACATCATGTGACTTCATCGCACTGGAAAATGATATGCTAAGAAATCAGATTGTTGAAAAATATGCAATGAAAAAGCTGCGTGACAAATTGTTACAGGAGGAAGGACTGGTTTTAGACAAATCGCAGTCAACTGCGAGGGCTTTTGAAGCTGCACAAGCAGAAAAGTTGTTTGAGAACAGTAGTTACAGGGCGAAAGACAACCAGGTTCACTTCACGAAGAGGCACACACGCGCTGATTAAAGGAAAGCCGCAGCGCGAAGGAAGCAGACATACTGACGAGAACGACTCAACAGCGACACCAAGGGCTACAGCTGTGGAATTCAAACTCACAAAGCAGAGGATTGTGGCGCCAAGACAGCAAAGTGTCTGTTCTGTAAGAAAATTGGACACTATGGAGTGTCCAAAGAAAAATAGCGCACAAGAGGGAAATAACTGATAGAAATAAGGACAAGTCCAAATCCGGTAAACCAGTTAGAGCAGTATATGAGCCTTCTGACTCAGATGAGTTTATTCATGCTGTCGATCCTGAAGGTACTGAAAGTAAATGGACTAAAGCTGAAAATGGTTATAGATAGAGGACGTGGTAGAAGCTTCATAGGAGAACATCTGTATAAGAGAGTATTGTCCAAGAGAACAGAAGCCAACCAAGAAGCGATCCAAAGGAGTTGAATCAAGTGCAACTGGACTTCGTATATATCTGTGAAAACGTTTCGCCTCTCCTCCAAGAGGCTTCCTCAGTTCGTGCCTTTCTGACTAGACCAAGCTAGTCTGACAGGCTGGTGATGAGACTCAGAATGTATCCTCTTTGGAGTCGTTGTCAGAGCTATAGATGTCCATGGCTCTGATTTCCGATGTTTACCAACGCCCGTCGCTAACAGAGCCATAGATATGAGTGGCTCTTTGGTGTACTCTGAGGGACAGAGGGAATAGAGTCTGCCCTCAGGTGGAGAGGTACCAGGGAGAAGCTCTATGGTGCAGTCATATGGCCTATGAGGGGGTAGAGAGACAGCACGAGATTTACGGAACACAGGCTTGAGGTCCAAATACTCCTGGGGCACATTAGATAAGTCACAGAACTCCTCAATGTCTGGGGAGGGAGACAGGCGTGAAGGCAAACTTGAGGCATGAGGACAAACAAAAGGGGCTCCACCCTAAAATGGTGTTATCTGACCAGTTAACATTGGGATTATGCATGGACAGCCAGGGGAGTCCAAGAACAATGGGAACATGGGGCCTCTGACGTGGAAGAATATCACTTCAGAGTGGTTACCTGAAATTCGTAGTGAGACGGGAGCTGTTCTGTGGGTGATCGAGCTCAAACAGCTTCCATTAATGGTCTGAACAGTGAGGGGTTGATCAAGAACTACAAGAGGAATTCCAAGGTTTTTAGCAGTAGCGGAGCATATCAAGTCCCTGTGTCAATGAGGGCATGAAGAGCATGAGACTGGTTTCCATGATTCTGGACCGTACCCACCAGGCTCCCCAATCTCACTGGTGGGCCCCTCCTTTTAAAGGGCATGACTGGCAAAAATGACCCACCTTGCCACAATAGAAGCATGCCTTCATGTCTCGTCGGCGTTCCTCAGATGTGACTCGAGCTCGATCCAGCTGCATGGGTTCGGGAAGTGGGGTATTGGGCAACAGAGGAGGTAACAGACCCAGCCTGGGGGGGCTTGGGTCTTCTCCCCCATCCTCTGCCTGATGCGGGCATCGATCCTACCAGCCAAGTCCATTAGACCAGACAGGTTAGTAGGTAGTTCTCTTAACACCAATTCGTCTTTGACGGAATCAGATAAACCATTCAGAAAAGCATCAACAGGGAGTCATCATTCCAGTTACAAGAAACTGCTAGTGTACGAAATTCAATGGCATAATCGTACACTAACCGTGTGCCTTGGCGAAGTCCCATGATCTCCCTCGCTGCCTCTCTGCCAGAAAAAGAGCAGTCGAAAACCCTCTTCATTTCAGTGGTAAACCCCTGGTAGCTTGAGCAGTACGCTGCGTTTGGAATCCCACAAGGCAGTTCCCCACTCTCGAGCCCTTCCCGTGAGGAGCGTGATGACATATGCAACACGGGAGCGCTCCGTTGGAAAAGCGAGAGACTGGAGTTCCAGAGGTAGAGAGCATTGGGAGAGAAAAGACCGACAGGTACCTGGACCACCATCATATGGCTGAGGAGCAGGGAGTCTTGGTCCTCTGAAAGGAGAAGGGGCTTGTGGGGGCGGGCTTGGTTGTGCAGGGCCCTGAGGGGTGTTAGTCAGTAGCTGCTGCACCTGGGCAGAGAGGGTGTTAAGACTCATTAAATCTCAAAAGGTTTTGATTCACCTGATAGAGCTCCTGTTGGGGAGTGCCCAGCAATGTCCCCCGTTTCCCCACAGCAGCCCTCACCTGTTCCAAGTCCGCTGGGTCCATGTTGGCTAGATTGTACTGTCAGGGCCGGTGTGGCCGGGTAAAGTCTGCGGACCCAAAAGCAGACTTAGGAACAGAAAATAGGTTTAGGCGTTTTTAATCAGGAGAGCAGGTAACTAGAAGCCAAACATGGAATTAAGGAACTGATGAGGTAGTAAAAAGACAAACTCAAAAAATCCTAGCAATGGTACAGGCAGGGATCCGGCAGATTTCCAAAAGGTCAAAAACTGGCAGAGTTCGGTACACAGGTGAGCATGCAAACACAGCAAAGGTACAGGCAGGGATCAGGCAGACTCACGTGGCTAAACAGGCAGAGATTGGCAACAAGAGACAAGGCAGAGCAAAGTGTCCAAGACAATAAACGAAAACACAATCCAGAGACAAGCGTGGGTCAAAAATCAGGAGTCCAAAAGTAGCAGGCATGAGCAAGATCTCTCTCCGAGCGACGCAACAATCTAGCAAGGAGTGTAGCTCCTGGCATGGCTTTAAAAGCCTTGGCTGACGAGGAGAGTGGCAACAGGTGTGGTAGAGCAGGAGCTAATTGTTGGCTGCCTCACATGTCCATTAACCAGGAGACAGGGCAGAAGGGAAAACCTGGCCTGGAGTGCACAGAGCAGCACATGCACGCCATGTTGTAGGCTAGTTCGGCCAGACTGTGACGGTTTCGTGCTCAGCGCACTGCTCAGCTGCCGAGGTGGTGGGCAGCTGAGCAGTGCGTGATCTCGGCAAGACTTTCATGAAGTGGGTAGAAAAGTCTGCTCGGTTTCTCCGGTGGACAAGTGGAGGTTAAAAGTTCTTCCCTGCTGTATGTGATTAGTGAGTGGCTGCTGGAAACTAAACAAATAAACAAAATAGAAAAAGGACGAGAGAGCGCAGAACCGAGGCTACCGTGAGACATTACCAGCTGGCTCACACAGAACAGGATGAGTATTTAGAACTGTTCAAAGTAACCGTAATGTTCAAGCCTTTCCTGCAGACACAGCTTAAATTCTGTTTAAATGTCAAATCCTTTCTAACAATAAACATGAATGAAGTCACCAAAATGATTCTGCTGTTGGGAAATAACTGGTGTCCACCCTGTTTACGTCAATCAGTAAAGCTATTTTTCTATATAAACAAATCATTATTTTAGACATTAAGACAGCGGAGTCCGGTGATATCTTTACCATGGTTGGAGATATTCTGCAAAACTCTTGATTTTTTGACAGGTCACATGGTCACTGGTGCGGCGGCAAAAATGAACATGGTGGGAAAAAGTCCAGCAGGAAATAAGGAAACTTGATGTTGTAGTGACCTACTTGCAGGTTAGAGATTCACCATGCGGGCCAGAGACGGTCCCTTTAAGACAGTGGGCGGGGTTAGCAAGGGGTATTGTGGATAGACACGTGGCTGAGGTTTAGCAGAATGAACTGCTGACTTAGTTTGAGTTGGAGGAAATAAACGACCCCACGGCTGTGTGGTCAAAAGGAGAAGCGGTCTCGTCTCCTTTCTTGCATCCTCCACATTGGTGACCCTGACGTGAGCCATGGAGAATGGAGCTCCCAGTGCAGCGGAAGTGGCTAACGCCGCCTCGCTCAAACTGCCCGACTTCTGGGAGACGGCTATGGCAGCATGGTTCGCTCACATCGAAGCCCAGTTCGCGACTAGGAATATCACCGTGGATGAAACCAGGTACCACTACGTCGTGGCGGCACTCGGAACATCTACGACGTCACGGATATTGGGCCTGCTGCAAGCCCTGCCGTCCGTGGATAATTACTGTACGATTAAGAGACACTTACTGCAGGCTTTTGAGCTAACAGAGGTGGAGCGGGCGGACTGGTTTTCGCTGCAAGGCTTGGGAGACGGCAAGCCATCGGAGCTAATGGACAAGATGCTGAGTATGCTTGGTTCGTGCGACCCCGCCTTTCTTTTCTGCCAGCAGTTCCTCCGTCAGCTCCCCTCGCACGTCCGTGCTGCCTTGGCCAGCTCCAAGTTGTTCACCACAAGCAACTTTCGGGAGTTGGCCGCGGAGGCTGACGGGATTTTTCTCGCCAGCCGACAGCAGTGTGCGGCCTCTGCTGCCTGCCCACGCTCTTCCGCCACCGCCGGTTGAGGCTGCGGGCGTCGCCGCGGCAGCAGTTTCTCGTCGGCAGCAGGACTCGGGGGGACTGTGCTTCTACCATGCTAGGTTTGGAACCAAAGCCACGCAATGCCATGCAACATTCACTTTCAGCAGGGCGGGAAAAGCCAGGGCCGGCGCTCAGTAGCAGCCTTGAGCGTTGGCCAGGAAGGCAGGCTGCTGTTTATTCAGGACACCATCTAGTTGATTCGGGCGCGCAGTGGAGTATCCTGCCTGCGACACCAGTGGACGCGATGGCCGGCGGATTCGGCCCTCCTATGGATGCTGCTAACAGCTGGCACTTTGCAATGGCGAAGTTGTCCATTGCCCTCCTGGGTGCGGATTTTCTGCGCATTTATGGACTGTTGGTAGACGTTAAAAACCGCCGCTTGATTGATGCCGTGTCCTTCTGCTCATACCCACGTACGCTGGGGGAGGCGGGTCCCATCAGGCTGTCCAATGTGCTCGCCACCGGGGATGAATTTCAACGTCTGCTCGCTGAGTTTCCGGACCTCAAAACGCCCATCTTCTCATCAGCAGTCGCCAGGCATGGAGTGCAACACTACATCACCACCACGGGCCCCCCAGTCTACACCCGTGCACGGCGCCTCGACCCAGCCAAGCTCGCCATCGCCAAGGAGGATTCTGCTAACATGGAGCATTCGGCATCGTGCGCCCCCCCGCATATGGTCACGAAGGCGCCCATGTGGTGCTTACCGTCGCCTCAACAACGCCACGACGCCAGACCGCTATCCCGTCTCGCACATCCAGGACTTCTCCGTGCACTTGGCAGGGGCGGTCATCTTCTCCAAGGTGGACCTCGTCCGCGGATACCACCAGGTGCCGGTCCGCCCACATGATGTGCCGAAGACGGCAGTAATCACGCCGTTCGACCTGTTCGAGTTCCTGAGGATGCCGTTTGGGCTCAAGGGGGCTGCACAGACCTTTCAGCGGCTCATGGACTCTGTGCTGCGGGATATGCCGTTCCCGTTTGTTTACCCGGACGACATTCTCGTGGCCAGTACGTCCACAGCGGAGCACCTGGTCCACCTCCGGCAGCTGTTCGAACAGCTCAGCCAGCATGGGCTCATCGTCAACCCGGCAAAGTGCCAGTTGGGCCTGCCAGCCATTGATTTCCTCGGGCACCGGATGACAAAGGACGGAGCAACCCCCCTCGCGGACAAGGTGGACGCCATCGCCAGGTTCCCACGCCCGAACACGGTGAAGTCCCTGTAAGAGTTCCTGGGCATGGTGAACTTTGACAACCCGTTCATTCCCCGGGCGGCTCATCTCATGCACCCCCAGTATGAGACTCTGAAGTGTAAGGACCCCAAGGGCCCAGTGGACTGGTTGGAAGAGAGAAACCGGGCGTTTGAGGACGCTAAGTCTGCGCTGGCTGACGCCACCTTGTTGGTGCACCCATCACCAACTGCCCCAGTAGCACTCACCACGGAGGCCTCGGATTACGCCGTGGGGCAGTGTATGAGCAGTGGGTGGGCGGAGCCTGGAAGCCGCTTGCTTTTTTCAGCCGCCAGCTGTGAAGCAGTGAGAGGAAATACAGCACCTTCGACCAGGAGCTTCTTGGCCTGTTTCTCACCATCTGCCGCTTCCGGTTCCTGCTGGAAGGCCTCCGGTTCTCTGTGTTTGTGGACCACAAGCCGCTGACATTCGCCATGGCCAAAGCCACCGAGCCGTGGTCTGGGCGCCAACAGCGCCAGCATTCTTACATCTCGGAGTTCACCACTGACATCCGGCACGTCACTGGCAAGGACAACTCCATTGCCGACTACCTCTCCCAGGCGATGTTGGGGGTCGTTCACTTGGGACTCGACTACGCAGCCATGGCTGCAGACCAGGCTGCTGACACAGAAGTGCAGGCCTACCGGACTGCTGACACCGGGCTGCAGTTGTAGGATGTGGTGTTCGACGGCCACGCTTCTCTGTGACATCTCCACGGGTCAGCTGGCGGCGACGGGTTTTCAACACCATTCATGGCCTTTCACACACAGGCGTGAAGGCATCAACAAAGTTGGTGGGGGCCAAGTTCGTCTAGCATGGCCTCAGGAAGGACATCAAGGACTGGACGGGCACCGGGCACCTGCGTGGTGTCAGCGCTCCAA
This sequence comes from Lampris incognitus, assembly GCF_029633865.1. Taxonomy (NCBI): domain Eukaryota; kingdom Metazoa; phylum Chordata; class Actinopteri; order Lampriformes; family Lampridae; genus Lampris; species Lampris incognitus. Next base: position 46,706,234 of record NC_079213.1, on the reverse strand, counting down.
GGTTCACCGCCACACCAAGGCACACCTGATGCTGTTCCCAGTGCCTGGGAGGTGTTTCGACCATGTCAATGTGGACCTAGTAGGACCCCTTCCCTCCTCCTGTGGTTTCACTCATCTCTTTACCATGGTGGACAGGACCACTAGGCTGCCAGAGGCTATTCCGTTGTCAACCACCACGTCTGCTGAGGTGGCCCGGGCGTTCATCGGGTCCTGGGTAGCCGGGTTTGGCACGGCATCTGACCTCACTTCTGACCGGGGCCCGCAGTTCACGTCCGAGCTCTGGACTGCAGTCACTGAAAGCCTAGGGGTGAAGTTGCACCGCACCACGGTGTACAACCCGCAGGCCAACGTTTTATATAAGCGGTTTCATCATTCTATGAAGGCCGCTCTTTGGGCCAGCCTCACAGACAGTAGCTGGGTCGACCGGCTCCCATGGGTCTTGCTTGGCCTGCTGACCGCCCCTAAGGAAGACCTCCAGTCCTCGTCAGCCGAGCTGGTTTACAGCCAGCCACTGCGGGTCCTGGGAGAATTTCTACCAGACAGCGCGGCACCCTGGTCTGCTGCCCACCAACAGGCTGTGTTCCAGGACGCTGCCGACGTTTCCACTCCAGTCCCAACATCGCGGCGCGGCCTCCCTCAGTCTTACATCCCCAAGGACCTGCAGTCGGCTGGGTACGTCTTCATGCGGCATGACACCCACCGTACCCCCCCGAGGCCCCCCTATGATGGCCCCTTCCGTGTCCTGGCAGCGGGGGCTATGAACTTTGTTGTGGATGTTGGTGGTAAGCAGGAGTGGGTTTCAGTGGACCGATACCAGCCGGCGCACCTGGACTTGGAAAAGGCTGGTTCAACTGGCCCAGCCCCCATGGTGTGGACGCTCCCCTGCCCCTACACCCATCAAGAGGAGCTGTTTTGGTCGCATTATACGTCCCCCGCCACGTTGATTTTTTTTTTGTCATGGTGAATTCTGGGGAGGCGTGTGTAGAGACCTACTTCCAGGTTACATATTCACCATGCAGGCCAGAGACGGCCCCTTTAAAACAGTGGGCGGGGTTAGGAAGGGGTATTGTGGGTAGACATGAGGCTGAGGTTTAGTACAAGGAACTACTGACTTAGTTTGAGTTAGAGGAAATAAACGACCACACGGCTGTGTGGTCAAAAGGAGAAGTGGTCTCGTCTCCTTTCTTTCATCCTCCACAGTGTCAGCATGGCAATGCTTCTGCTGCCCAGACAGTATTATGTACTAAAGTACTATATTACTTGTACTACAGTGCTGCAGTATATTTTGATGTAGTTTGTAATACATTAGACTGCCTGTGATAGCTGTGGTCCAAGGATACGATTTATACAAGGGTGGGGACTGTTTACTAGTGAGGTTACGGCACACAAGCCACAATGGCTGCAACACCTTGTTTGTAGTCAAGAAAATAAACTACTATTGGTCTGTTTCTCAGTGCCCCCACACTGAAGTCAGAACACTGACTGCCTGTCCAGCAGACAGGCCACGTCATCATCATCATCAACATCATCATCATCATCATTTGTCCAAGAAGATATGAGGACTTATTAACGAGGAAAACTTGCCGATTATAATCATAATTTCTCTTGCTCCTCTCCTCCTTTTTACTGCTGACAGAGGTGTTTTAGGTTCCAACACACACTCCCCTTGACAATGCACCCTCTTCCCTTTGATAACGCACACTCTTCCCTTTGACAACGCACACTCTTCCCTTTGACAACGCACACTCTTCCCTTTGAAAACGCACATTCTTCCCTTTGACAGCAGACACTCTCCCCTTTGAAAATACACTCTTCCCTTTGGCAGCACACACTCTTCCCTTTGACAACAAACATTATTCCCTTTGACAACACACTGTTCCCTTAGTCGACGCACACTCTTCCCTTTGGCAGCACACAATCTTCCCTTTGACAATGCAGACAATCTTCCCTTTGCCAATGCACACACTACCCTTTGACAACGCATACTCTTCCCTTTGACAACACAAACTCTTCCCTTTCACAACACACTCTTCCCTTTGACTGAACACACTTCTCCCTTTGACAGCACATTCTTCCCTTTGACAACGCACACATTTTTCCTTTGGACAACACACTCTTCCCATTCACACCACACACTCTTCCCTTTTACAACACTCATGCTTTTCTTTGACAACACTCACTCTTCCCTTTGACAACACACACTCTTCCCTTTGACAGCACACACTCTTCCCTTCAAAAACACACACTCTTCCCTTTCACAACACAAACTCTTCCCTTTAACAACACCGTCTTCCCATTTACAGCACGCACTCTTAGCTACGACAACCCACACTCTTCCCTTTGAAAACACACACGCTTCCCTTTGACAACCCACAATCTTCCCTTTGACAACACACACTCTTGCCTTTGATAACACACACTCTTTCCTTAGACAGCACACACTCTTCCCTATGAAAATGCACACATTCTTCCCTTTGACAAAGCACACTCTTACGTTTTACAACACACACTATTCCATTTGACAAAGCACACTCTTCCCTTTGACAACACACACTCTTGCCTTTGACAACACACACTCTTCCCTTTGACAACACACACTCTTGCCTTTGACAACACACACTCTTCCGTTTGACAGCACACACTCTTCCCTTTGATAAAACACACTGTTCAATTTGACAACGCACACTCTTCCCTTTGACAACACACACTCTTCCCTTTGACAACACACACTCTTGCCTTTGACAACACACTCTTCATTCGGCAACACACACTCTTGCCTTTGACAACACACAGTCTTCCCTTCAAAAACACACACTCCTCCCTTTGATAAAGCACACTGTTCAATTTGACAACGCACACTCTTCCCTTTGACGGCACAGTCTTCCCTTTGACAACACACACTCTTGCCTTTGACAACACACTCTTCCCTTTGACAACACACACTCTTGCCTTTGACAACACACACTCTTCCCTTTGACAACACACACTCTTACCTTTGACAACACACACTCTTCCCTTTGACAGCACACACTATTCCCTTTGACAACACACTCTTCCCTTTGACAACACAGTCTTGACTTTGACAACGCATACTCTTCCCTTTGACAACACACACTCTTCCCTTTGACAAGACGCCCTCTTCCCTTTGATAATGCACATTTCCCTTTGGAAATGCACACTCTTCCCTTTGATAACACACGCTCTTCGATTTGCCACCACACAATCTTCGCTTTTACAACACACACTCTTCCGTTTGACAGCACACACTCTTCCCTTTGATAAAGCACACTGTTCAATTTGACAACGCACACTCTTCCCTTTGACGGCACAGTCTTCCCTTTGACAACACACACTCTTCCCTTTGACAACACACACTCTTGCCTTTGACAACACACACTCTTTCCTTTGACAACACACACTTCCATTTGAAACCACACATTCTTCCCTTTTACAAAACCAACTCTTGCCTTTGACAAAACACACTCTTCCCTTTTACAACACCCACTCTTCCAATTGACACCACACACTCTTCCCTTATACAACACACACTCTTGCCTTTGACAACACACACTCTTCCCTTCAAAAACACACACTCCTCCCTTTGATAAAGCACACTGTTCAATTTGACAACGCACACTCTTCCCTTTGACGGCACAGTCTTCCCTTTGACAACACACACTCTTGCCTTTGACAACACACTCTTCCCTTTGACAACACAAACTCTTGCCTTTGACAACACACACTCTTCCCTTTGACAACACACACTCTTACCTTTGACAACACACACTCTTCCCTTTGACAGCACACACTTGACTTTGAAAACGCATACTCTTCCCTTTGACAACACATACTCTTCCCTTTGAAAACACACACTCTTCCCTTTGACTGAACACACTCTTCCCTTTGACAGCACACTCTTCCCTTTGACAACGCACACATTTTTCCTTTGGACAACACACTCTTCCCGTTCACACCACACACTCTTCCCTTTTACAACACTCATGCTTTTCTTTGAAAACACTCACTCTTCCCTTTGACAACACACACTCTTCCATTTGACAGCACACAATCTTCCCTTCAAAAACACACACACTTCCCTTTCACAACACAAACTCTTCCCTTTAACAACACCGTCTTCCCATTTACAGCACGCACTCTTAGCTACGACAACCCACACTCTTCCCTTTGAAAACACACACGCTTCCCTTTGACAACCCACAATCTTCCCTTTGACAACACACACTCTTGCCTTTGACAACCCACACTCTTTCCTTTGACAACATACACTTCCATTTGAAACCACACATTCTTCCCTTTTACAAAACCAACTCTTGCCTTTGACAAAACACACTCTTCCCTTATACAACACCCACTCTTCCAATTGACACCACACACTCTTCCCTTATACAACACACACTTTTGCCTTTGACAACACACACTCTTCCCTTTGACAGCACACACTATTCCCTTTGACAACACACTCTTCCCTTTGACAACACACTCTTGACTATGACAACGCATACTCTTCCCTTTGACAACACATACTCTTTCCTTTGAAAACACACACTCTTCCCTTTGACTGAACACACTTCTCCCTTTGACAGCACATTCTTCCCTTTGACAACGCACACATTTTTCCTTTGGACAACACACTCTTCCCATTCACACCACACACTCTTCCCTTTTACAACACTCATGCTTTTCTTTGACAACACTCACTCTTCCCTTTGACAACACAAACTCTTCCCTTTGACAGCACACACTCTTCCCTTCAAAAACTCACACTCTTCCCTTTCACAACACAAACTCTTCCCTTTAACAACACCGTCTTCCCATTGACAGCACTCATGCTTCCTTTCGACAACACACACTATTTCGTTTGACATTACACAGTCTTTCCTTTGACAGCACACTCTTTGCTTTGACAACACACCCTCTTCCGTTTTACAACACCCACTCTTCCATTTGACACCACACAATCTTCCCTTTTACAACACCCACTCTTGCCTTTGACAACACACCCTCTTCCCTTATACAACTCCCGCTCTTGCTTTTGACAACACACCCTCTTCTCTTTTACAACACCCACTCTTCCGTTTGACACCACAGACTATTCCCTTATACAACACACACTCTTGCCTTTGACAATGCACACTCTTCCCTTTGACAGCACACACTATTCCCTTTGACAACACACTCTTGCCTTTGACAACGCACACCCTTCCCTTTTACAACACCCACTCTTCCATTTGACACCACACTCTCTTCCCTGAAACAACACACACTCTTGCCTTTGACAACGCACACTCTTCCCTTTGACAACACACACTCTTCCCTTTGATAACGCACACTCTTCCTTTTGACAAGTCACACTCTTACGTTTTACAACACACAATATTTCATTTGACAACGCACACTCTTCCCTTTGACAACATACACTCTTGCCTTTGACAACACACACTCTTCCCTTTGACAAGACGCCCTCTTCCCTTTGATAATGCACATTTCCCTTTGGAAATGCACACTCTTCCCTCTGATAACACACACTCTTCGATTTGCCACCACACAATCTTCGCTTTTACAACACCCACTCTTGCCTTTGACAACACACACTCTTCCGTTTGACAGCACACACTCTTCCCTTTGATAAAGCACACTGTTCAATTTGACAACGCACACTCTTCCCTCTGACGGCACAGTCTTCCCTTTGACAACACACACTCTTCCCTTTGACAACACACAGTCTTGCCTTTGACAACACACACTCTTTCCTTTGACAACACACACTTCCATTTGAAACCACACATTCTTCCCTTTTACAAAACCAACTCTTGCCTTTGACAAAACACACTCTTCCCTTTTACAACACCCACTCTTCCAATTGACACCACACACTCTTCCCTTATACAACACACACTCTTGCCTTTGACAACACACACTCTTCCCTTTGACAGCACACACTTGACTTTGAAAACGCATACTCTTCCCTTTGACAACACATACTCTTCCCTTTGAAAACACACACTCTTCCCTTTGACTGAACACACTCTTCCCTTTGACAGCACACTCTTCCCTTTGACAACGCACACATTTTTCCTTTAGACAACACACTCTTCCCGTTCACACCACACACTCTTCCCTTTTACAACACTCATGCTTTTCTTTGACAACACTCACTCTTCCCTTTGACAACACACACTCTTCCATTTGACAGCACACACTCTTCCCTTCAAAAACACACACACTTCCCTTTCACAACACAAACTCTTCCCTTTAACAACACCGTCTTCCCATTTACAGCACACACTCTTAGCTACGACAACCCACACTCTTCCCTTTGAAAACACACACGCTTCCCTTTGACAACCCACAATCTTCCCTTTGACAACACACACTCTTGCCTTTGACAACCCACACTCTTTCCTTTGACAACATACACTTCCATTTGAAACCACACATTCTTCCCTTTTACAAAACCAACTCTTGCCTTTGACAAAACACACTCTTCCCTTATACAACACCCACTCTTCCAATTGACACCACACACTCTTCCCTTATACAACACACACTTTTGCCTTTGACAACACACACTCTTCCCTTTGACAGCACACACTATTCCCTTTGACAACACACTCTTCCCTTTGACAACACACTCTTGACTATGACAACGCATACTCTTCCCTTTGACAACACATACTCTTCCCTTTGAAAACACACACTCTTCCCTTTGACTGAACACACTTCTCCCTTTGACAGCACATTCTTCCCTTTGACAACGCACACATTTTTCCTTAGGACAACACACTCTTCCCATTCACACCACACACTCTTCCCTTTTACAACACTCATGCTTTTCTTTGACAACACTCACTCTTCCCTTTGACAACACACACTCTTCCCTTTGACAGCACACACTCTTCCCTTCAAAAACACACACTCTTCCCTTTCACAACACAAACTCTTCCCTTTAACAACACCGTCTTCCCATTTACAGCACGCACTCTTAGCTACGACAACCCACACTCTTCCCTTTGAAAACACACACGCTTCCCTTTGACAACCCACAATCTTCCCTTTGACAACACACACTCTTGCCTTTGATAACACACACTCTTTCCTTAGACAGCACACACTCTTCCCTTTGAAAATGCACACTCTTCCCTTTGACAAAGCACACTCTTACGTTTTACAACACACACTATTCCATTTGACAAAGCACACTCTTCCCTTTGACAACACACACTCTTGCCTTTGACAACACACACTCTTCCCTTTGACAACACACACTCTTGCCTTTGACAACACACACTCTTCCGTTTGACAGCACACACTCTTCCCTTTGATAAAGCACACTGTTCAATTTGACAACGCACACTCTTCCCTTTGACGGCACAGTCTTCCCTTTGACAACACACACTCTTGCCTTTGACAACACACTCTTCATTTGGCAACACACACTCTTGCCTTTGACAACACACAGTCTTCCCTTCAAAAACACACACTCCTCCCTTTGATAAAGCACACTGTTCAATTTGACAACGCACACTCTTCCCTTTGACGGCACAGTCTTCCCTTTGACAACACACACTCTTGCCTTTGACAACACACTCTTCCCTATGACAACACACACTCTTGCCTTTGACAACACACACTCCTCCCTTTGACAATGCACACTCTTCCCTTTAACAACACCGTCTTCCCATTGACAGCACTCATGCTTCCTTTCGACAACACACTCTCTTCGCGTTGACAACACACACTATTTCGTTTGACAGCACACAGTCTTTCCTTTGACAGCACACTCTTTGATTTGACAACACACCCTCTTCCGTTTTACAACACCCACTCTTCCATTTGACACCACACAATCTTCCCTTTTACAACACCCACTCTTGCCTTTGACAACACACCCTCTTCCCTTATACAACTCCCGCTCTTGCTTTTGACAACACACCCTCTTCTCTTTTACAACACCCACTCTTCCGTTTGACACCACAGACTATTCCCTTATACAACACACACTCTTGCCTTTGACAACGCACACTCTTCCCTTTGACAGCACACACTATTCCCTTTGACAACACACTCTTGCCTTTGACAACGCACACCCTTCCCTTTTACAACACCCACTCTTCCATTTGACACCACACTCTCTTCCCTGAAACAACACACACTCTTGCCTTTGACAACGCACACTCTTCCCTTTGACAAAACACACTCTTCCCTTTGATAACGCACACTCTTCCTTTTGACAAGTCACACTCTTACGTTTTACAACACACAATATTTCATTTGACAACGCACACTCTTCCCTTTGACAACATACACTCTTCCCTTTGACAACATTCACTCTTCCCTTTGACAACACACACTCTTGCCTTTGACAACACACACTATTCCCTTTGACAAGACGCCCTCTTCCCTTTGATAATGCACATTTCCCTTTGGAAATGCACACTCTTCCCTCTGATAACACACACTCTTCGATTTGCCACCACACAATCTTCGCTTTTACAACACCCACTCTTGCCTTTGACAACACACACTCTTCCGTTTGACAGCACACACTCTTCCCTTTGATAAAGCACACTGTTCAATTTGACAACGCACACTCTTCCCTCTGACGGCACAGTCTTCCCTTTGACAACACACACTCTTCCCTTTGACAACACACACTCTTGCCTTTGACAACACACACTCTTTCCTTTGACAACACACACTTCCATTTGAAACCACACATTCTTCCCTTTTACAAAACCAACTCTTGCCTTTGACAAAACACACTCTTCCCTTTTACAACACCCACTCTTCCAATTGACACCACACACTCTTCCCTTATACAACACACACTCTTGCCTTTGACAACACACACTCTTCCCTTTGACAGCACACACTTGACTTTGAAAACGCATACTCTTCCCTTTGACAACACATACTCTTCCCTTTGAAAACACACACTCTTCCCTTTGACTGAACACACTCTTCCCTTTGACAGCACACTCTTCCCTTTGACAACGCACACATTTTTCCTTTGGACAACACACTCTTCCCGTTCACACCACACACTCTTCCCTTTTACAACACTCATGCTTTTCTTTGACAACACTCACTCTTCCCTTTGACAACACACACTCTTCCATTTGACAGCACACACTCTTCCCTTCAAAAACACACACACTTCCCTTTCACAAAACAAACTCTTCCCTTTAACAACACCGTCTTCCCATTTACAGCACGCACTCTTAGCTACGACAACCCACACTCTTCCCTTTGAAAACACACACGCTTCCCTTTGACAACCCACAATCTTCCCTTTGACAACACACACTCTTGCCTTTGACAACCCACACTCTTTCCTTTGACAACATACACTTCCATTTGAAACCACACATTCTTCCCTTTTACAAAACCAACTCTTGCCTTTGACAAAACACACTCTTCCCTTATACAACACCCACTCTTCCAATTGACACCACACACTCTTCCCTTATACAACACACACTTTTGCCTTTGACAACACACACTCTTCCCTTTGACAGCACACACTATTCCCTTTGACAACACACTCTTCCCTTTGACAACACACTCTTGACTATGACAACGCATACTCTTCCCTTTGACAACACATACTCTTCCCTTTGAAAACACACACTCTTCCCTTTGACTGAACACTTCTCCCTTTGACAGCACATTCTTCCCTTTGACAACGCACACATTTTTCCTTAGGACAACACACTCTTCCCATTCACACCACACACTCTTCCCTTTTACAACACTCATGCTTTTCTTTGACAACACTCACTCTTCCCTTTGACAACACACACTCTTCCCTTTGACAGCACACACTCTTCCCTTCAAAAACACACACTCTTCCCTTTCACAACACAAACTCTTCCCTTTAACAACACCGTCTTCCCATTTACAGCACGCACGCTTAGCTACGACAACCCACACTCTTCCCTTTGAAAACACACACGCTTCCCTTTGACAACCCACAATCTTCCCTTTGACAACACACACTCTTGCCTTTGATAACACACACTCTTTCCTTAGACAGCACACACTCTTCCCTTTGAAAATGCACACTCTTCCCTTTGACAAAGCACACTCTTACGTTTTACAACACACACTATTCCATTTGACAAAGCACACTCTTCCCTTTGACAACACACACTCTTGCCTTTGACAACACACACTCTTCCCTTTGACAACACACACTCTTGCCTTTGACAACACACACACTTCCGTTTGACAGCACACACTCTTCCCTTTGATAAAGCACACTGTTCAATTTGACAACGCACACTCTTCCCTTTGACGGCACAGTCTTCCCTTTGACAACACACACTCTTGCCTTTGACAACACACTCTTCATTTGTCAACACACACTCTTGCCTTTGACAACACACAGTCTTCCCTTCAAAAACACACACTCCTCCCTTTGATAAAGCACACTGTTCAATTTGACAACGCACACTCTTCCCTTTGACGGCACAGTCTTCCCTTTGACAACACACACTCTTGCCTTTGACAACACACTCTTCCCTATGACAACACACACTCTTGCCTTTGACAACACACACTCCTCCCTTTGACAATGCACACTCTTCCCTTTAACAACACCGTCTTCCCATTGACAGCACTCATGCTTCCTTTCGACAACACACTCTCTTCGCGTTGACAACACACACTATTTCGTTTGACAGCACACAGTCTTTCCTTTGACAGCACACTCTTTGATTTGACAACACACCCTCTTCCGTTTTACAACACCCACTCTTCCATTTGACACCACACAATCTTCCCTTTTACAACACCCACTCTTGCCTTTGACAACACACCCTCTTCCCTTATACAACTCCCGCTCTTGCTTTTGACAACACACCCTCTTCTCTTTTACAACACCCACTCTTCCGTTTGACACCACAGACTATTCCCTTATACAACACACACTCTTGCCTTTGACAACGCACACTCTTCCCTTTGACAGCACACACTATTCCCTTTGACAACACACTCTTGCCTTTGACAACGCACACCCTTCCCTTTTACAACACCCACTCTTCCATTTGACACCACACTCTCTTCCCTGAAACAACACACACTCTTGCCTTTGACAACGCACACTCTTCCCTTTGACAAAACACACTCTTCCCTTTGATAACGCACACTCTTCCTTTTGACAAGTCACACTCTTACGTTTTACAACACACAATATTTCATTTGACAACGCACACTCTTCCCTTTGACAACATACACTCTTCCCTTTGACAACATACACTCTTCCCTTTGACAACACACACTCTTGCCTTTGACAACACACACTATTCCCTTTGACAAGACGCCCTCTTCCCTTTGATAATGCACATTTCCCTTTGGAAATGCACACTCTTCCCTCTGATAACACACACTCTTCGATTTGCCACCACACAATCTTCGCTTTTACAACACCCACTCTTGCCTTTGACAACACACACTCTTCCGTTTGACAGCACACACTCTTCCCTTTGATAAAGCACACTGTTCAATTTGACAACGCACACTCTTCCCTCTGACGGCACAGTCTTCCCTTTGACAACACACACTCTTCCCTTTGACAACACACACTCTTGCCTTTGACAACACACACTCTTTCCTTTGACAACACACACTTCCATTTGAAACCACACATTCTTCCCTTTTACAAAACCAACTCTTGCCTTTGACAAAACACACTCTTCCCTTTTACAACACCCACTCTTCCAATTGACACCACACACTCTTCCCTTATACAACACACACTCTTGCCTTTGACAACACACACTCTTCCCTTTGACAGCACACACTTGACTTTGAAAACGCATACTCTTCCCTTTGACAACACATACTCTTCCCTTTGAAAACACACACTCTTCCCTTTGACTGAACACACTCTTCCCTTTGACAGCACACTCTTCCCTTTGACAACGCACACATTTTTCCTTTGGACAACACACTCTTCCCGTTCACACCACACACTCTTCCCTTTTACAACACTCATGCTTTTCTTTGACAACACTCACTCTTCCCTTTGACAACACACACTCTTCCATTTGACAGCACACACTCTTCCCTTCAAAAACACACACACTTCCCTTTCACAACACAAACTCTTCCCTTTAACAACACCGTCTTCCCATTTACAGCACACACTCTTAGCTACGACAACCCACACTCTTCCCTTTGAAAACACACACGCTTCCCTTTGACAACCCACAATCTTCCCTTTGACAACACACACTCTTGCCTTTGACAACCCACACTCTTTCCTTTGACAACATACACTTCCATTTGAAACCACACATTCTTCCCTTTTACAAAACCAACTCTTGCCTTTGACAAAACACACTCTTCCCTTATACAACACCCACTCTTCCAATTGACACCACACACTCTTCCCTTATACAACACACACTTTTGCCTTTGACAACACACACTCTTCCCTTTGACAGCACACACACTGTTCCCTTTGACAACACACTCATCCCTTTGACAACACACTCTTGACTATGACAACGCATACTCTTCCCTTTGACAACACATACTCTTCCCTTTGAAAACACACACTCTTCCCTTTGACTGAACACACTTCTCCCTTTGACAGCACATTCTTCCCTTTGACAACGCACACATTTTTCCTTAGGACAACACACTCTTCCCATTCACACCACACACTCTTCCCTTTTACAACACTCATGCTTTTCTTTGACAACACTCACTCTTCCCTTTGACAACACACACTCTTCCCTTTGACAGCACACACTCTTCCCTTCAAAAACACACACTCTTCCCTTTCACAACACAAACTCTTCCCTTTAACAACACCGTCTTCCCATTTACAGCACGCACTCTTAGCTACGACAACCCACACTCTTCCCTTTGAAAACACACACGCTTCCCTTTGACAACCCACAATCTTCCCTTTGACAACACACACTCTTGCCTTTGATAACACACACTCTTTCCTTAGACAGCACACACTCTTCCCTTTGAAAATGCACACTCTTCCCTTTGACAAAGCACACTCTTACGTTTTACAACACACACTATTCCATTTGACAAAGCACACTCTTCCCTTTGACAACACACACTCTTGCCTTTGACAACACACACTCTTCCCTTTGACAACACACACTCTTGCCTTTGACAACACACACTCTTCCGTTTGACAGCACACACTCTTCCCTTTGATAAAGCACACTGTTCAATTTGACAACGCACACTCTTCCCTTTGACGGCACAGTCTTCCCTTTGACAACACACACTCTTGCCTTTGACAACACACTCTTCATTTGGCAACACACACTCTTGCCTTTGACAACACACAGTCTTCCCTTCAAAAACACACACTCCTCCCTTTGATAAAGCACACTGTTCAATTTGACAACGCACACTCTTCCCTTTGACGGCACAGTCTTCCCTTTGACAACACACACTCTTGCCTTTGACAACACACTCTTCCCTATGACAACACACACTCTTGCCTTTGACAACACACACTCCTCCCTTTGACAATGCACACTCTTCCCTTTAACAACACCGTCTTCCCATTGACAGCACTCATGCTTCCTTTCGACAACACACTCTCTTCGCGTTGACAACACACACTATTTCGTTTGACAGCACACAGTCTTTCCTTTGACAGCACACTCTTTGATTTGACAACACACCCTCTTCCGTTTTACAACACCCACTCTTCCATTTGACACCACACAATCTTCCCTTTTACAACACCCACTCTTGCCTTTGACAACACACCCTCTTCCCTTATACAACTCCCGCTCTTGCTTTTGACAACACACCCTCTTCTCTTTTACAACACCCACTCTTCCGTTTGACACCACAGACTATTCCCTTATACAACACACACTCTTGCCTTTGACAACGCACACTCTTCCCTTTGACAGCACACACTATTCCCTTTGACAACACACTCTTGCCTTTGACAACGCACACCCTTCCCTTTTACAACACCCACTCTTCCATTTGACACCACAATCTCTTCCCTGAAACAACACACACTCTTGCCTTTGACAACGCACACTCTTCCCTTTGACAAAACACACTCTTCCCTTTGATAACGCACACTCTTCCTTTTGACAAGTCACACTCTTACGTTTTACAACACACAATATTTCATTTGACAACGCACACTCTTCCCTTTGACAACATACACTCTTCCCTTTGACAACATACACTCTTCCCTTTGACAACACACACTCTTGCCTTTGACAACACACACTATTCCCTTTGACAAGACGCCCTCTTCCCTTTGATAATGCACATTTCCCTTTGGAAATGCACACTCTTCCCTCTAATAACACACACTCTTCGATTTGCCACCACACAATCTTCGCTTTTACAACACCCACTCTTGCCTTTGACAACACACACTCTTCCGTTTGACAGCACACACTCTTCCCTTTGATAAAGCACACTGTTCAATTTGACAACGCACACTCTTCCCTCTGACGGCACAGTCTTCCCTTTGACAACACACACTCTTCCCTTTGACAACACACACTCTTGCCTTTGACAACACACACTCTTTCCTTTGACAACACACACTTCCATTTGAAACCACACATTCTTCCCTTTTACAAAACCAACTCTTGCCTTTGACAAAACACACTCTTCCCTTTTACAACACCCACTCTTCCAATTGACACCACACACTCTTCCCTTATACAACACACACTCTTGCCTTTGACAACACACACTCTTCCCTTTGACAGCACACACTTGACTTTGAAAACGCATACTCTTCCCTTTGACAACACATACTCTTCCCTTTGAAAACACACACTCTTCCCTTTGACTGAACACACTCTTCCCTTTGACAGCACACTCTTCCCTTTGACAACGCACACATTTTTCCTTTGGACAACACACTCTTCCCGTTCACACCACACACTCTTCCCTTTTACAACACTCATGCTTTTCTTTGACAACACTCACTCTTCCCTTTGACAACACACACTCTTCCATTTGACAGCACACACTCTTCCCTTCAAAAACACACACACTTCCCTTTCACAACACAAACTCTTCCCTTTAACAACACCGTCTTCCCATTTACAGCACGCACTCTTAGCTACGACAACCCACACTCTTCCCTTTGATAAAGCACACGCTTCCCTTTGACAACCCACAATCTTCCCTTTGACAACACACACTCTTGCCTTTGACAACCCACACTCTTTCCTTTGACAACATACACTTCCATTTGAAACCACACATTCTTCCCTTTTACAAAACCAACTCTTGCCTTTGACAAAACACACTCTTCCTTTATACAACACCCACTCTTCCAATTGACACCACACACTCTTCCCTTATACAACACACACTTTTGCCTTTGACAACACACACTCTTCCCTTTGACAGCACACACTATTCCCTTTGACAACACACTCTTCCCTTTGACAACACACTCTTGACTATGACAACGCATACTCTTCCCTTTGACAACACATACTCTTCCCTTTGAAAACACACACTCTTCCCTTTGACTGAACACACTTCTCCCTTTGACAGCACATTCTTCCCTTTGACAACGCACACATTTTTCCTTTGGACAACACACTCTTCCCATTCACACCACACACTCTTCCCTTTTACAACACTCATGCTTTTCTTTGACAACACTCACTCTTCCCTTTGGCAACACACACTCTTCCCTTTGACAGCACACACTCTTCCCTTCAAAAACACACACTCTTCCCTTTCACAACACAAACTCTTCCCTTTAACAACACCGTCTTCCCATTTACAGCACGCACTCTTAGCTACGACAACCCACACTCTTCCCTTTGAAAACACACACTCTTCCCTCTGATAACACACACTCTTCGATTTGCCACCACACAATCTTCGCTTTTACAACACCCACTCTTGCCTTTGACAACACACACTCTTCCGTTTGACAGCACACACTCTTCCCTTTGATAAAGCACACTGTTCAATTTGACAACGCACACTCTTCCCTCTGACGGCACAGTTTTCCCTTTGACAACACACACTCTTCCCTTTGACAACACACACTCTTGCCTTTGACAACACACACTCTTTCCTTTGACAACACACACTTCCATTTGAAACCACACATTCTTCCCTTTTACAAAACCAACTCTTGCCTTTGACAAAACACACTCTTCCCTTTTACAACACCCACTCTTCCAATTGACACCACACACTCTTCCCTTATACAACACACACTCTTGCCTTTGACAACACACACTCTTCCCTTTGACAGCACACACTTGACTTTGAAAACGCATACTCTTCCCTTTGACAACACATACTCTTCCCTTTGAAAACACACACTCTTCCCTTTGACTGAACACACTCTTCCCTTTGACAGCACACTCTTCCCTTTGACAACGCACACATTTTTCCTTTGGACAACACACTCTTCCCGTTCACACCACACACTCTTCCCTTTTACAACACTCATGCTTTTCTTTGACAACACTCACTCTTCCCTTTGACAACACACACTCTTCCATTTGACAGCACACACTCTTCCCTTCAAAAACACACACACTTCCCTTTCACAACACAAACTCTTCCCTTTAACAACACCGTCTTCCCATTTACAGCACGCACTCTTAGCTACGACAACCCACACTCTTCCCTTTGAAAACACACACGCTTCCCTTTGACAACCCACAATCTTCCCTTTGACAACACACACTCTTGCCTTTGACAACCCACACTCTTTCCTTTGACAACATACACTTCCATTTGAAACCACACATTCTTCCCTTTTACAAAACCAACTCTTGCCTTTGACAAAACACACTCTTCCCTTATACAACACCCACTCTTCCAATTGACACCACACACTCTTCCCTTATACAACACACACTTTTGCCTTTGACAACACACACTCTTCCCTTTGACAGCACACACTATTCCCTTTGACAACACACTCTTCCCTTTGACAACACACTCTTGACTATGACAACGCATACTCTTCCCTTTGACAACACATACTCTTCCCTTTGAAAACACACACTCTTCCCTTTGACTGAACACA
The DNA here is from genome assembly GCF_029633865.1 of Lampris incognitus. Classification (NCBI taxonomy): domain Eukaryota; kingdom Metazoa; phylum Chordata; class Actinopteri; order Lampriformes; family Lampridae; genus Lampris; species Lampris incognitus. The sequence continues at coordinate 46,689,175 of NC_079213.1, read as the reverse complement.
CTTCTCCCTTTGACAGCACATTCTTCCCTTTGACAACGCACACATTTTTCCTTAGGACAACACACTCTTCCCATTCACACCACACACTCTTCCCTTTTACAACACTCATGCTTTTCTTTGACAACACTCACTCTTCCCTTTGACAACACACACTCTTCCCTTTGACAGCACACACTCTTCCCTTCAAAAACACACACTCTTCCCTTTCACAACACAAACTCTTCCCTTTAACAACACCGTCTTCCCATTTACAGCACGCACTCTTAGCTACGACAACCCACACTCTTCCCTTTGAAAACACACACGCTTCCCTTTGACAACCCACAATCTTCCCTTTGACAACACACACTCTTGCCTTTGATAACACACACTCTTTCCTTAGACAGCACACACTCTTCCCTTTGAAAATGCACACTCTTCCCTTTGACAAAGCACACTCTTACGTTTTACAACACACACTATTCCATTTGACAAAGCACACTCTTCCCTTTGACAACACACACTCTTGCCTTTGACAACACACACTCTTCCCTTTGACAACACACACTCTTGCCTTTGACAACACACACTCTTCCGTTTGACAGCACACACTCTTCCCTTTGATAAAGCACACTGTTCAATTTGACAACGCACACTCTTCCCTTTGACGGCACAGTCTTCCCTTTGACAACACACACTCTTGCCTTTGACAACACACTCTTCATTTGGCAACACACACTCTTGCCTTTGACAACACACAGTCTTCCCTTCAAAAACACACACTCCTCCCTTTGATAAAGCACACTGTTCAATTTGACAACGCACACTCTTCCCTTTGACGGCACAGTCTTCCCTTTGACAACACACACTCTTGCCTTTGACAACACACTCTTCCCTATGACAACACACACTCTTGCCTTTGACAACACACACTCCTCCCTTTGACAATGCACACTCTTCCCTTTAACAACACCGTCTTCCCATTGACAGCACTCATGCTTCCTTTCGACAACACACTCTCTTCGCGTTGACAACACACACTATTTCGTTTGACAGCACACAGTCTTTCCTTTGACAGCACACTCTTTGATTTGACAACACACCCTCTTCCGTTTTACAACACCCACTCTTCCATTTGACACCACACAATCTTCCCTTTTACAACACCCACTCTTGCCTTTGACAACACACCCTCTTCCCTTATACAACTCCCGCTCTTGCTTTTGACAACACACCCTCTTCTCTTTTACAACACCCACTCTTCCGTTTGACACCACAGACTATTCCCTTATACAACACACACTCTTGCCTTTGACAACGCACACTCTTCCCTTTGACAGCACACACTATTCCCTTTGACAACACACTCTTGCCTTTGACAACGCACACCCTTCCCTTTTACAACACCCACTCTTCCATTTGACACCACACTCTCTTCCCTGAAACAACACACACTCTTGCCTTTGACAACGCACACTCTTCCCTTTGACAAAACACACTCTTCCCTTTGATAACGCACACTCTTCCTTTTGACAAGTCACACTCTTACGTTTTACAACACACAATATTTCATTTGACAACGCACACTCTTCCCTTTGACAACATACACTCTTCCCTTTGACAACATACACTCTTCCCTTTGACAAAACACACTCTTTCCTTTGACAACACACACTTCCATTTGAAACCACACATTCTTCCCTTTTACAAAACCAACTCTTGCCTTTGACAAAACACACTCTTCCCTTTTACAACACCCACTCTTCCAATTGACACCACACACTCTTCCCTTATACAACACACACTCTTCCGTTTGACAGCACACACTCTTCCCTTTGATAAAGCACACTGTTCAATTTGACAACGCACACTCTTCCCTCTGACGGCACAGTCTTCCCTTTGACAACACACACTCTTCCCTTTGACAACACACACTCTTGCCTTTGACAACACACACTCTTTCCTTTGACAACACACACTTCCATTTGAAACCACACATTCTTCCCTTTTACAAAACCAACTCTTGCCTTTGACAAAACACACTCTTCCCTTTTACAACACCCACTCTTCCAATTGACACCACACACTCTTCCCTTATACAACACACACTCTTGCCTTTGACAACACACACTCTTCCCTTTGACAGCACACACTTGACTTTGAAAACGCATACTCTTCCCTTTGACAACACATACTCTTCCCTTTGAAAACACACACTCTTCCCTTTGACTGAACACACTCTTCCCTTTGACAGCACACTCTTCCCTTTGACAACGCACACATTTTTCCTTTGGACAACACACTCTTCCCGTTCACACCACACACTCTTCCCTTTTACAACACTCATGCTTTTCTTTGACAACACTCACTCTTCCCTTTGACAACACACACTCTTCCATTTGACAGCACACACTCTTCCCTTCAAAAACACACACACTTCCCTTTCACAACACAAACTCTTCCCTTTAACAACACCGTCTTCCCATTTACAGCACGCACTCTTAGCTACGACAACCCACACTCTTCCCTTTGATAAAGCACACGCTTCCCTTTGACAACCCACAATCTTCCCTTTGACAACACACACTCTTGCCTTTGACAACCCACACTCTTTCCTTTGACAACATACACTTCCATTTGAAACCACACATTCTTCCCTTTTACAAAACCAACTCTTGCCTTTGACAAAACACACTCTTCCCTTATACAACACCCACTCTTCCAATTGACACCACACACTCTTCCCTTATACAACACACACTTTTGCCTTTGACAACACACACTCTTCCCTTTGACAGCACACACTATTCCCTTTGACAACACACTCTTCCCTTTGACAACACACTCTTGACTATGACAACGCATACTCTTCCCTTTGACAACACATACTCTTCCCTTTGAAAACACACACTCTTCCCTTTGACTGAACACACTTCTCCCTTTGACAGCACATTCTTCCCTTTGACAACGCACACATTTTTCCTTTGGACAACACACTCTTCCCATTCACACCACACACTCTTCCCTTTTACAACACTCATGCTTTTCTTTGACAACACTCACTCTTCCCTTTGGCAACACACACTCTTCCCTTTGACAGCACACACTCTTCCCTTCAAAAACACACACTCTTCCCTTTCACAACACAAACTCTTCCCTTTAACAACACCGTCTTCCCATTTACAGCACGCACTCTTAGCTACGACAACCCACACTCTTCCCTTTGAAAACACACACTCTTGCCTTTGATAACACACACTCTTTCCTTAGACAGCACACACTCTTCCCTTTGAAAATGCACACTCTTCCCTTTGACAAAGCACACTCTTACGTTTTACAACACACACTATTCCATTTGACAAAGCACACTCATCCCTTTGACAACACACACTCTTGCCTTTGACAACACACACGCTTCCGTTTGACAGCACACACTCTTCCCTTTGATAAAGCACACTGTTCAATTTGACAACGCACACTCTTCCCTTTGACGGCACAGTCTTCCCTTTGACAACACACACTCTTACCTTTGACAACACACTCTTCATTTGGCAACACACACTCTTGCCTTTGACAACACACAGTCTTCCCTTCAAAAACACACACTCCTCCCATTGATAAAGCACACTGTTCAATTTGACAACGCACACTCTTCCCTTTGACGGCACAGTCTTCCCTTTGACAACACACACTCTTGCCTTTGACAACACACTCTTCCCTTTGACAACACACATTCTTGTCTTTGACAACACACACTCCTCCCTTTGACAATGCACACTCTTCCCTTTAACAACACCGTCTTCCCATTGACAGCACTCATGCTTCCTTTCGACAACACACTCTCTTCGCTTTGACAACACACACTATTTCGTTTGATAGCACACAGTCTTTCCTTTGACAGCACACTCTTTGATTTGACAACACACCCTCTTCCGTTTTACAACACCCACTCTTCCATTTGACACCACACAATCTTCCCTTTTACAACACCCACTCTTGCCTTTGACAACACACCCTCTTCCCTTATACAACTCCCGCTCTTGCTTTTGACAACACACCCTCTTCTCTTTTACAACACCCACTCTTCCGTTTGACACCACAGACTATTCCCTTATACAACACACACTCTTGCCTTTGACAACGCACACTCTTCCCTTTGACAGCACACACTATTCCCTTTGACAACACACTCTTGCCTTTGACAACGCACACCCTTCCCTTTTACAACACCCACTCTTCCATTTGACACCACACTCTCTTCCCTGAAACAACACACACTCTTGCCTTTGACAACGCACACTCTTCCCTTTGACAACATACACTCTTCCCTTTGATAACGCACACTCTTCCTTTTGACAAGTCACACTCTTACGTTTTACAACACACAATATTTCATTTGACAACGCACACTCTTCCCTTTGACAACATGCACTCTTCCCTTTGACAACATACACTCTTCCCTTTGACAACACACACTCTTGCCTTTGACAACACACACTATTCCCTTTGACAAGACGCCCTCTTCCCTTTGATAATGCACATTTCCCTTTGGAAATGCACACTCTTCCCTCTGATAACACACACTCTTCGATTTGCCATCACACAATCTTCGCTTTTACAACACCCACTCTTGCCTTTGACAACACACACTCTTCCGTTTGACAGCACACACTCTTCCCTTTGATAAAGCACACTGTTCAATTTGACAACGCACACTCTTCCCTCTGACGGCACAGTCTTCCCTTTGACAACACACACTCTTCCCTTTGACAACACACACTCTTGCCTTTGACAACACACACTCTTTCCTTTGACAACACACACTTCCATTTGAAACCACACATTCTTCCCTTTTACAAAACCAACTCTTGCCTTTGACAAAACACACTCTTCCCTTTTACAACACCCACTCTTCCAATTGACACCACACACTCTTCCCTTATACAACACACACTCTTGCCTTTGACAACACACACTCTTCCCTTTGACAGCACACACTTGACTTTGAAAACGCATACTCTTCCCTTTGACAACACATACTCTTCCCTTTGAAAACACACACTCTTCCCTTTGACTGAACACACTCTTCCCTTTGACAGCACACTCTTCCCTTTGACAACGCACACATTTTTCCTTTGGACAACACACTCTTCCCGTTCACACCACACACTCTTCCCTTTTACAACACTCATGCTTTTCTTTGACAACACTCACTCTTCCCTTTGACAACACACACTCTTCCATTTGACAGCACACACTCTTCCCTTCAAAAACACACACACTTCCCTTTCACAACACAAACTCTTCCCTTTAACAACACCGTCTTCCCATTTACAGAACGCACTCTTAGCTACGACAACCCACACTCTTCCCTTTGAAAACACACACGCTTCCCTTTGACAACCCACAATCTTCCCTTTGACAACACACACTCTTGCCTTTGACAACCCACACTCTTTCCTTTGACAACATACACTTCCATTTGAAACCACACATTCTTCCCTTTTACAAAACCAACTCTTGCCTTTGACAAAACACCCTCTTCCCTTATACAACACCCACTCTTCCAATTGACACCACACACTCTTCCCTTATACAACACACACTTTTGCCTTTGACAACACACACTCTTCCCTTTGACAGCACACACTATTCCCTTTGACAACACACACGCTTCCCTTTGAAAACACACACGCTTCCCTTTGACAACCCACAATCTTCCCTTTGACAACACACACTCTTGCCTTTGATAACACACACTCTTTCCTTAGACAGCACACACTCTTCCCTTTGAAAATGCACACTCTTCCCTTTGACAAAGCACACTCTTACGTTTTACAACACACACTGTTCCATTTGACAAAGCACACTCTTCCCTTTGACAACACACACTCTTGCCTTTGACAACACACACTCTTCCCTTTGACAACACACACTCTTGCCTTTGACAACACACACTCTTCCGTTTGACAGCACACACTCTTCCCTTTGATAAAGCACACTGTTCAATTTGACAACGCACACTCTTCCCTTTGACGGCACAGTCTTCCCTTTGACAACACACACTCTTGCCTTTGACAACACACTCTTCATTTGGCAACACACACTCTTGCCTTTGACAACACACAGTCTTCCCTTCAAAAACACACACTCCTCCCTTTGATAAAGCACACTGTTCAATTTGACAACGCACACTCTTCCCTTTGACGGCACAGTCTTCCCTTTGACAACACACACTCTTGCCTTTGACAACACACTCTTCCCTATGACAACACACACTCTTGCCTTTGACAACACACACTCCTCCCTTTGACAATGCACACTCTTCCCTTTAACAACACCGTCTTCCCATTGACAGCACTCATGCTTCCTTTCGACAACACACTCTCTTCGCGTTGACAACACACACTATTTCGTTTGACAGCACACAGTCTTTCCTTTGACAGCACACTCTTTGATTTGACAACACACCCTCTTCCGTTTTACAACACTCACTCTTCCATTTGACACCACACAATCTTCCCTTTTACAACACCCACTCTTGCCTTTGACAACACACCCTCTTCCCTTATACAACTCCCGCTCTTGCTTTTGACAACACACCCTCTTCTCTTTTACAACACCCACTCTTCCGTTTGACACCACAGACTATTCCCTTATACAACACACACTCTTGCCTTTGACAACGCACACTCTTCCCTTTGACAGCACACACTATTCCCTTTGACAACACACTCTTGCCTTTGACAACGCACACCCTTCCCTTTTACAACACCCACTCTTCCATTTGACACCACACTCTCTTCCCTGAAACAACACACACTCTTGCCTTTGACAACGCACACTCTTCCCTTTGACAAAACACACTCTTCCCTTTGATAACGCACACTCTTCCTTTTGACAAGTCACACTCTTACGTTTTACAACACACAATATTTCATTTGACAACGCACACTCTTCCCTTTGACAACATACACTCTTCCCTTTGACAACATACACTCTTCCCTTTGACAACACACACTCTTGCCTTTGACAACACACACTATTCCCTTTGACAAAACACACTATTCCCTTTGATAATGCACATTTCCCTTTGGAAATGCACACTCTTCCCTCTGATAACACACACTCTCCGATTTGCCACCACACAATCTTCGCTTTTACAACACCCACTCTTGCCTTTGACAACACACACTCTTCCGTTTGACAGCACACACTCTTCCCTTTGATAAAGCACACTGTTCAATTTGACAACGCACACTCTTCCCTCTGACGGCACAGTCTTCCCTTTGACAACACACACTCTTCCCTTTGACAACACACACTCTTGCCTTTGACAACACACACTCTTTCCTTTGACAACACACACTTCCATTTGAAACCACACATTCTTCCCTTTTACAAAACCAACTCTTGCCTTTGACAAAACACACTCTTCCCTTTTACAACACCCACTCTTCCAATTGACACCACACACTCTTCCCTTATACAACACACACTCTTGCCTTTGACAACACACACTCTTCCCTTTGACAGCACACACTTGACTTTGAAAACGCATACTCTTCCCTTTGACAACACATACTCTTCCCTTTGAAAACACACACTCTTCCCTTTGACTGAACACACTCTTCCCTTTGACAGCACACTCTTCCCTTTGACAACGCACACATTTTTCCTTTGGACAACACACTCTTCCCGTTCACACCACACACTCTTCCCTTTTACAACACTCATGCTTTTCTTTGACAACACTCACTCTTCCCTTTGACAACACACACTCTTCCATTTGACAGCACACACTCTTCCCTTCAAAAACACACACACTTCCCTTTCACAACACAAACTCTTCCCTTTAACAACACCGTCTTCCCATTTACAGCACGCACTCTTAGCTACGACAACCCACACTCTTCCCTTTGATAAAGCACACGCTTCCCTTTGACAACCCACAATCTTCCCTTTGACAACACACACTCTTGCCTTTGACAACCCACACTCTTTCCTTTGACAACATACACTTCCATTTGAAACCACACATTCTTCCCTTTTACAAAACCAACTCTTGCCTTTGACAAAACACACTCTTCCCTTATACAACACCCACTCTTCCAATTGACACCACACACTCTTCCCTTATACAACACACACTTTTGCCTTTGACAACACACACTCTTCCCTTTGACAGCACACACTATTCCCTTTGACAACACACTCTTCCCTTTGACAACACACTCTTGACTATGACAACGCATACTCTTCCCTTTGACAACACATACTCTTCCCTTTGAAAACACACACTCTTCCCTTTGACTGAACACACTTCTCCCTTTGACAGCACATTCTACCCTTTGACAACGCACACATTTTTCCTTTGGACAACACACTCTTCCCATTCACACCACACACTCTTCCCTTTTACAACACTCATGCTTTTCTTTGACAACACTCACTCTTCCCTTTGGCAACACACACTCTTCCCTTTGACAGCACACACTCTTCCCTTCAAAAACACACACTCTTCCCTTTCACAACACAAACTCTTCCCTTTAACAACACCGTCTTCCCATTTACAGCACGCACTCTTAGCTACGACAACCCACACTCTTCCCTTTGAAAACACACACTCTTGCCTTTGATAACACACACTCTTTCCTTAGACAGCACACACTCTTCCCTTTGAAAATGCACACTCTTCCCTTTGACAAAGCACACTCTTACGTTTTACAATACACACTATTCCATTTGACAAAGCACACTCATCCCTTTGACAACACACACTCTTGCCTTTGACAACACACACTCTTCCCTTTGACAACACACACTCTTGCCTTTGACAACACACACTCTTCCGTTTGACAGCACACACTCTTCCCTTTGATAAAGCACACTGTTCAATTTGACAACGCACACTCTTCCCTTTGACGGCACAGTCTTCCCTTTGACAACACACACTCTTACCTTTGACAACACACTCTTCATTTGGCAACACACACTCTTGCCTTTGACAACACACAGTCTTCCCTTCAAAAACACACACTCCTCCCTTTGATAAAGCACACTGTTCAATTTGACAACGCACACTCTTCCCTTTGACGGCACAGTCTTCCCTTTGACAACACACACTCTTGCCTTTGACAACACACTCTTCCCTTTGACAACACACATTCTTGCCTTTGACAACACACACTCCTCCCTTTGACAATGCACACTCTTCCCTTTAACAACACCGTCTTCCCATTGACAGCACTCATGCTTCCTTTCGACAACACACTCTCTTCGCTTTGACAACACACACTATTTCGTTTGACAGCACACAGTCTTTCCTTTGACAGCACACTCTTTGATTTGACAACACACCCTCTTCCGTTTTACAACACCCACTCTTCCATTTGACACCACACAATCTTCCCTTTTACAACACCCACTCTTGCCTTTGACAACACACCCTCTTCCCTTATACAACTCCCGCTCTTGCTTTTGACAACACACCCTCTTCTCTTTTACAACACCCACTCTTCCGTTTGACACCACAGACTATTCCCTTATACAACACACACTCTTGCCTTTGACAACGCACACTCTTCCCTTTGACAGCACACACTATTCCCTTTGACAACACACTCTTGCCTTTGACAACGCACACCCTTCCCTTTTACAACACCCACTCTTCCATTTGACACCACACTCTCTTCCCTGAAACAACACACACTCTTGCCTTTGACAACGCACACTCTTCCCTTTGACAACATACACTCTTCCCTTTGATAACGCACACTCTTCCTTTTGACAAGTCACACTCTTACGTTTTACAACACACAATATTTCATTTGACAACGCACACTCTTCCCTTTGACAACATGCACTCTTCCCTTTGACAACATACACTCTTCCCTTTGACAACACACACTCTTGCCTTTGACAACACACACTATTCCCTTTGACAAGACGCCCTCTTCCCTTTGATAATGCACATTTCCCTTTGGAAATGCACACTCTTCCCTCTGATAACACACACTCTTCGATTTGCCACCACACAATCTTCGCTTTTACAACACCCACTCTTGCCTTTGACAACACACACTCTTCCGTTTGACAGCACACACTCTTCCCTTTGATAAAGCACACTGTTCAATTTGACAACGCAAACTCTTCCCTCTGACGGCACAGTCTTCCCTTTGACAACACACACTCTTCCCTTTGACAACACACACTCTTGCCTTTGACAACACACACTCTTTCCTTTGACAACACACACTTCCATTTGAAACCACACATTCTTCCCTTTTACAAAACCAACTCTTGCCTTTGACAAAACACACTCTTCCCTTTTACAACACCCACTCTTCCAATTGACACCACACACTCTTCCCTTATACAACACACACTCTTGCCTTTGACAACACACACACTTCCCTTTGACAGCACACACTTGACTTTGAAAACGCATACTCTTCCCTTTGACAACACATACTCTTCCCTTTGAAAACACACACTCTTCCCTTTGACTGAACACACTCTTCCCTTTGACAGCACACTCTTCCCTTTGACAACGCACACATTTTTCCTTTGGACAACACACTCTTCCCGTTCACACCACACACTCTTCCCTTTTACAACACTCATGCTTCTCTTTGACAACACTCACTCTTCCCTTTGACAACACACACTCTTCCATTTGACAGCACACACTCTTCCCTTCAAAAACACACACACTTCCCTTTCACAACACAAACTCTTCCTTTTAACAACACCGTCTTCCCATTTACAGCACGCACTCTTAGCTACGACAACCCACACTCTTCCCTTTGAAAACACACACGCTTCCCTTTGACAACCCACAATCTTCCCTTTGACAACACACACTCTTGCCTTTGACAAGCCACACTCTTTCCTTTGACAACATACACTTCCATTTGAAACCACACATTCTTCCCTTTTACAAAACCAACTCTTGCCTTTGACAAAACACACTCTTCCCTTATACAACACCCACTCTTCCAATTGACACCACACACTCTTCCCTTATACAACACACACTTTTGCCTTTGACAACACACACTCTTCCCTTTGACAGCACACACTATTCCCTTTGACAACACACTCTTCCCTTTGACAACACACTCTTGACTATGACAACGCATACTCTTCCCTTTGACAACACATACTCTTCCCTTTGAAAACACACACTCTTCCCTTTGACTGAACACACTTCTCCCTTTGACAGCACATTCTTCCCTTTGACAACGCACACATTTTTCCTTTGGACAACACACTCTTCCCATTCACACCACACACTCTTCCCTTTTACAACACTCATGCTTTTCTTTGACAACACTCACTCTTCCCTTTGACAACACACACTCTTCCCTTTGACAGCACACACTCTTCCCTTCAAAAACACACACTCTTCCCTTTCACAACACAAACTCTTCCCTTTAACAACACCGTCTTCCCATTTACAGCACGCACTCTTAGCTACGACAACCCACACTCTTCCCTTTGAAAACACACACGCTTCCCTTTGACAACCCACAATCTTCCCTTTGACAACACACACTCTTGCCTTTGACAACACACACTCTTCCCTTTGACAACACACACTCTTGCCTTTGACAACACACACTCTTGCCTTTGACAACACACAGTCTTCCCTTCAAAAACACACACTCCTCCCTTTGATAAAGCACACTGTTCAATTTGACAACGCACACTCTTCCCTTTGACGGCACAGTCTTCCCTTTGACAACACACACTCTTGCCTTTGACAACACACTCTTCCCTTTGACAACACACACTCTTGCCTTTGACAACACACACTCTTCCCTTTGACAACACACACTCTTGCCTTTGACAACACACACTCTTCCCTTTGACAGCACACACTATTCCCTTTGACAACACACTCTTCCCTTTGACAACACATACTCTTCCCTTTGACAACACATACTCTTGCCTTTGATAACACACACTCTTTCCTTAGACAGCACACACTCTTCCCTTTGAAAATGCACAGTCTTCCCTTTGACAAAGCACACTCTTACGTTTTACAACACACACTATTCCATTTGACAAAGCACACTCTTCCCTTTGACAACACACACTCTTGCCTTTGACAACACACACTCTTCCCTTTGACAACACACACTCTTGCCTTTGACAACATACACTCTTCCGTTTGACAGCACACACTCTTCCCTTTGACAACACACTCTTCCCTTTGACAACACACTCTTGACTTTGACAACGCATACTCTTCCCTTTGACAACACACACTCTTCCCTTTGACAAGACGCCCTCTTCCCTTTGATAATGCACATTTCCCTTTGGAAATGCACACTCTTCCCTTTCACAACACAAACTCTTCGATTTGCCACCACACAATCTTCGCTTTTACAACACCCACTCTTGCCTTTGACAACACACACTCTTCCGTTTGACAGCACACACTCTTCCCTTTGATAAAGCACACTGTTCAATTTGACAACGCACACTCTTCCCTTTGACGGCACAGTCTTCCCTTTGACAACACACACTCTTCCCTTTGACAACACACACTCTTGCCTTTGACAACACACACTCTTTCCTTTGACAACACACACTTCCATTTGAAACCACACATTCTTCCCTTTTACAAAACCAACTCTTGCCTTTGACAAAACACACTCTTCCCTTTTACAACACCCACTCTTCCAATTGACACCACACACTCTTCCCTTTGACGGCACAGTCTTCCCTTTGACAACACACACTCTTGCCTTTGACAACACACTCTTCCCTTTGACAACACAAACTCTTGCCTTTGACAACACACACTCTTCCCTTTGACAACACACACTCTTACCTTTGACAACACACACTCTTCCCTTTGACAGCACACACTTGACTTTGAAAACGCATACTCTTCCCTTTGACAACACATACTCTTCCCTTTGAAAACACACACTCTTCCCTTTGACTGAACACACTCTTCCCTTTGACAGCACACTCTTCCCTTTGACAACGCACACATTTTTCCTTTGGACAACACACTCTTCCCGTTCACACCACACACTCTTCCCTTTTACAACACTCATGCTTTTCTTTGAAAACACTCACTCTTCCCTTTGACAACACACACTCTTCCATTTGACAGCACACACTCTTCCCTTCAAAAACACACACACTTCCCTTTCACAACACAAACTCTTCCCTTTAACAACACCGTCTTCCCATTTACAGCACGCACTCTTAGCTACGACAACCCACACTCTTCCCTTTGAAAACACACACGCTTCCCTTTGACAACCCACAATCTTCCCTTTGACAACACACACTCTTGCCTTTGACAACCCACACTCTTTCCTTTGACAACATACACTTCCATTTGAAACCACACATTCTTCCCTTTTACAAAACCAACTCTTGCCTTTGACAAAACACACTCTTCCCTTATACAACACCCACTCTTCCAATTGACACCACACACTCTTCCCTTATACAACACACACTTTTGCCTTTGACAACACACACTCTTCCCTTTGACAGCACACACTATTCCCTTTGACAACACACTCTTCCCTTTGACAACACACTCTTGACTATGACAACGCATACTCTTCCCTTTGACAACACATACTCTTTCCTTTGAAAACACACACTCTTCCCTTTGACTGAACACACTTCTCCCTTTGACAGCACATTCTTCCCTTTGACAACGCACACATTTTTCCTTTGGACAACACACTCTTCCCATTCACACCACACACTCTTCCCTTTTACAACACTCATGCTTTTCTTTGACAACACTCACTCTTCCCTTTGACAACACACACTCTTCCCTTTGACAGCACACACTCTTCCCTTCAAAAACACACACTCTTCCCTTTCACAACACAAACTCTTCCCTTTAACAACACCGTCTTCCCATTTACAGCACGCACTCTTAGCTACGACAACCCACACTCTTCCCTTTGAAAACACACACGCTTCCCTTTGACAACCCACAATCTTCCCTTTGACAACACACACTCTTGCCTTTGATAACACACACTCTTTCCTTAGACAGCACACACTCTTCCCTTTGAAAATGCACACTCTTCCCTTTGACAAAGCACACTCTTACGTTTTACAACACACACTATTCCATTTGACAAAGCACACTCTTCCCATTGACAACACACACTCTTGCCTTTGACAACACACACTCTTCCCTTTGACAACACACACTCTTGCCTTTGACAACACACACTCTTCCGTTTGACAGCACACACTCTTCCCTTTGATAAAGCACACTGTTCAATTTGACAACGCACACTCTTCCCTTTGACCGCACAGTCTTCCCTTTTACAACACACACTCTTGCCTTTGACAACACACTCTTCATTTGGCAACACACACTCTTGCCTTTGACAACACACAGTCTTCCCTTCAAAAACACACACTCCTCCCTTTGATAAAGCACACTGTTCAATTTGACAACGCACACTCTTCCCTTTGACGGCACAGTCTTCCCTTTGACAACACACACTCTTGCCTTTGACAACACACTCTTCCCTATGACAACACACACTCTTGCCTTTGACAACACACACTCTTCCCTTTGACAACACACACTCTTGCCTTTGACAACACACACTCTTCCCTTTGACAGCACACACTATTCCCTTTGACAACACACTCTTCCCTTTGACAACACACTCTTGACTTTGACAACGCATACTCTTCCCTTTGACAACACATACTCTTCCCTTTGACAACACACTCTTCCCTTTGACAACGCACACATTTTTCCTTTGGACAACACACTCTTCCCGTTCACACCACACACTCTTCCCTTTTACAACACTCATGCTTTTCTTTGAAAACACTCACTCTTCCCTTTGACAACACACACTCTTCCATTTGACAGCACACACTCTTCCCTTCAAAAACACACACACTTCCCTTTCACAACACAAACTCTTCCCTTTAACAACACCGTCTTCCCATTTACAGCACGCACTCTTAGCTACGACAACCCACACTCTTCCCTTTGAAAACACACACGCTTCCCTTTGACAACCCACAATCTTCCCTTTGACAACACACACTCTTGCCTTTGACAACCCACACTCTTTCCTTTGACAACATACACTTCCATTTGAAACCACACATTCTTCCCTTTTACAAAACCAACTCTTGCCTTTGACAAAACACACTCTTCCCTTATACAACACCCACTCTTCCAATTGACACCACACACTCTTCCCTTATACAACACACACTATTGCCTTTGACAGCACACACTATTCCCTTTGACAACACACTCTTCCCTTTGACAGCACACACTCTTCCCTTTGACAAGATGCCCTCTTCCCTTTGATAATGCACATTTCCCTTTGGAAATGCACACTCTTCCCTTTGATAACACACACTCTTCGATTTGCCACCACACAATCTTCGCTTTTACAACACCCACTCTTGCCTTTGACAACACACACTCTTCCGTTTGACAGCACACACTCTTCCCTTTGATAAAGCACACTGTTCAATTTGACAACGCACACTCTTCCCTTTGACGGCACAGTCTTCCCTTTGACAACACACACTCTTCCCTTTGACAACACACACTCTTGCCTTTGACAACACACACTCTTTCCTTTGACAACACACACTTCCATTTGAAACCACACATTCTTCCCTTTTACAAAACCAACTCTTGCCTTTGACAAAACACACTCTTCCCTTTTACAACACCCACTCTTCCAATTGACACCACACACTCTTCCCTTATACAACACACACTCTTGCCTTTGACAACACACACTCTTCCCTTTGACAGCACACACTTGACTTTGAAAACGCATACTCTTCCCTTTGACAACACATACTCTTCCCTTTGAAAACACACACTCTTCCCTTTGACTGAACACACTCTTCCCTTTGACAGCACACTCTTCCCTTTGACGACGCACACATTTTTCCTTTGGACAACACACTCTTCCCGTTCACACCACACACTCTTCCCTTTTACAACACTCATGCTTTTCTTTGACAACACTCACTCTTCCATTTGACAGCACACACTCTTCCCTTCAAAAACACACACACTTCCCTTTCACAACACAAACTCTTCCCTTTAACAACACCGTCTTCCCATTTACAGCACGCACTCTTAGCTACGACAACCCACACTCTTCCCTTTGAAAACACACACGCTTCCCTTTGACAACCCACAATCTTCCCTTTGACAACACACACTCTTGCCTTTGACAACCCACACTCTTTCCTTTGACAACATACACTTCCATTTGAAACCACACATTCTTCCCTTTTACAAAACCAACTCTTGCCTTTGACAAAACACACTCTTCCCTTATACAACACCCACTCTTCCAATTGACACCACACACTCTTCCCTTATACAACACACACTTTTGCCTTTGACAACACACACTCTTCCCTTTGACAGCACACACTATTCCCTTTGACAACACACTCTTCCCTTTGACAACACACTCTTGACTATGACAACGCACACTCTTCCCTTTGACAGCACAGTCTTCCCTTTGAAAACACACACTCTTCCCTTTGACTGAACACACTTCTCCCTTTGACAGCACATTCTTCCCTTTGACAACGCACACATTTTTCCTTTGGACAACACACTCTTCCCATTCACACCACACACTCTTCCCTTTTACAACACTCATGCTTTTCTTTGACAACACTCACTCTTCCCTTTGACAACACACACTCTTCCCTTTGACAGCACACACTCTTCCCTTCAAAAACACACACTCTTCCCTTTCACAACACAAACTCTTCCCTTTAACAACACCGTCTTCCCATTTACAGCACGCACTCTTAGCTACGACAACCCACACCCTTCCCTTTGAAAACACACACGCTTCCCTTTGACAACCCACAATCTTCCCTTTGACAACACACACTCTTGCCTTTGATAACACACACTCTTTCCTTAGACAGCACACACTCTTCCCTTTGAAAATGCACACTCTTCCCTTTGACAAAGCACACTCTTACGTTTTACAACACACACTATTCCATTTGACAAAGCACACTCTTCCCTTTGACAACAAACACTCTTGCCTTTGACAACACACACTCTTCCCTTTGACAACACACACTCTTGCCTTTGACAACACACACTCTTCCATTTGACAGCACACACTCTTCCCTTTGATAAAGCACACTGTTCAATTTGACAACGCACACTCTTCCCTTTGACGGCACAGTCTTCCCTTTGACAACACACACTCTTGCCTTTGACAACACACTCTTCATTTGGCAACACACACTCTTGCCTTTGACAACACACAGTCTTCCCTTCAAAAACACACACTCCTCCCTTTGATAAAGCACACTGTTCAATTTGACAACGCACACTCTTCCCTTTGACGGCACAGTCTTCCCTTTGACAACACACACTCTTGCCTTTGACAACACACTCTTCCCTATGACAACACACACTCTTGCCTTTGACAACACACACTCTTCCCTTTGACAACACACACTCTTGCCTTTGACAACACACACTCTTCCCTTTGACAGCACACACTATTCCCTTTGACAACACACTCTTCCCTTTGACAACACACTCTTGACTTTGACAACGCATACTCTTCCCTTTGACAACACATACTCTTCCCTTTGACAACACACACTCTTGCCTTTGATAACACACACTCTTTCCTTAGACAGCACACACTCTTCCCTTTGAAAATGCACACTCTTCCCTTTGACAAAGCACACTCTTACGTTTTACAACACACACTATTCCATTTGACAAAGCACACTCTTCCCTTTGACAACACACACTCTTGCCTTTGACAACACACACTCTTCCCTTTGACAACACACACTCTTGCCTTTGACAACACACACTCTTCCGTTTGACAGCACACACTCTTCCCTTTGATAAAGCACACTGTTCAATTTGACAACGCACACTCTTCCCTTTCACGGCACAGTCTTCCCTTTGACAACACACACTCTTGCCTTTGACAACACACTCTTCATTCGGCAACACACACTCTTGCCTTTGACAACACACAGTCTTCCCTTCAAAAACACACACTCCTCCCTTTGATAAAGCACACTGTTCAATTTGACAACGCACACTCTTCCCTTTGACGGCACAGTCTTCCCTTTGACAACACACACTCTTGCCTTTGACAACACACTCTTCCCTTTGACAACACACACTCTTGCCTTTGACAACACACACTCTTCCCTTTGACAATACACACTCTTACCTTTGACAACACACACTCTTCCCTTTGACAGCACACACTATTCCCTTTGACAACACACTCTTGACTTTGACAACACACTCTTGACTTTGACAACGCATACTCTTCCCTTTGACAACACACACTCTTCCCTTTGACAAGACGCCCTCTTCCCTTTGATAATGCACATTTCCCTTTGGAAATGCACACTCTTCCCTTTGATAACACACACTCTTCGATTTGCCACCACACAATCTTCGCTTTTACAACACCCACTCTTGCCTTTGACAACACACACTCTTCCGTTTGACAGCACACACTCTTCCCTTTGATAAAGCACACTGTTCAATTTGACAACGCACACTCTTCCCTTTGACGGCACAGTCTTCCCTTTGACAACACACACTCTTCCCTTTGACAACACACACTCTTGCCTTTGACAACACACACTCTTTCCTTTGACAACACACACTTCCATTTGAAACCACACATTATTCCCTTTTACAAAACCAACTCTTGCCTTTGACAAAACACACTCTACCCTTTTACAACACCCACTCTTCCAATTGACACCACACACTCTTCCCTTATACAACACACACTCTTGCCTTTGACAACACACACTCTTCCCTTTGACAGCACACACTTGACTTTGAAAACGCATACTCTTCCCTTTGACAACACATACTCTTCCCTTTGAAAACACACACTCTTCCCTTTGACTGAACACACTCTTCCCTTTGACAGCACACTCTTCCCTTTGACAACGCACACATTTTTCATTTGGACAACACACTCTTCCCGTTCACACCACACACTCTTCCCTTTTACAACACTCATGCTTTTCTTTGACAACACTCACTCTTCCCTTTGACAACACACACTCTTCCATTTGACAGCACACACTCTTCCCTTCAAAAACACACACACTTCCCTTCACAACACAAACTCTTCCCTTTAACAACACCGTCTTCCCATTTACAGCACGCACTCTTAGCTACGACAACCCACACTCTTCCCTTTGAAAACACACACGCTTCCCTTTGACAACCCACAATCTTCCCTTTGACAACACACACTCTTGCCTTTGACAACCCACACTCTTTCCTTTGACAACATACACTTCCATTTGAAACCACACATTCTTCCCTTTTACAAAACCAACTCTTGCCTTTGACAAAACACACTCTTCCCTTATACAACACCCACTCTTCCAATTGACACCACACACTCTTCCCTTATACAACACACACTTTTGCCTTTGACAGCACACACTATTCCCTTTGACAACACACTCTTCCCTTTGACAGCACACACTCTTCCCTTTGACAAGATGCCCTCTTCCCTTTGATAATGCACATTTCCCTTTGGAAATGCACACTCTTCCCTTTGATAACACACACTCTTCGATTTGCCACCACACAATCTTCGCTTTTACAACACCCACTCTTGCCTTTGACAACACACACTCTTCCGTTTGACAGCACACACTCTTCCCTTTGATAAAGCACACTGTTCAATTTGACAACGCACACTCTTCCCTTTGACGGCACAGTCTTCCCTTTGACAACACACACTCTTCCCTTTGACAACACACACTCTTGCCTTTGACAACACACACTCTTTCCTTTGACAACACACACTTCCATTTGAAACCACACATTCTTCCCTTTTACAAAACCAACTCTTGCCTTTGACAAAACACACTCTTCCCTTTTACAACACCCACTCTTCCAATTGACACCACACACTCTTCCCTTATACAACACACACTCTTGCCTTTGACAACACACACTCTTCCCTTTGACAGCACACACTTGACTTTGAAAACGCATACTCTTCCCTTTGACAACACATACTCTTCCCTTTGAAAACACACACTCTTCCCTTTGACTGAACACACTCTTCCCTTTGACAGCACACTCTTCCCTTTGACGACGCACACATTTTTCCTTTGGACAACACACTCTTCCCGTTCACACCACACACTCTTCCCTTTTACAACACTCATGCTTTTCTTTGACAACACTCACTCTTCCATTTGACAGCACACACTCTTCCCTTCAAAAACACACACACTTCCCTTTCACAACACAAACTCTTCCCTTTAACAACACCGTCTTCCCATTTACAGCACGCACTCTTAGCTACGACAACCCACACTCTTCCCTTTGAAAACACACACGCTTCCCTTTGACAACCCACAATCTTCCCTTTGACAACACACACTCTTGCCTTTGACAACCCACACTCTTTCCTTTGACAACATACACTTCCATTTGAAACCACACATTCTTCCCTTTTACAAAACCAACTCTTGCCTTTGACAAAACACACTCTTCCCTTATACAACACCCACTCTTCCAATTGACACCACACACTCTTCCCTTATACAACACACACTTTTGCCTTTGACAACACACACTCTTCCCTTTGACAGCACACACTATTCCCTTTGACAACACACTCTTCCCTTTGACAACACACTCTTGACTATGACAACGCACACTCTTCCCTTTGACAGCACAGTCTTCCCTTTGAAAACACACACTCTTCCCTTTGACTGAACACACTTCTCCCTTTGACAGCACATTCTTCCCTTTGACAACGCACACATTTTTCCTTTGGACAACACACTCTTCCCATTCACACCACACACTCTTCCCTTTTACAACACTCATGCTTTTCTTTGACAACACTCACTCTTCCCTTTGACAACACACACTCTTCCCTTTGACAGCACACACTCTTCCCTTCAAAAACACACACTCTTCCCTTTCACAACACAAACTCTTCCCTTTAACAACACCGTCTTCCCATTTACAGCACGCACTCTTAGCTACGACAACCCACACCCTTCCCTTTGAAAACACACACGCTTCCCTTTGACAACCCACAATCTTCCCTTTGACAACACACACTCTTGCCTTTGATAACACACACTCTTTCCTTAGACAGCACACACTCTTCCCTTTGAAAATGCACACTCTTCCCTTTGACAAAGCACACTCTTACGTTTTACAACACACACTATTCCATTTGACAAAGCACACTCTTCCCTTTGACAACAAACACTCTTGCCTTTGACAACACACACTCTTCCCTTTGACAACACACACTCTTGCCTTTGACAACACACACTCTTCCATTTGACAGCACACACTCTTCCCTTTGATAAAGCACACTGTTCAATTTGACAACGCACACTCTTCCCTTTGACGGCACAGTCTTCCCTTTGACAACACACACTCTTGCCTTTGACAACACACTCTTCATTTGGCAACACACACTCTTGCCTTTGACAACACACAGTCTTCCCTTCAAAAACACACACTCCTCCCTTTGATAAAGCACACTGTTCAATTTGACAACGCACACTCTTCCCTTTGACGGCACAGTCTTCCCTTTGACAACACACACTCTTGCCTTTGACAACACACTCTTCCCTATGACAACACACACTCTTGCCTTTGACAACACACACTCTTCCCTTTGACAACACACACTCTTGCCTTTGACAACACACACTCTTCCCTTTGACAGCACACACTATTCCCTTTGACAACACACTCTTCCCTTTGACAACACACTCTTGACTTTGACAACGCATACTCTTCCCTTTGACAACACATACTCTTCCCTTTGACAACACACACTCTTGCCTTTGATAACACACACTCTTTCCTTAGACAGCACACACTCTTCCCTTTGAAAATGCACACTCTTCCCTTTGACAAAGCACACTCTTACGTTTTACAACACACACTATTCCATTTGACAAAGCACACTCTTCCCTTTGACAACACACACTCTTGCCTTTGACAACACACACTCTTCCCTTTGACAACACACACTCTTGCCTTTGACAACACACACTCTTCCGTTTGACAGCACACACTCTTCCCTTTGATAAAGCACACTGTTCAATTTGACAACGCACACTCTTCCCTTTCACGGCACAGTCTTCCCTTTGACAACACACACTCTTGCCTTTGACAACACACTCTTCATTCGGCAACACACACTCTTGCCTTTGACAACACACAGTCTTCCCTTCAAAAACACACACTCCTCCCTTTGATAAAGCACACTGTTCAATTTGACAACGCACACTCTTCCCTTTGACGGCACAGTCTTCCCTTTGACAACACACACTCTTGCCTTTGACAACACACTCTTCCCTTTGACAACACACACTCTTGCCTTTGACAACACACACTCTTCCCTTTGACAATACACACTCTTACCTTTGACAACACACACTCTTCCCTTTGACAGCACACACTATTCCCTTTGACAACACACTCTTGACTTTGACAACACACTCTTGACTTTGACAACGCATACTCTTCCCTTTGACAACACACACTCTTCCCTTTGACAAGACGCCCTCTTCCCTTTGATAATGCACATTTCCCTTTGGAAATGCACACTCTTCCCTTTGATAACACACACTCTTCGATTTGCCACCACACAATCTTCGCTTTTACAACACCCACTCTTGCCTTTGACAACACACACTCTTCCGTTTGACAGCACACACTCTTCCCTTTGATAAAGCACACTGTTCAATTTGACAACGCACACTCTTCCCTTTGACGGCACAGTCTTCCCTTTGACAACACACACTCTTCCCTTTGACAACACACACTCTTGCCTTTGACAACACACACTCTTTCCTTTGACAACACACACTTCCATTTGAAACCACACATTATTCCCTTTTACAAAACCAACTCTTGCCTTTGACAAAACACACTCTACCCTTTTACAACACCCACTCTTCCAATTGACACCACACACTCTTCCCTTATACAACACACACTCTTGCCTTTGACAACACACACTCTTCCCTTTGACAGCACACACTTGACTTTGAAAACGCATACTCTTCCCTTTGACAACACATACTCTTCCCTTTGAAAACACACACTCTTCCCTTTGACTGAACACACTCTTCCCTTTGACAGCACACTCTTCCCTTTGACAACGCACACATTTTTCATTTGGACAACACACTCTTCCCGTTCACACCACACACTCTTCCCTTTTACAACACTCATGCTTTTCTTTGACAACACTCACTCTTCCCTTTGACAACACACACTCTTCCATTTGACAGCACACACTCTTCCCTTCAAAAACACACACACTTCCCTTCACAACACAAACTCTTCCCTTTAACAACACCGTCTTCCCATTTACAGCACGCACTCTTAGCTACGACAACCCACACTCTTCCCTTTGAAAACACACACGCTTCCCTTTGACAACCCACAATCTTCCCTTTGACAACACACACTCTTGCCTTTGACAACCCACACTCTTTCCTTTGACAACATACACTTCCATTTGAAACCACACATTCTTCCCTTTTACAAAACCAACTCTTGCCTTTGACAAAACACACTCTTCCCTTATACAACACCCACTCTTCCAATTGACACCACACACTCTTCCCTTATACAACACACACTTTTGCCTTTGACAACACACACTCTTCCCTTTGACAGCACACACTATTCCCTTTGACAACACACTCTTCCCTTTGACAACACACTCTTGACTATGACAACGCATACTCTTCCCTTTGACAACACATACTCTTCCCTTTGAAAACACACACTCTTCCCTTTGACTGAACACACTTCTCCCTTTGACAGCACATTCTTCCCTTTGACAACGCACACATTTTTCCTTTGGACAACACACTCTTCCCATTCACACCACACACTCTTCCCTTTTACAACACTCATGCTTTTCTTTGACAACACTCACTCTTCCCTTTGACAACACACACTCTTCCCTTTGACAGCACACACTCTTCCCTTCAAAAACACACACACTTCCCTTTGACAGCACACACTCTTCCCTTTAACAACACCATCTTCCCATTTACATCACGCACTCTTAGCTACGACAACCCACACTCTTCCCTTTGAAAACACACACGCTTCCCTTTGACAACCCACAATCTTCCCTTTGACAACACACACTCTTGCCTTTGATAACACACACTCTTTCCTTAGACAGCACACACTCTTGCCTTTGACAACACACACTCTTCCGTTTGACAGCACACACTCTTCCCTTTGATAAAGCACACTGTTCAATTTGACAACGCACACTCTTCCCTTTGACGGCACAGTCTTCCGTTTGACAACACACACTCTTGCCTTTGACAAAACACTCTTCCCTTTGACAACACACACTCTTGCCTTTGACAACACACACTCTTCCCTTCAAAAACACACACTCCTACCTTTGATAAAGCACACTGTTCAATTTGACAACGCACACTCTTCCCTTTGACGGCACAGTCTTCCGTTTGACAACACACACTCTTGCCTTTGACAAAACACTCTTCCCTTTGACAACACACACTCTTGCCTTTGACAACACACACTCTTCCCTTCAAAAACACACACTCCTACCTTTGATAAAGCACACTGTTCAATTTGACAACGCACACTCTCCCCTTTGACGGCACAGTCTTCCCTTTGACAACACACACTCTTGCCTTTGACAACACACTCTTGCCTTTGACAACACACACTCTTCCCTTTGACAGCACACACTATTCCCTTTGACAACACACTCTTCCCTTTGACAACACACTCTTGACTTTGACAACGCATACTCTTCCCTTTGACAACACATACTCTTCCCTTTGAAAACACACACTCTTCCCTTTGACTGAACACACTCTTCCCTTTGACAGCACACTCTTCCCTTTGACAACGCACACATTTTTCCTTTGGACAACACACTCTTCCCATTCACACCACACACTCTTCCCTTTTACAACACTCATGCTTTTCTTTGACAACACTCACTCTTCCCTTTGACAACACACACTCTTCCCTTTGACAGCACACACTCTTCCCTTCAAAAACACACACTCTTCCCTTTCACAACACAAACTCTTGCCTTTGACAACACACAGTCTTCCCTTCAAAAACACACACTCCTCCCTTTGATAAAGCACACTGTTCAATTTGACAACGCACACTCTTCCCTTTGACGGCACAGTCTTCCCTTTGACAACACACACTCTTCCCTTTGACAGCACACAGTCTTCCCTTCAACAACACACACTCCTCCCTTTGACAATGCACACTCTTCCCTTTAACAACACCGTCTTCCCATTGACAGCACTCATGCTTCCTTTCGACAACACACTGTCTTCGCTTTGACAACACACACTATTTCGTTTGACAGCACACAGTCTTTCCTTTGACAACACACACTTCCATTTGAAACCACACATTCTTCCCTTTTACAAAACCAACTCTTGCCTTTGACAAAACACACTCTTCCCTTTTACAACACCCACTCTTCCAATTGACACCACACACTCTTCCCTTATACAACACACACTCTTGCCTTTGACAACACACACTCTTCCCTTTGACAGCACACACTATTCCCTTTGACAACACACTCTTCCCTTTGACAACACACTCTTGACTTTGACAACGCATGCTCTTCCCTTTGACAACACATACTCTTCCCTTTGAAAACACATACTCTTCCCTTTGACTGAACACACTCTTCCCTTTGACAGCACACTCTTCCCTTTGACAACGCACATATTTTTCCTTTGGACAACACGCTCTTCCCATTCACACCACACACTCTTCCCTTTTACAACACTCATGCTTTTCTTTGACAACACTCACTCTTCCCTTTGACAACACACACTCTTCCCTTTGACAGCACACACTCTTCCCTTCAAAAACACACACTCTTCCCTTTCACAACACAAACTCTTCCCTTTAACAACACCGTCTTCCCATTTACAGCACGCACTCTTAGCTATGACAACACACACTCTTTCCTTTGACAACACACACTTCCATTTGACACCACACATTCTTCCCTTTTACAAAACCCACTCTTGCGTTTGACAACACACCCTCTTCCCTGTTATAACACCCACTCTTCCCTTTGACAACACACACTATTCCTTTTGACAATGCATACTCTTCCCTTTGACAACACACACTCTTCCCTTTACTGAACACACTCTTCCTTTTGACAGCACACACTATTACTTTTGACAATGCATACTCTTCCCTTTGACAACACACACTCTTCCCTTTGACTGAACACACTCTTGCCTTTGACAACACACACTCTTCCCTTTGACTGAACACACTCTTCCCTTTGACAGCACACATTATTACTTTTGACAATGCATACTCTTCCCTTTGACAACACACACTCTTCCCTTTGACTGAACACACTCTTCCCTTTGACAGCACACTCTTCCCTTTGACAACGCAGACATTTTTCCTTTGGACAACACACTCTTCCCTTTCACAGCACACATTCTTCCGTTTGACAACACTCATGCTTTTCTCTGAAAACACTCACTCTTCCCTTTGACAACACACACTCTTCCCTTTGACAGCACACAGTCTTCCCTTCAACAACACACACTCCTCCCTTTGACAATGCACACTCTTCCCTTTAACAACACCGTCTTCCCATTGACAGCACGCACGCTTCCTTTCGACAACACACTGTCTTCGCTTTGACAACACACACTATTTCGTTTGACAGCACACAGTCTTTCCTTTGACAGCACACTCTTTGCTTTGACAACACACCGTCTTCCGTTTTACAACACCCACTATTCCATTTGACACCACACACTCTTCCCTTTTACAACACCCACTCTTGCCTTTGACAACACACCCTCTTCCCTTATACAACTCCCGCTCTTGCTTTTGACAACACACCCTCTTCTCTTTTACAACACCCACTCTTCCGTTTGACACCACAGACTATTCGCTTATACAACACACACTCTTGCCTTTGACAACGTACACTCTTCCCTTTGACAGCACACACTATTCCCTTTGACAACACACTCTTGCCTTTGACAACGCACACCCTTCCCTTTTACAACACACAATATTTCATTTGACAACGCACACTCTTCCCTTTGACAACATACACTCTTCCCTTTGACAACACACACTCTTGCTTTTGACAACATGCCCTCTTCCCTTTGAAAACACACGTTCTTGCCTTTGACAACACACACTCTTCCCTTTGACAGCACACATTCTTCCCTTTGAAAATGCACACTCTTCCCTTTGACAAGACATTCTTACGTTTTACAACACCCACTCTTCCAATTGACACCACACACTCTTCCCTTGTACAACACACACTCTTGCCTTTGACAACATACACTATTCCCTTTGACAGCACACATTTTTCCCTTTGACAACACTCATGCTTTTCTTTGACAAACACTCACTCTTCCCTTTGACAACACACTCTTCCCTTTGACAGCACGCACTCTTCCCTTCAACAACACACACTCTTCCCTTCAACAACACATACTCTTCCCTTTGACAACACAAACTCGACCCTTTGACAACACACTCTTGCCTTTGACAGCACACACTCTTCCCTTTGAATGCACACACTCTTCCCTTTGACAACGCACACTCTTACGTTTTACAACACAAACTATTTCATTTGGCAACGCACACTCTTCCCTTTGACAACACACACTTCCATTTGACACCACACATTCTTCCCTTTTACAACACCCACTCTTGCCTTTGACAACACACCCTCTTCCCTTTTACAACACTCGCTCTTCCAATTGACACCGCACACTCTTCCCTTATACAACACACATGCTTTTCTTTGACAACACTCACTCTTCCCTTTGACAACACACACTCTTCCCTTCGACTGCACAGTCTTCCCTTTGACAACACACACTCTTGCCTTTGACAACGCAAGCATTTTTCCTTTGGACAACACACTCTTCCCGTTCACACCACACACTCTTCCCTTTTACAACACTCATGCTTTTCTTTGACAACACTCACTCTTCCCTTTGACAACACACACTCTTCCCTTTGACTGCACAGTCTTCCCTTTGACAACACACACTCTTGCCTTTGACAACACCCTCTTCCCTTTGACAACGCGCACGCTTCCCTTTGACAACCCACAATCTTCCCTTTGACAACACACACTCTTGCCTTTGACAACACACACTCTTCCC
Organism: Lampris incognitus; assembly: GCF_029633865.1. NCBI lineage: Eukaryota > Metazoa > Chordata > Actinopteri > Lampriformes > Lampridae > Lampris > Lampris incognitus. The sequence continues at coordinate 46,660,942 of NC_079213.1, read as the reverse complement.
TTTGAAAATGCACACTCTTCCCTTTGACAAGGCACACTCTTCCCTTTGACAACACACACTCTTGCCTTTGACAACACACTCTTCCCTTTGACAACCCACACTCTTCCCTTTGAAAACACACACTCTTGCCTTTGACTGAACACACTCTTCCCTTTGAAAACACACACTTTTCCCTTTGACTGAACACACTCTTCCCTTTGACAGCACACAGTCTTCCCTTTGACAACACACACTCTTGCCTTTGACAACACCCTCTTCCCTTTGACAACGCGCACGCTTCCCTTTGACAACCCACAATCTTCCCTTTGACAACACACACTCTTGCCTTTGACAACACACACTCTTTCCTTTGACAGCACACACTCTTCCCTTTGAAAATGCACACTCTTCCCTTTGACAAGGCACACTCTTCCCTTTGACAACACACACTCTTGCCTTTGACAACACACTCTTCCCTTTGACAACCCACACTCTTCCCTTTGAAAACACACACTCTTGCCTTTGACTGAACACACTCTTCCCTTTGAAAACACACACTTTTCCCTTTGACTGAACACACTCTTCCCTTTGACAGCACACACTCTTCCCTTTGACAACACACATTATTGCCCTTAACAGCACACACTCTTGCCTTTCACAACACACTCTCTTCCCTGTGACAACACACCCTCTTCCCTTTGACAACACACCCTCTTCCCTTTGACAACGCACACTCTTAGCTATGGCAACCCACACTCTTCACTTTGACAACACACACTCTTCCCTTTGAAAACACACACTTTTCCCTTTGACTGAACACACTCTTCCCTTTGACAGCACACACTCTTCCCTTTGACAACACACACTCTTGCCTTTGACAACACACTCTTCCCTTTGACAACCCACACTCTTCCCTTTGAAAACACACACTCTTGCCTTTGACAACACACACTCTTCCCTTTGACAAGACGCCCTCTTCCCTTTGATAATGCACACTTCCCTTTGGAAATGCACACTCTTCCCTTTGATAACACACACTCTTCTATTTGCCACTACACAATCTTTGTTTTTACAACACCCACTCTTGCCTTTGACAACACAAGCTCTTCCGTTTGACAGCACACACTCTTCCCTTTGATAAAGCACACTGTTCAATTTCACAACGCACACTCTTCCCTTTGACGGCACAGTCTTCCGTTTGACAACACACACTCTTACCTTTGACAACACACTCTTCCCTTTGACAACCCAAACTCTTCCCTTTGACAACACACAATCTTGCCTTTGACAACACACACTCTTTCCTTTGACAACACACACTTCCATTTGACACCACACATTCTTCCCTTTTACAAAACCCACTCTTGCGTTTGACAACACACCCTCTTCCCTGTTATAACACCCACTCTTCCCTTTGACAACACACACTATTCCTTTTGACAATGCATACTCTTCCCTTTGACAACACACACTCTTCCCTTTACTGAACACACTCTTCCCTTTGACAGCACACACTATTCCTTTTGACAATGCATACTCTTCCCTTTGACAACACACACTCTTCCCTTTGACTGAACACACTCTTCCCTTTGACAACACACACTCTTCCCTTTGACTGAACACACTCTTCCCTTTGACAGCACACACTATTACTTTTGACAATGCATACTCTTCCCTTTGACAACACACACTCTTCCCTTTGACTGAACACACTCTTCCCTTTGACAGCACACTCTTCCCTTTGACAACGCACACATTTTTCCTTTGGACAACACACTCTTCCCATTCACAGCACACATTCTTCCCTTTGACAACACTCATGCTTTTCTTTGACAACACTCACTCTTCCCTTTGACAACACACACTCTTCCCTTTGACAGCACACAGTCTTCCCTTCAACAACACACACTCCTCCCTTTGACAATGCACACTCTTCCCTTTAACAACACCGTCTTCCCATTGACAGCACGCACGCTTCCTTTCGACAACACACTCTCTTCGCTTTGACAACACACACTATTTCGTTTGACAGCACACAGTCTTTCCTTTGACAGCACACTCTTTGCTTTGACAACACACCCTCTTCCGTTTTACAACACCCACTATTCCATTTGACACCACACACTCTTCCCTTTTACAAAACCCACTCTTGCCTTTGACAACACACCCTCTTCCCTTATACAACTCCCGCTCTTGCTTTTGACAACACACCCTCTTCCCTTATACAACTCCCGCTCTTGCTTTTGACAACACACCCTCTTCTCTTTTACAACACCCACTCTTCCGTTTGACACCACAGACTATTCGCTTATACAACACACACTCTTGCCTTTGACAACGTACACTCTTCCCTTTGACAGCACACACTATTCCCTTTGACAACACACTCTTGCCTTTGACAACGCACACCCTTCCCTTTTACAACACACAATATTTCATTTGACAACGCACACTCTTCCCTTTGACAACATACACTCTTCCCTTTGACAACACACACTCTTGCTTTTGACAACATGCCCTCTTCCCTTTGAAAACACACGTTCTTGCCTTTGACAACACACACTCTTCCCTTTGACAGCACACATTCTTCCCTTTGAAAATGCACACTCTTCCCTTTGACAAGACATTCTTACGTTTTACAACACCCACTCTTCCAATTGACACCACACACTCTTCCCTTGTACAACACACACTCTTGCCTTTGACAACATACACTATTCCCTTTGACAGCACACATTTTTCCCTTTGACAACACTCATGCTTTTCTTTGACAAACACTCACTCTTCCCTTTGACAACACACTCTTCCCTTTGACAGCACGCACTCTTCCCTTCAACAACACACACTCTTCCCTTCAACAACACATACTCTTCCCTTTGACAACACAAACTCGACCTTTTGACAACACACTCTTGCCTTTGACAGCACACACTCTTCCCTTTGAATGCACACACTCTTCCCTTTGACAACGCACACTCTTACGTTTTACAACACAAACTATTTCATTTGGCAACGCACACTCTTCCCTTTGACAACACACACTTCCATTTGACACCACACATTCTTCCCTTTTACAACACCCACTCTTGCCTTTGACAACACACCCTCTTCCCTTTTACAACACTCGCTCTTCCAATTGACACCGCACACTCTTCCCTTATACAACACACATGCTTTTCTTTGACAACACTCACTCTTCCCTTTGACAACACACACTCTTCCCTTCGACTGCACAGTCTTCCCTTTGACAACACACACTCTTGCCTTTGACAACGCAAGCATTTTTCCTTTGGACAACACACTCTTCCCGTTCACACCACACACTCTTCCCTTTTACAACACTCATGCTTTTCTTTGACAACACTCACTCTTCCCTTTGACAACACACACTCTTCCCTTTGACTGCACAGTCTTCCCTTTGACAACACACACTCTTGCCTTTGACAACACCCTCTTCCCTTTGACAACGCGCACGCTTCCCTTTGACAACCCACAATCTTCCCTTTGACAACACACACTCTTGCCTTTGACAACACACACTCTTTCCTTTGACAGCACACACTCTTCCCTTTGAAAATGCACACTCTTCCCTTTGACAAGGCACACTCTTCCCTTTGACAACACACACTCTTGCCTTTGACAACACACTCTTCCCTTTGACAACCCACACTCTTCCCTTTGAAAACACACACTCTTGCCTTTGACTGAACACACTCTTCCCTTTGAAAACACACACTTTTCCCTTTGACTGAACACACTCTTCCCTTTGACAGCACACACTCTTCCCTTTGACAACACACATTATTGCCCTTAACAGCACACACTCTTGCCTTTCACAACACACTCTCTTCCCTGTGACAACACACCCTCTTCCCTTTGACAACACACCCTCTTCCCTTTGACAACGCACACTCTTAGCTATGGCAACCCACACTCTTCACTTTGACAACACACACTCTTCCCTTTGAAAACACACACTTTTCCCTTTGACTGAACACACTCTTCCCTTTGACAGCACACACTCTTCCCTTTGACAACACACACTCTTGCCTTTGACAACACACTCTTCCCTTTGACAACCCACACTCTTCCCTTTGAAAACACACACTCTTGCCTTTGACAACACACACTCTTCCCTTTGACAAGACGCCCTCTTCCCTTTGATAATGCACACTTCCCTTTGGAAATGCACACTCTTCCCTTTGATAACACACACTCTTCTATTTGCCACCACACAATCTTTGTTTTTACAACACCCACTCTTGCCTTTGACAACACAAGCTCTTCCGTTTGACAGCACACACTCTTCCCTTTGATAAAGCACACTGTTCAATTTCACAACGCACACTCTTCCCTTTGACGGCACAGTCTTCCCTTTGACAACACACACTCTTACCTTTGACAACACACTCTTCCCTTTGACAACCCAAACTCTTTCCTTTGACAACACACAATCTTGCCTTTGACAACACACACTCTTTCCTTTGACAACACACACTTCCATTTGACACCACACATTCTTCCCTTTTACAAAACCCACTCTTGCGTTTGACAACACACCCTCTTCCCTGTTATAACACCCACTCTTCCCTTTGACAACACACACTATTCCTTTTGACAATGCATACTCTTCCCTTTGACAACACACACTCTTCCCTTTACTGAACACACTCTTCCCTTTGACAGCACACACTATTCCTTTTGACAATGCATACTCTTCCCTTTGACAACACACACTCTTCCCTTTGACTGAACACACTCTTCCCTTTGACAACACACACTCTTCCCTTTGACTGAACACACTCTTCCCTTTGACAGCACACACTATTACTTTTGACAATGCATACTCTTCCCTTTGACAACACACACTCTTCCCTTTGACTGAACACACTCTTCCCTTTGACAGCACACTCTTCCCTTTGACAACGCACACATTTTTCCTTTGGACAACACACTCTTCCCATTCACAGCACACATTCTTCCCTTTGACAACACTCATGCTTTTCTTTGACAACACTCACTCTTCCCTTTGACAACACACACTCTTCCCTTTGACAGCACACAGTCTTCCCTTCAACAACACACACTCCTCCCTTTGACAATGCACACTCTTCCCTTTAACAACACCGTCTTCCCATTGACAGCACGCACGCTTCCTTTCGACAACACACTCTCTTCGCTTTGACAACACACACTATTTCGTTTGACAGCACACAGTCTTTCCTTTGACAGCACACTCTTTGCTTTGACAACACACCCTCTTCCGTTTTACAACACCCACTATTCCATTTGACACCACACACTCTTCCCTTTTACAAAACCCACTCTTGCCTTTGACAACACACCCTCTTCCCTTATACAACTCCCGCTCTTGCTTTTGACAACACACCCTCTTCCCTTATACAACTCCCGCTCTTGCTTTTGACAACACACCCTCTTCTCTTTTACAACACCCACTCTTCCGTTTGACACCACAGACTATTCGCTTATACAACACACACTCTTGCCTTTGACAACGTACACTCTTCCCTTTGACAGCACACACTATTCCCTTTGACAACACACTCTTGCCTTTGACAACGCACACCCTTCCCTTTTACAACATACACTCTTCCCTTTGACAACATACACTCTTCCCTTTGACAACACACACTCTTGCCTTTGACAACACGCCCTCTTCCCTTTGAAAACACACGTTCTTGCCTTTGACAACACACACTCTTCCCTTTGACAGCACACATTCTTCCCTTTGAAAATGCACACTCTTCCCTTTGACAAGGCACACTCTTACGTTTTACAACACCCACTCTTCCAATTGACACCACACACTCTTCCCTTGTACAACACACACTCTTGCCTTTGACAACATACACTATTCCCTTTGACAGCACACATTTTTCCCTTTGACAACACTCATGCTTTTCTTTGACAAACACTCACTCTTCCCTTTGACAACACACTCTTCCCTTTGACAGCACGCACTCTTCCCTTCAACAACACACACTCTTCCCTTCAACAACACATACTCTTCCCTTTGACAACACAAACTCGACCTTTTGACAACACACTCTTGCCTTTGACAGCACACACTCTTCCCTTTGAATGCACACACTCTTCCGTTTGACAACGCACACTCTTACGTTTTACAACACAAACTATTTCATTTGGCAACGCACACTCTTCCCTTTGACAACACACACTTCCATTTGAAACCACACATTCTTCCCTTTTACAACACCCACTCTTGCCTTTGACAACACACCCTCTTCCCTTTTACAACACTCGCTCTTCCAATTGACACCGCACACTCTTCCCTTATACAACACACATGCTTTTCTTTGACAACACTCAATCTTCCCTTTGACAACACACACTCTTCCCTTTGACTGCACAGACTTCCCTTTGACAACACACACTCTTGCCTTTGACAACGCAAGCATTTTTCCTTTGGACAACACACTCTTCCCGTTCACACCACACACTCTTCCCTTTTACAACACTCATGCTTTTCTTTGACAACACTCACTCTTCCCTTTGACAACACACACTCTTCCCTTTGACTGCACAGTCTTCCCTTTGACAACACACACTCTTGCCTTTGACAACACCCTCTTCCCTTTGACAACGCGCACGCTTCCCTTTGACAACCCACAATCTTCCCTTTGACAACACACACTCTTGCCTTTGACAACACACACTCTTTCCTTTGACAGCACACACTCTTCCCTTTGAAAATGCACACTCTTCCCTTTGACAAGGCACACTCTTCCCTTTGACAACACACACTCTTGCCTTTGACAACACACTCTTCCCTTTGACAACCCACACTCTTCCCTTTGAAAACACACACTCTTGCCTTTGACTGAACACACTCTTCCCTTTGAAAACACACACTTTTCCCTTTGACTGAACACACTCTTCCCTTTGACAGCACACACTCTTCCCTTTGACAACACACATTCTTGCCCTTAACAGCACACACTCTTGCCTTTCACAACACACTCTCTTCCCTGTGACAACACACCCTCTTCCCTTTGACAACACACCCTCTTCCCTTTGACAACGCACACTCTTAGCTATGGCAACCCACACTCTTCACTTTGACAACACACACTCTTCCCTTTGAAAACACACACTTTTCCCTTTGACTGAACACACTCTTCCCTTTGACAGCACACACTCTTCCCTTTGACAACACACACTCTTGCCTTTGACAACACACTCTTCCCTTTGACAACCCACACTCTTGCCTTTGAAAACACACACTCTTGCCTTTGACAACACACACTCTTCCCTTTGACAAGACGCCCTCTTCCCTTTGATAATGCACACTTCCCTTTGGAAATGCACACTCTTCCCTTTGATAACACACACTCTTCTATTTGCCACCACACAATCTTTGTTTTTACAACACCCACTCTTGCCTTTGACAACACAAGCTCTTCCGTTTGACAGCACACACTCTTCGCTTTGATAAAGCACACTGTTCAATTTCACAACGCACACTCTTCCCTTTGACGGCACAGTCTTCCCTTTGACAACACACACTATTCCATTTGACAAAGCACACTCTTCCCTTTGACAACCCACACTCTTCCGTTTGACAACACACAATCTTGCCTTTGACAACACAGACTCTTTCCTTTGACTGAACACACTCTTCCCTTTGACAACACAGACTCTTTCCTTTGACAACACACACTCTTCCCTTCAAAAACACACACTCCTACCTTTGATAAAGCACACTGTTCAATTTGACAACGCACACTCTTCCCTTTGACGGCACAGTCTTCCCTTTGACAACACACACTCTTGCCTTTGACAACACACTCTTCCCTTTGACAACACACACTCTTGCCTTTGACAACACACACTCTTCCCTTTGACAGCACACACTATTCCCTTTGACAACACACTCTTCCCTTTGACAACACACTCTTGACTTTAACAACGCATACTCTTCCCTTTGACAACACATACTCTTCCCTTTGAAAACACACACTCTTCCCTTTGACTGAACACACTCTTCCCTTTGACAACACACTCTTCCCTTTGACAACGCACACATTTTTCCTTTGGACAACACACTCTTCCCATTTACACCACACACTCTTCCCTTTTACAACACTCATGCTTTTCTTTGACAACACTCACTCTTCCCTTTGACAACACACACTCTTCCCTTTGACAGCACACACTCTTCCCTTCAAAAACACACACTCTTCCCTTTCACAACACAAACTCTTGCCTTTGACAACACACAGTCTTCCCTTCAAAAACACACACTCCTCCCTTTGATAAAGCACACTGTTCAATTTGACAACGCACACTCTTCGCTTTGACGGCACAGTCTTCCCTTTGACAACACACACTCTTCCCTTTGACAGCACACAGTCTTCCCTTCAACAACACACACTCCTCCCTTTGACAATGCACACTCTTCCCTTTAACAACACCGTCTTCCCATTGACAGCACTCATGCTTCCTTTCGACAACACACTGTCTTCGCTTTGACAACACACACTATTTCGTTTGACAGCACACAGTCTTTCCTTTGACAACACACACTTCCATTTGAAACCACACATTCTTCCCTTTTACAAAACCAACTCTTGCCTTTGACAAAACACACTCTTCCCTTTTACAACACCCACTCTTCCAATTGACACCACATACTCTTCCCTTATACAACACACACTCTTGCCTTTGACAACACACACTCTTCCCTTTGACAGCACACACTATTCCCTTTGACAACACACTCTTCCCTTTGACAACACACTCTTGACTTTGACAACACATGCTCTTCCCTTTGACAACACATACTCTTCCCTTTGAAAACACATACTCTTCCCTTTGACTGAACACACTCTTCCCTTTGACAGCACACTCTTCCCTTTGACAACGCACATATTTTTCCTTTGGACAACACACTCTTCCCATTCACACCACACACTCTTCCCTTTTACAACACTCATGCTTTTCTTTGACAACACTCACTCTTCCCTTTGACAACACACACTCTTCCCTTTGACAGCACACACTCTTCCCTTCAAAAACACACACTCTTCCCTTTCACAACACAAACTCTTCCCTTTAACAACACCGTCTTCCCATTTACAGCACGCACTCTTAGCTATGACAACACACACTCTTTCCTTTGACAACACACACTTCCATTTGACACCACACATTCTTCCCTTTTACAAAACCCACTCTTGCGTTTGACAACACACCCTCTTCCCTGTTATAACACCCACTCTTCCCTTTGACAACACACACTATTCCTTTTGACAATGCATACTCTTCCCTTTGACAACACACACTCTTCCCTTTACTGAACACACTCTTCCTTTTGACAGCACACACTATTACTTTTGACAATGCATACTCTTCCCTTTGACAACACACACTCTTCCCTTTGACTGAACACACTCTTGCCTTTGACAACACACACTCTTCCCTTTGACTGAACACACTCTTCCCTTTGACAGCACACACTATTACTTTTGACAATGCATACTCTTCCCTTTGACAACACACACTCTTCCCTTTGACTGAACACACTCTTCCCTTCAAAAACACACACTCCTACCTTTGATAAAGCACACTGTTCAATTTGACAACGCACACTCTTCCCTTTGACGGCACAGTCTTCCCTTTGACAACACACACTCTTGCCTTTGACAACACACTCTTCCCTTTGACAACACACACTCTTGCCTTTGACAACACACACTCTTCCCTTTGACAGCACACACTATTCCCTTTGACAACACACTCTTCCCTTTGACAACACACTCTTGACTTTGACAACGCATACTCTTCCCTTTGACAACACATACTCTTCCCTTTGAAAACACACACTCTTCCCTTTGACTGAACACACTCTTCCCTTTGACAGCACACTCTTCCCTTTGACAACGCACACATTTTTCCTTTGGACAACACACTCTTCCCATTTACACCACACACTCTTCCCTTTTACAACACTCATGCTTTTCTTTGACAACACTCACTCTTCCCTTTGACAACACACACTCTTCCCTTTGACAGCACACACTCTTCCCTTCAAAAACACACACTCTTCCCTTTCACAACACAAACTCTTGCCTTTGACAACACACAGTCTTCCCTTCAAAAACACACACTCCTCCCTTTGATAAAGCACACTGTTCAATTTGACAACGCACACTCTTCCCTTTGACGGCACAGTCTTCCCTTTGACAACACACACTCTTCCCTTTGACAGCACACAGTCTTCCCTTCAACAACACACACTCCTCCCTTTGACAATGCACACTCTTCCCTTTAACAACACCGTCTTCCCATTGACAGCACTCATGCTTCCTTTCGACAACACACTGTCTTCGCTTTGACAACACACACTATTTCGTTTGACAGCACACAGTCTTTCCTTTGACAACACACACTTCCATTTGAAACCACACATTCTTCCCTTTTACAAAACCAACTCTTGCCTTTGACAAAACACACTCTTCCCTTTTACAACACCCACTCTTCCAATTGACACCACACACTCTTCCCTTATACAACACACACTCTTGCCTTTGACAACACACACTCTTCCCTTTGACAGCACACACTATTCCCTTTGACAACACACTCTTCCCTTTGACAACACACTCTTGACTTTGACAACACATGCTCTTCCCTTTGACAACACATACTCTTCCCTTTGAAAACACATACTCTTCCCTTTGACTGAACACACTCTTCCCTTTGACAGCACACTCTTCCCTTTGACAACGCACATATTTTTCCTTTGGACAACACACTCTTCCCATTCACACCACACACTCTTCCCTTTTACAACACTCATGCTTTTCTTTGACAACACTCACTCTTCCCTTTGACAACACACACTCTTCCCTTTGACAGCACACACTCTTCCCTTCAAAAACACACACTCTTCCCTTTCACAACACAAACTCTTCCCTTTAACAACACCGTCTTCCCATTTACAGCACGCACTCTTAGCTATGACAACACACACTCTTTCCTTTGACAACACACACTTCCATTTGACACCACACATTCTTCCCTTTTACAAAACCCACTCTTGCGTTTGACAACACACCCTCTTCCCTGTTATAACACCCACTCTTCCCTTTGACAACACACACTATTCCTTTTGACAATGCATACTCTTCCCTTTGACAACACACACTCTTCCCTTTACTGAACACACTCTTCCTTTTGACAGCACACACTATTACTTTTGACAATGCATACTCTTCCCTTTGACAACACACACTCTTCCCTTTGACTGAACACACTCTTGCCTTTGACAACACACACTCTTCCCTTTGACTGAACACACTCTTCCCTTTGACAGCACACACTATTACTTTTGACAATGCATACTCTTCCCTTTGACAACACACACTCTTCCCTTTGACTGAACACACTCTTCCCTTCAAAAACACACACTCCTACCTTTGATAAAGCACACTGTTCAATTTGACAACGCACACTCTTCCCTTTGACGGCACAGTCTTCCCTTTGACAACACACACTCTTGCCTTTGACAACACACTCTTCCCTTTGACAACACACACTCTTGCCTTTGACAACACACACTCTTCCCTTTGACAGCACACACTATTCCCTTTGACAACACACTCTTCCCTTTGACAACACACTCTTGACTTTGACAACGCATACTCTTCCCTTTGACAACACATACTCTTCCCTTTGAAAACACACACTCTTCCCTTTGACTGAACACACTCTTCCCTTTGACAGCACACTCTTCCCTTTGACAACGCACACATTTTTCCTTTGGACAACACACTCTTCCCATTTACACCACACACTCTTCCCTTTTACAACACTCATGCTTTTCTTTGACAACACTCACTCTTCCCTTTGACAACACACACTCTTCCCTTTGACAGCACACACTCTTCCCTTCAAAAACACACACTCTTCCCTTTCACAACACAAACTCTTGCCTTTGACAACACACAGTCTTCCCTTCAAAAACACACACTCCTCCCTTTGATAAAGCACACTGTTCAATTTGACAACGCACACTCTTCCCTTTGACGGCACAGTCTTCCCTTTGACAACACACACTCTTCCCTTTGACAGCACACAGTCTTCCCTTCAACAACACACACTCCTCCCTTTGACAATGCACACTCTTCCCTTTAACAACACCGTCTTCCCATTGACAGCACTCATGCTTCCTTTCGACAACACACTGTCTTCGCTTTGACAACACACACTATTTCGTTTGACAGCACACAGTCTTTCCTTTGACAACACACACTTCCATTTGAAACCACACATTCTTCCCTTTTACAAAACCAACTCTTGCCTTTGACAAAACACACTCTTCCCTTTTACAACACCCACTCTTCCAATTGACACCACACACTCTTCCCTTATACAACACACACTCTTGCCTTTGACAACACACACTCTTCCCTTTGACAGCACACACTATTCCCTTTGACAACACACTCTTCCCTTTGACAACACACTCTTGACTTTGACAACACATGCTCTTCCCTTTGACAACACATACTCTTCCCTTTGAAAACACATACTCTTCCCTTTGACTGAACACACTCTTCCCTTTGACAGCACACTCTTCCCTTTGACAACGCACATATTTTTCCTTTGGACAACACACTCTTCCCATTCACACCACACACTCTTCCCTTTTACAACACTCATGCTTTTCTTTGACAACACTCACTCTTCCCTTTGACAACACACACTCTTCCCTTTGACAGCACACACTCTTCCCTTCAAAAACACACACTCTTCCCTTTCACAACACAAACTCTTCCCTTTAACAACACCGTCTTCCCATTTACAGCACGCACTCTTAGCTATGACAACACACACTCTTTCCTTTGACAACACACACTTCCATTTGACACCACACATTCTTCCCTTTTACAAAACCCACTCTTGCGTTTGACAACACACCCTCTTCCCTGTTATAACACCCACTCTTCCCTTTGACAACACACACTATTCCTTTTGACAATGCATACTCTTCCCTTTGACAACACACACTCTTCCCTTTACTGAACACACTCTTCCTTTTGACAGCACACACTATTACTTTTGACAATGCATACTCTTCCCTTTGACAACACACACTCTTCCCTTTGACTGAACACACTCTTGCCTTTGACAACACACACTCTTCCCTTTGACTGAACACACTCTTCCCTTTGACAGCACACACTATTACTTTTGACAATGCATACTCTTCCCTTTGACAACACACACTCTTCCCTTTGACTGAACACACTCTTCCCTTCAAAAACACACACTCCTACCTTTGATAAAGCACACTGTTCAATTTGACAACGCACACTCTTCCCTTTGACGGCACAGTCTTCCCTTTGACAACACACACTCTTGCCTTTGACAACACACTCTTCCCTTTGACAACACACACTCTTGCCTTTGACAACACACACTCTTCCCTTTGACAGCACACACTATTCCCTTTGACAACACACTCTTCCCTTTGACAACACACTCTTGACTTTGACAACGCATACTCTTCCCTTTGACAACACATACTCTTCCCTTTGAAAACACACACTCTTCCCTTTGACTGAACACACTCTTCCCTTTGACAGCACACTCTTCCCTTTGACAACGCACACATTTTTCCTTTGGACAACACACTCTTCCCATTTACACCACACACTCTTCCCTTTTACAACACTCATGCTTTTCTTTGACAACACTCACTCTTCCCTTTGACAACACACACTCTTCCCTTTGACAGCACACACTCTTCCCTTCAAAAACACACACTCTTCCCTTTCACAACACAAACTCTTGCCTTTGACAACACACAGTCTTCCCTTCAAAAACACACACTCCTCCCTTTGATAAAGCACACTGTTCAATTTGACAACGCACACTCTTCCCTTTGACGGCACAGTCTTCCCTTTGACAACACACACTCTTCCCTTTGACAGCACACAGTCTTCCCTTCAACAACACACACTCCTCCCTTTGACAATGCACACTCTTCCCTTTAACAACACCGTCTTCCCATTGACAGCACTCATGCTTCCTTTCGACAACACACTGTCTTCGCTTTGACAACACACACTATTTCGTTTGACAGCACACAGTCTTTCCTTTGACAACACACACTTCCATTTGAAACCACACATTCTTCCCTTTTACAAAACCAACTCTTGCCTTTGACAAAACACACTCTTCCCTTTTACAACACCCACTCTTCCAATTGACACCACACACTCTTCCCTTATACAACACACACTCTTGCCTTTGACAACACACACTCTTCCCTTTGACATCACACACTATTCCCTTTGACAACACACTCTTCCCTTTGACAACACACTCTTGACTTTGACAACACATGCTCTTCCCTTTGACAACACATACTCTTCCCTTTGAAAACACATACTCTTCCCTTTGACTGAACACACTCTTCCCTTTGACAGCACACTCTTCCCTTTGACAACGCACATATTTTTCCTTTGGACAACACACTCTTCCCATTCACACCACACACTCTTCCCTTTTACAACACTCATGCTTTTCTTTGACAACACTCACTCTTCCCTTTGACAACACACACTCTTCCCTTTGACAGCACACACTCTTCCCTTCAAAAACACACACTCTTCCCTTTCACAACACACACTCTTCCCTTCAAAAACACACACTCCTACCTTTGATAAAGCACACTGTTCAATTTGACAACGCACACTCTTCCCTTTGACGGCACAGTCTTCCCTTTGACAACACACACTCTTGCCTTTGACAACACACTCTTCCCTTTGACAACACACACTCTTGCCTTTGACAACACACACTCTTCCCTTTGACAGCACACACTATTCCCTTTGACAACACACTCTTCCCTTTGACAACACACTCTTGACTTTGACAACGCATAATCTTCCCTTTGACAACACATACTCTTCCCTTTGAAAACACACACTCTTCCCTTTGACTGAACACACTCTTCCCTTTGACAGCACACTCTTCCCTTTGACAACGCACACATTTTTCCTTTGGACAACACACTCTTCCCTGTGACAACACACACTCTTCCCTTTTACAACACTCATGCTTTTCTTTGACAACACTCACTCTTCCCTTTGACAACACACACTCTTCCCTTTGACAGCACACACTCTTCCCTTCAAAAACACACACTCTTCCCTTTCACAACACAAACTCTTGCCTTTGACAACACACAGTCTTCCCTTCAAAAACACACACTCCTCCCTTTGATAAAGCACACTGTTCAATTTGACAACGCACACTCTTCCCTTTGACGGCACAGTCTTCCCTTTGACAACACACACTCTTCCCTTTGACAGCACACAGTCTTCCCTTCAACAACACACACTCCTCCCTTTGACAATGCACACTCTTCCCTTTAACAACACCGTCTTCCCATTGACAGCACTCATGCTTCCTTTCGACAACACACTGTCTTCGCTTTGACAACACACACTATTTCGTTTGACAGCACACAGTCTTTCCTTTGACAACACACACTTCCATTTGAAACCACACATTCTTCCCTTTTACAAAACCAACTCTTGCCTTTGACAAAACACACTCTTCCCTTTTACAACACCCACTCTTCCAATTGACACCACACACTCTTCCCTTATACAACACACACTCTTGCCTTTGACAACACACACTCTTCCCTTTGACAGCACACACTATTCCCTTTGACAACACACTCTTGACTTTGACAACACATGCTCTTCCCTTTGACAACACATACTCTTCCCTTTGAAAACACATACTCTTCCCTTTGACTGAACACACTCTTCCCTTTGACAGCACACTCTTCCCTTTGACAACGCACATATTTTTCCTTTGGACAACACACTCTTCCCATTCACACCACACACTCTTCCCTTTTACAACACTCATGCTTTTCTTTGACAACACTCACTCTTCCCTTTGACAACACACACTCTTCCCTTTGACAGCACACACTCTTCCCTTCAAAAACACACACTCTTCCCTTTCACAACACAAACTCTTCCCTTTAACAACACCGTCTTCCCATTTACAGCACGCACTCTTAGCTATGACAACACACACTCTTTCCTTTGACAACACACACTTCCATTTGACACCACACATTCTTCCCTTTTACAAAACCCACTCTTGCGTTTGACAACACACCCTCTTCCCTGTTATAACACCCACTCTTCCCTTTGACAACACACACTATTCCTTTTGACAATGCATACTCTTCCCTTTGACAACACACACTCTTCCCTTTACTGAACACACTCTTCCTTTTGACAGCACACACTATTACTTTTGACAATGCATACTCTTCCCTTTGACAACACACACTCTTCCCTTTGACTGAACACACTCTTGCCTTTGACAACACACACTCTTCCCTTTGACTGAACACACTCTTCCCTTTGACAGCACACACTATTACTTTTGACAATGCATACTCTTCCCTTTGACAACACACACTCTTCCCTTTGACTGAACACACTCTTCCCTTCAAAAACACACACTCCTACCTTTGATAAAGCACACTGTTCAATTTGACAACGCACACTCTTCCCTTTGACGGCACAGTCTTCCCTTTGACAACACACACTCTTGCCTTTGACAACACACTCTTCCCTTTGACAACACACACTCTTGCCTTTGACAACACACACTCTTCCCTTTGACAGCACACACTATTCCCTTTGACAACACACTCTTCCCTTTGACAACACACTCTTGACTTTGACAACGCATACTCTTCCCTTTGACAACACATACTCTTCCCTTTGAAAACACACACTCTTCCCTTTGACTGAACACACTCTTCCCTTTGACAGCACACTCTTCCCTTTGACAACGCACACATTTTTCCTTTGGACAACACACTCTTCCCATTTACACCACACACTCTTCCCTTTTACAACACTCATGCTTTTCTTTGACAACACTCACTCTTCCCTTTGACAACACACACTCTTCCCTTTGACAGCACACACTCTTCCCTTCAAAAACACACACTCTTCCCTTTCACAACACAAACTCTTGCCTTTGACAACACACAGTCTTCCCTTCAAAAACACACACTCCTCCCTTTGATAAAGCACACTGTTCAATTTGACAACGCACACTCTTCCCTTTGACGGCACAGTCTTCCCTTTGACAACACACACTCTTCCCTTTGACAGCACACAGTCTTCCCTTCAACAACACACACTCCTCCCTTTGACAATGCACACTCTTCCCTTTAACAACACCGTCTTCCCATTGACAGCACTCATGCTTCCTTTCGACAACACACTGTCTTCGCTTTGACAACACACACTATTTCGTTTGACAGCACACAGTCTTTCCTTTGACAACACACACTTCCATTTGAAACCACACATTCTTCCCTTTTACAAAACCAACTCTTGCCTTTGACAAAACACACTCTTCCCTTTTACAACACCCACTCTTCCAATTGACACCACACACTCTTCCCTTATACAACACACACTCTTGCCTTTGACAACACACACTCTTCCCTTTGACATCACACACTATTCCCTTTGACAACACACTCTTCCCTTTGACAACACACTCTTGACTTTGACAACACATGCTCTTCCCTTTGACAACACATACTCTTCCCTTTGAAAACACATACTCTTCCCTTTGACTGAACACACTCTTCCCTTTGACAGCACACTCTTCCCTTTGACAACGCACATATTTTTCCTTTGGACAACACACTCTTCCCATTCACACCACACACTCTTCCCTTTTACAACACTCATGCTTTTCTTTGACAACACTCACTCTTCCCTTTGACAACACACACTCTTCCCTTTGACAGCACACACTCTTCCCTTCAAAAACACACACTCTTCCCTTTCACAACACACACTCTTCCCTTCAAAAACACACACTCCTACCTTTGATAAAGCACACTGTTCAATTTGACAACGCACACTCTTCCCTTTGACGGCACAGTCTTCCCTTTGACAACACACACTCTTGCCTTTGACAACACACTCTTCCCTTTGACAACACACACTCTTGCCTTTGACAACACACACTCTTCCCTTTGACAGCACACACTATTCCCTTTGACAACACACTCTTCCCTTTGACAACACACTCTTGACTTTGACAACGCATAATCTTCCCTTTGACAACACATACTCTTCCCTTTGAAAACACACACTCTTCCCTTTGACTGAACACACTCTTCCCTTTGACAGCACACTCTTCCCTTTGACAACGCACACATTTTTCCTTTGGACAACACACTCTTCCCATTTACACCACACACTCTTCCCTTTTACAACACTCATGCTTTTCTTTGACAACACTCACTCTTCCCTTTGACAACACACACTCTTCCCTTTGACAGCACACACTCTTCCCTTCAAAAACACACACTCTTCCCTTTCACAACACAAACTCTTGCCTTTGACAACACACAGTCTTCCCTTCAAAAACACACACTCCTCCCTTTGATAAAGCACACTGTTCAATTTGACAACGCACACTCTTCCCTTTGACGGCACAGTCTTCCCTTTGACAACACACACTCTTCCCTTTGACAGCACACAGTCTTCCCTTCAACAACACACACTCCTCCCTTTGACAATGCACACTCTTCCCTTTAACAACACCGTCTTCCCATTGACAGCACTCATGCTTCCTTTCGACAACACACTGTCTTCGCTTTGACAACACACACTATTTCGTTTGACAGCACACAGTCTTTCCTTTGACAACACACACTTCCATTTGAAACCACACATTCTTCCCTTTTACAAAACCAACTCTTGCCTTTGACAAAACACACTCTTCCCTTTTACAACACCCACTCTTCCAATTGACACCACACACTCTTCCCTTATACAACACACACTCTTGCCTTTGACAACACACACTCTTCCCTTTGACAGCACACACTATTCCCTTTGACAACACACTCTTGACTTTGACAACACATGCTCTTCCCTTTGACAACACATACTCTTCCCTTTGAAAACACATACTCTTCCCTTTGACTGAACACACTCTTCCCTTTGACAGCACACTCTTCCCTTTGACAACGCACATATTTTTCCTTTGGACAACACACTCTTCCCATTCACACCACACACTCTTCCCTTTTACAACACTCATGCTTTTCTTTGACAACACTCACTCTTCCCTTTGACAACACACACTCTTCCCTTTGACAGCACACACTCTTCCCTTCAAAAACACACACTCTTCCCTTTCACAACACAAACTCTTCCCTTTAACAACACCGTCTTCCCATTTACAGCACGCACTCTTAGCTATGACAACACACACTCTTTCCTTTGACAACACACACTTCCATTTGACACCACACATTCTTCCCTTTTACAAAACCCACTCTTGCGTTTGACAACACACCCTCTTCCCTGTTATAACACCCACTCTTCCCTTTGACAACACACACTATTCCTTTTGACAATGCATACTCTTCCCTTTGACAACACACACTCTTCCCTTTACTGAACACACTCTTCCTTTTGACAGCACACACTATTACTTTTGACAATGCATACTCTTCCCTTTGACAACACACACTCTTCCCTTTGACTGAACACACTCTTGCCTTTGACAACACACACTCTTCCCTTTGACTGAACACACTCTTCCCTTTGACAGCACACACTATTACTTTTGACAATGCATACTCTTCCCTTTGACAACACACACTCTTCCCTTTGACTGAACACACTCTTCCCTTCAAAAACACACACTCCTACCTTTGATAAAGCACACTGTTCAATTTGACAACGCACACTCTTCCCTTTGACGGCACAGTCTTCCCTTTGACAACACACACTCTTGCCTTTGACAACACACTCTTCCCTTTGACAACACACACTCTTGCCTTTGACAACACACACTCTTCCCTTTGACAGCACACACTATTCCCTTTGACAACACACTCTTCCCTTTGACAACACACTCTTGACTTTGACAACGCATACTCTTCCCTTTGACAACACATACTCTTCCCTTTGAAAACACACACTCTTCCCTTTGACTGAACACACTCTTCCCTTTGACAGCACACTCTTCCCTTTGACAACGCACACATTTTTCCTTTGGACAACACACTCTTCCCATTTACACCACACACTCTTCCCTTTTACAACACTCATGCTTTTCTTTGACAACACTCACTCTTCCCTTTGACAACACACACTCTTCCCTTTGACAGCACACACTCTTCCCTTCAAAAACACACACTCTTCCCTTTCACAACACAAACTCTTGCCTTTGACAACACACAGTCTTCCCTTCAAAAACACACACTCCTCCCTTTGATAAAGCACACTGTTCAATTTGACAACGCACACTCTTCCCTTTGACGGCACAGTCTTCCCTTTGACAACACACACTCTTCCCTTTGACAGCACACAGTCTTCCCTTCAACAACACACACTCCTCCCTTTGACAATGCACACTCTTCCCTTTAACAACACCGTCTTCCCATTGACAGCACTCATGCTTCCTTTCGACAACACACTGTCTTCGCTTTGACAACACACACTATTTCGTTTGACAGCACACAGTCTTTCCTTTGACAACACACACTTCCATTTGAAACCACACATTCTTCCCTTTTACAAAACCAACTCTTGCCTTTGACAAAACACACTCTTCCCTTTTACAACACCCACTCTTCCAATTGACACCACACACTCTTCCCTTATACAACACACACTCTTGCCTTTGACAACACACACTCTTCCCTTTGACAGCACACACTATTCCCTTTGACAACACACTCTTCCCTTTGACAACACACTCTTGACTTTGACAACACATGCTCTTCCCTTTGACAACACATACTCTTCCCTTTGAAAACACATACTCTTCCCTTTGACTGAACACACTCTTCCCTTTGACAGCACACTCTTCCCTTTGACAACGCACATATTTTTCCTTTGGACAACACACTCTTCCCATTCACACCACACACTCTTCCCTTTTACAACACTCATGCTTTTCTTTGACAACACTCACTCTTCCCTTTGACAACACACACTCTTCCCTTTGACAGCACACACTCTTCCCTTCAAAAACACACACTCTTCCCTTTCACAACACAAACTCTTCCCTTTAACAACACCGTCTTCCCATTTACAGCACGCACTCTTAGCTATGACAACACACATTCTTCCCTTTTACAAAACCCACTCTTGCGTTTGACAACACACCCTCTTCCCTGTTATAACACCCACTCTTCCCTTTGACAACACACACTATTCCTTTTGACAATGCATACTCTTCCCTTTGACAACACACACTCTTCCCTTTACTGAACACACTCTTCCTTTTGACAGCACACACTATTACTTTTGACAATGCATACTCTTCCCTTTGACAACACACACTCTTCCCTTTGACTGAACACACTCTTGCCTTTGACAACACACACTCTTCCCTTTGACTGAACACACTCTTCCCTTTGACAGCACACACTATTACTTTTGACAATGCATACTCTTCCCTTTGACAACACACACTCTTCCCTTTGACTGAACACACTCTTCCCTTTGACAGCACACTCTTCCCTTTGACAACGCAGACATTTTTCCTTTGGACAACACACTCTTCCCATTCACAGCACACATTCTTCCGTTTGACAACACTCATGCTTTTCTCTGAAAACACTCACTCTTCCCTTTGACAACACACACTCTTCCCTTTGACAGCACACAGTCTTCCCTTCAACAACACACACTCCTCCCTTTGACAATGCACACTCTTCCCTTTAACAACACCGTCTTCCTATTGACAGCACGCACGCTTCCTTTCGACAACACACTGTCTTCGCTTTGACAACACACACTATTTCGTTTGACAGCACACAGTCTTTCCTTTGACAGCACACTCTTTGCTTTGACAACACACCGTCTTCCGTTTTACAACACCCACTATTCCATTTGACACCACACACTCTTCCCTTTTACAACACCCACTCTTGCCTTTGACAACACACCCTCTTCCCTTATACAACTCCCGCTCTTGCTTTTGACAACACACCCTCTTCTCTTTTACAACACCCACTCTTCCGTTTGACACCACAGACTATTCGCTTATACAACACACACTCTTGCCTTTGACAACGTACACTCTTCCCTTTGACAGCACACACTATTCCCTTTGACAACACACTCTTGCCTTTGACAACGCACACCCTTCCCATTTACAACACACAATATTTCATTTGACAACGCACACTCTTCCCTTTGACAACATGCCCTCTTCCCTTTGAAAACACACGTTCTTGCCTTTGACAACACACACTCTTCCCTTTGACAGCACACATTCTTCCCTTTGAAAATGCACACTCTTCCCTTTGACAAGGCACACTCTTACGTTTTACAACACCCACTCTTCCAATTGACACCACACACTCTTCCCTTGTACAACACACACTCTTGCCTTTGACAACATACACTATTCCCTTTGACAGCACACATTTTTCCCTTTGACAACACTCATGCTTTTCTTTGACAAACACTCACTCTTCCCTTTGACAACACACTCTTCCCTTTGACAGCACGCACTCTTCCCTTCAACAACACACACTCTTCCCTTCAACAACACATACTCTTCCCTTTGACAACACAAACTCGACCTTTTGACAACACACTCTTGCCTTTGACAGCACACACTCTTCCCTTTGAATGCACACACTCTTCCGTTTGACAACGCACACTCTTACTTTTTACAACACAAACTATTTCATTTGGCAACGCACACTCTTCCCTTTGACAACACACACTTCCATTTGAAACCACACATTCTTCCCTTTTACAACACCCACTCTTGCCTTTGACAACACACCCTCTTCCCTTTTACAACACTCGCTCTTCCAATTGACACCGCACACTCTTCCCTTATACAACACACATGCTTTTCTTTGACAACACTCAATCTTCCCTTTGACAACACACACTCTTCCCTTTGACTGCACAGTCTTCCCTTTGACAACACACACTCTTGCCTTTGACAACGCAAGCATTTTTCCTTTGGACAACACACTCTTCCCGTTCACACCACACACTCTTCCCTTTTACAACACTCATGCTTTTCTTTGACAACACTCACTCTTCCCTTTGACAACACACACTCTTCCCTTTGACTGCACAGTCTTCCCTTTGACAACACACACTCTTGCCTTTGACAACACCCTCTTCCCTTTGACAACGCGCACGCTTCCCTTTGACAACCCACAATCTTCCCTTTGACAACACACACTCTTGCCTTTGACAACACACACTCTTTCCTTTGACAGCACACACTCTTCCCTTTGAAAATGCACACTCTTCCCTTTGACAAGGCACACTCTTCCCTTTGACAACACACACTCTTGCCTTTGACAACACACTCTTCCCTTTGACAACCCACACTCTTCCCTTTGAAAACACACACTCTTGCCTTTGACTGAACACACTCTTCCCTTTGAAAACACACACTTTTCCCTTTGACTGAACACACTCTTCCCTTTGACAGCACACACTCTTCCCTTTGACAACACACATTCTTGCCCTTAACAGCACACACTCTTGCCTTTCACAACACACTCTCTTCCCTGTGACAACACACCCTCTTCCCTTTGACAACACACCCTCTTCCCTTTGACAACGCACACTCTTAGCTATGGCAACCCACACTCTTCACTTTGACAACACACACTCTTCCCTTTGAAAACACACACTTTTCCCTTTGACTGAACACACTCTTCCCTTTGACAGCACACACTCTTCCCTTTGACAACACACACTCTTGCCTTTGACAACACACTCTTCCCTTTGACAACCCACACTCTTCCCTTTGAAAACACACACTCTTGCCTTTGACAACACGCACTCTTCCCTTTGACAAGACGCCCTCTTCCCTTTGATAATGCACACTTCCCTTTGGAAATGCACACTCTTCCCTTTGATAACACACACTCTTCTATTTGCCACCACACAATCTTTGTTTTTACAACACCCACTCTTGCCTTTGACAACACAAGCTCTTCCGTTTGACAGCACACACTCTTCGCTTTGATAAAGCACACTGTTCAATTTCACAACGCACACTCTTCCCTTTGACGGCACAGTCTTCCCTTTGACAACACACACTCTTGCCTTTGACAACACACTCTTCCCTTTGACAACCCACACTCTTCCGTTTGACAACACACAATCTTGCCTTTGACAACACAGACTCTTTCCTTTGACAACACACACTTCCATTTGACACCACACATTCTTCCCTTTTACAAAACCCACTCTTGCCTTTGACAACACACCCTCTTCCCTTTTATAACACCCACTCTTCCCTTTGACAACACACACTATTCCTTTTGACAATGCATACTCTTCCCTTTGACAACACACACTCTTCCCTTTGACTGAACACACTCTTCCCTTTGACAGCACACACTATTCCTTTTGACAATGCATACTCTTCCCTTTGACAACACACACTCTTCCCTTTGACTGAACACACTCTTCCCTTTGACAGCACACTCTTCCCTTTGACAACGCACACATTTTTCCTTTGGACAACACACTCTTCCCATTCACAGCACACATTCTTCCCTTTGACAAACTCATGCTTTTCTTTGACAACACTCACTTTTCCCTTTGACAACACACTCTTCCCTTTGACAGCACACAGTCTTCCCTTCAACAACACACACTCCTCCCTTTGACAATGCACACTCTTCCCTTTAACAACACCGTCTTCCCATTGACAGCACGCACGCTTCCTTTCGACAACACACTCTCTTCGCTTTGACAACACACACTATTTCGTTTGACAGCACACAGTCTTTCCTTTGAAGGCACACTCTTTGCTTTGACAACACACCCTCTTCCGTTTTACAACACCCACTCTTGCCTTTGACAACACAAGCTCTTCCCTTTGACAGCACACACTCTTCCCTTTGATAAAGCACACTGTTCAATTTCACAACGCACACTCTTCCCTTTGACGGCACAGTCTTCCCTTTGACAACACACACTCTTGCCTTTGACAACACACTCTTCCCTTTGACAACCCACACTCTTCCCTTTGACAACACACAATCTTGCCTTTGACAACACACACTCTTTCCTTTGACAACACACACTTCCATTTGACACCACACATTCTTCCCTTTTATAAAACCCACTCTTGCCTTTGACAACACACCCTCTTCCCTTTTATAACACCCACTCTTCCCTTTGACAACACACACTATTCCTTTTGAAAATGCATACTCTTCCCTTTGACAACACACACTCTTCCCTTTGACTGAACACACTCTTCCCTTTGACAGCACACACTATTCCTTTTGACAATGCATACTCTTCCCTTTGACAACACACACTCTTCCCTTTGACTGAACACACTCTTCCCCTTGACAGCACACTCTTCCCTTTGACAACGCACACATTTTTCCTTTGGACAACACACTCTTCCCATTCACAGCACACATTCTTCCCTTTGACAACACTCATGCTTTTCTTTGACAACACTCACTTTTCCCTTTGACAACACACTCTTCTCTTTGACAGCACACAGTCTTCCCTTCAACAACACACACTCCTCCCTTTGACAATGCACACTCTTCCCTTTAACAACACCGTCTTCCCATTGACAGCACGCACGCTTCCTTTCGACAACACACTCTCTTCGCTTTGACAACACACACTATTTCATTTGACAGCACACAGTCTTTCCTTTGACAGCACACTCTTTGCTTTGACAACACACCCTCTTCCGTTTTACAACACCCACTATTCCATTTGACACCACACACTCTTCCCTTTGATAATGCACACTTCCCTTTGGAAATGCACACTCTTCCCTTTGATAACACACACTCTTCTATTTGCCACCACACAATCTTTGTTTTTACAACACCCACTCTTGCCTTTGACAACACAAGCTCTTCCGTTTGACAGCACACACTCTTCCCTTTGATAAAGCACACAGTTCAATTTGACAACGCACACTCTTCCCTTTGATGGCACAGTCTTCCCTTTGACAACACATACTCTTGCCTTTGACAACACACTCTTCCCTTTGACAACCCACACTCTTCCCTTTGACAACACACAATCTTGCCTTTGACAACACACACTCTTTCCTTTGACAACACACACTTCCATTTGACACCACACATTCTTCCCTTTTACAAAACCCACTCTTGCCTTTGACAACACACCCTCTTCCCTTTTATAACACCCACTCTTTCATTTGACAACACACACTATTCCTTTTGACAATGCATACTCTTCCCTTTGACAACACACACTCTTCCCTTTGACTGAACACACTTTTCCATTTGACAGCACACACTATTCCTTTTGACAATGCATACTCTTCCCTTTGACAACACACACTATTCCCTTTGACTGAACACACTCTTCCCCTTGACAGCACACTCTTCCCTTTGACAACGCACACATTTTTCCTTTGGACAACACACTCTTCCCATTCACAGCACACATTCTTCCCTTTGACAACACTCATGCTTTTCTTTGACAACACTCACTTTTCCCTTTGACAACACACTCTTCTCTTTGACAGCACACAGTCTTCCCTTCAACAACACACACTTCTCCCTTTGACAATGCACACTCTTCCCTTTAACAACACCGTCTTCCCATTGACAGCACGCACGCTTCCTTTCGACAACACACTCTCTTCGCTTTGACAACACACACTATTTCGTTTGACAGCACACAGTCTTTCCTTTGACAGCACACTCTTTGCTTTGACAACACACCCTCTTCCGTTTTACAACACCCACTATTCCATTTGACACCACACACTCTTCCCTTTGATAATGCACACTTCCCTTTGGAAATGCACACTCTTCCCTTTGATAACACACACTCTTCTATTTGCCACCACACAATCTTTGTTTTTACAACACCCACTCTTGCCTTTGACAACACAAGCTCTTCCGTTTGACAGCACACACTCTTCCCTTTGATAAAGCACACAGTTCAATTTGACAACGCACACTCTTCCCTTTGATGGCACAGTCTTCCCTTTGACAACACATACTCTTGCCTTTGACAACACACTCTTCCCTTTGACAACCCACACTCTTCCCTTTGACAACACACAATCTTGCCTTTGACAACACACACTCTTTCCTTTGACAACACACACTTCCATTTGACACCACACATTCTTCCCTTTTACAAAACCCACTCTTGCCTTTGACAACACACCCTATTCCCTTTTATAACACCCACTCTTCCATTTGACAACACACACTATTCCTTTTGACAATGCATACTCTTCCCTTTGACAACACACACTCTTCCCTTTGACTGAACACACTTTTCCATTTGACAGCACACACTATTCCTTTTGACAATGCATACTCTTCCCTTTGACAACACACACTCTTCCCTTTGACTGAACACACTCTTACCTTTGACAGCACACTCTTCCCTTTGACAACGCACACATTTTTCCTTTGGACAACACACTCTTCCCATTCACAGCACACATTCTTCCCTTTGACAACACTCATGCTTTTCTTTGACAACACTCACTTTTCCCTTTGACAACACACTCTTCCCTTTGACAGCACACAGTCTTCCCTTCAACAACACACACTCCTCCCTTTGACAATGCACACTCTTCCCTTTAACAACACCGTCTTCCCATTGACAGCACGCACGCTTCCTTTCGACAACACACTCTCTTCGCTTTGACAACACACACTATTTCGTTTGACAGCACACAGTCTTTCCTTTGACAGCACACTCTTTGCTTTGACAACACACCCTCTTCCGTTTTACAACACCCGATATTCCATTTGACACCACACACTCTTCCCTTTTACAACGCACCCTCTTCCCTTATACAACTCCCGCTCTTGCTTTTGACAACACAACCTCTTCTCTTTTACAACACCCACTCTTCCGTTTGACACCACAGACTATTCCCTTATACAACACACACTCTTGCCTTTGACAACGCACACTCTTCCCTTTGACAGCACACACTATTCCCTTTGACAACACACTCTTGCCTTTGACAACGCACACCCTTCCCTTTTACAACACCCACACTTCCATTTGACACCACACTCTCTTCCCTGAAACAACACACACTCCTGCCTTTGACAACACACACTCTTCCCTTGGACAACACACACTCTTCCCTTTGATAACGCACACTCTTCCTGTTGACAAGTCACACTCTTACGTTTTACAACACACAATATTTCATTTGACAACGCACACTCTTCCCTTTGACAACATATACTCTTCCCTTTGACAACACACACTCTTGCCTTTGACAACACGCCCTCTTCCCTTTGAAAACACACATTCTTGCCTTTGACAACACACACTCTGCCCTTTGACAAGACGCCCTCTTCCATTTGATAATGCACATTTCCCTTTGGAAATGCACACTCTTCCCCTTGATAACACACACTTTTCGATTTGCCACCACACAATCTTCACTTTTACAACACCCACTCTTGCCTTTGACAACACACACTCTTCCCTTTGACGGCACAGTCTTCCCTTTGACAACACACACTCTTCCCTTTGACAACACACACTCTTGCCTTTGACAACACACACTCTTTCCTTTGACAACACACACTTCCATTTGAAACCACACATTCTTCCCTTTTACAAAATCAACTCTTGCCTTTGACAAAACACACTCTTCCCTTTTACAACACCCACTCTTCCAATTGACACCACACACTCTTCCCTTATACAACACACACTCTTGCCTTTGACAACACACACTCTTCCCTTTGACAGCACACACTATTCCCTTTGACAACACACTCTTCCCTTTGACAACACACTCTTGACTTTGACAACGCATACTCTTCCCTTTGACAACACAAACTCTTCCCTTTGAAAACACACACTCTTCCCTTTGACTGAACACACTCTTCCCTTTGACACCACACTCTTCCCTTTGACAACGCACACATTTTTCCTTTGGACAACACACTCTTCCCATTCACACCACACACTCTTCCCTTTTACAACACTCATGCTTTTCTTTGACAACACTCACTCTTCCCTTTGACAACACACACTCTTCCCTTTGACAGCACACACTCTTCCCTTCAAAAACACACACTCTTCCCTTTCACAACACAAACTCTTGCCTTTTACAACACTCATGCTTTTCTTTGACAACACTCACTCTTCCCTTTGACAACACACACTCTTCCCTTTGACAGCACACACAGTCTTCCCTTCAAAAACACACACTCCTCCCTTTGATAAAGCACACTGTTCAATTTGACAACGCACACTCTTCCCTTTGACGGCACAGTCTTCCCTTTGACAACACACACTCTTCCCTTTGACAGCACACATTCTTCCCTTCAACAACACACACTCCTCCCTTTAACAACACCGTCTTCCCATTGACAGCACTCATGCTTCCTTTCGACAACACACTGTCTTCGCTTTGACAACACACACTATTTCGTTTGACAGCACACAGTCTTTCCTTTGACAGCACACTCTTTGCTTTGACAAACACACCCTCTTCCGTTTTACAACACCCACTCTTCCATTTGACACCACACATTCTTCCCTTTTACAACACCCACTCTTGCCTTTGACAACACACCCTCTTCCCTTATACAACTCCCGCTCTTGCTTTTGACAACACACCCTCTTCTCTTTTACAACACCCACTCTTCCGTTTGACACCACAGACTATTCCCTTATACAACACACACTCTTGCCTTTGACAACGCACACTCTTCCCTTTGACAGCACACACTATTCCCTTTGACAACACACTCTTGCCTTTGACAACGCACACCCTTCCCTTTTACAACACCCACTCTTCCAATTGACACCACACATTCTTCCCTTATACAACACACACTCTTGCCTTTGACAACACACACTCTTCCCTTTAAGAGCACACACTATTCCCTTTGACAACGCATACTATTCCCTTGAAAACACACACTCTTCCTTTTGACTGAACACACTCTTCCCTTTCACAACACACTCTTCACTTTGACAACACAAACTCTTCCCTTTGACAACATACACTCTTCCCTTTGACAGCACACACTCTTCCCTTTGACAACACAAACTCTTCCCTTTGACAACACACCCTCTTCCCTTTTACAACATCCACTCTTCCATTTCACACCACACACACTTCCCTTATAAAACACACAATCTTGTCTTTGACAACACAAACTCTTCCCTTTCACAACGCACACTCTTAACTTTTACAACACACACTATTCAATTTGACAACACACACTCTTCCGTTTGACAACACACACTCTTCCCTTTGATAAAGCACACTGTTCAATTTCACAACGCACACTCTTCCCTTTGACGGCACAGTCTTCCCTTTGACAAAACACACTCTTGCCTTTGACAACACACTCTTCCCTTTGACAACCCACACTCTTCCCTTTGACAACACACACTCTTCCCTTTGACAGCACACTCTTCCCTTTGACAACACACACTCTTCCCTTTGGCAACGCACACTCTTCCCTTTGACAACACACACTTCCATTTGACACCACACATTCTTCCCTTTTACAAAACACACTCTTGCCTTTGACAACACACACTCTTCCCTTTAACAGCACACACTTTTCCCTTTGACAACGCATACTCTTCCCTTTGAAAACACACACTCTTCCCTTTGACTGAACACACTCTTCCCTTTGACAGCACACTCTTCCCTTTGACAACGCACATATTTTTCCTTTGGACAACACACTCTTCCCATTCACAGCACACAGTCTTCCCTTTGACAGCACACACTCTTCCCTTTGACAACACACACTCTTGCCTTTGACAACACACACTCTTCCCTTTGACAAGACGCCCTCTTCCCTTTGATAATGCACACTTCCCTTTGGAAATTCACACTCTTCCCTTTGATAACACACACTCTTCCATTTGCCACCACTCAAACTTCGCATTTAGAACACCCACTCTTTCCTTTGACAACACACACTCTTCCGTTTGACAGGACACTCTCTTCCCTTTTATAAAGCACACTGTTCAATTTGACAACGCACGCTCTTCCCTTTGACGGCACAGTCTTCCCTTTGACAACACACACTCTTGCCTTTGACAAAAAACTCTTCCCTTTGACGACCCACACGCTTCCCTTTGACAACCCACACTCTTGCCTTTGACAACACACATTCTTTCCTTTGACAGCACACGCTCTTCCCTTTGGCAACGCACACTCTTCCCTTTGACAACACACACTTCCATTTGACACCACACACTCTTCCCTTATACAACACACACTCTTGCCTTTGACAACACACACTGTTCCCTTCAACAACACACACTCTTCCCTTTGACAACACACTCTTGCCTTTGACAGCACACACTCTTCCCTTTGAATGCACACACTCTTCTCTTTGACAACGCACAATCTTACGTTTTACAACACACACTATTTCATTTGGCAACGAACACTCTTCCCTTTGACAACACACCCTCTTCCCTTTTACAACACCCACTCTTCCAATTGATACCAAACACTCTTCCCTTATACAACACACACTCTTGCCTTTGATAACACACACTCTTCCCTTTAACAGCACACACTATTCCCTTTGACAACGCATACTCTTCCCTTTGAAAACACACACTCTTCCCTTTGACTGAACACGCTCTTCCCTTTCACAGCAAACCCTCTTCCCTTTGACAGCACAAATTCTTCCCTTTGACAACACACACTCCTCCCTTTGACAATGCACACTCTTCCCTTTAACAACACCGTCTTCCCATTGACAGCACGCACGCTTCCTTTCGACAACACACTCTCTTCGCTTTGACAACACACACTATTTCGTTTGACAGCACACAGTCTTTCCTTTGACAGCACACTCTTTGCTTTGACAACACACCCTCTTCCGTTTTACAACACCCGATATTCCATTTGACACCACACACTCTTCCCTTTTACAACGCACCCTCTTCCCTTATACAACTCCCGCTCTTGCTTTTGACAACACAACCTCTTCTCTTTTACAACACCCACTCTTCCGTTTGACACCACAGACTATTCCCTTATACAACACACACTCTTGCCTTTGACAACGCACACTCTTCCCTTTGACAGCACACACTATTCCCTTTGACAACACACTCTTGCCTTTGACAACGCACACCCTTCCCTTTTACAACACCCACACTTCCATTTGACACCACACTCTCTTCCCTGAAACAACACACACTCCTGCCTTTGACAACACACACTCTTCCCTTGGACAACACACACTCTTCCCTTTGATAACGCACACTCTTCCTGTTGACAAGTCACACTCTTACGTTTTACAACACACAATATTTCATTTGACAACGCACACTCTTCCCTTTGACAACATATACTCTTCCCTTTGACAACACACACTCTTGCCTTTGACAACACGCCCTCTTCCCTTTGAAAACACACATTCTTGCCTTTGACAACACACACTCTGCCCTTTGACAAGACGCCCTCTTCCATTTGATAATGCACATTTCCCTTTGGAAATGCACACTCTTCCCCTTGATAACACACACTTTTCGATTTGCCACCACACAATCTTCACTTTTACAACACCCACTCTTGCCTTTGACAACACACACTCTTCCCTTTGACGGCACAGTCTTCCCTTTGACAACACACACTCTTCCCTTTGACAACACACACTCTTGCCTTTGACAACACACACTCTTTCCTTTGACAACACACACTTCCATTTGAAACCACACATTCTTCCCTTTTACAAAATCAACTCTTGCCTTTGACAAAACACACTCTTCCCTTTTACAACACCCACTCTTCCAATTGACACCACACACTCTTCCCTTATACAACACACACTCTTGCCTTTGACAACACACACTCTTCCCTTTGACAGCACACACTATTCCCTTTGACAACACACTCTTCCCTTTGACAACACACTCTTGACTTTGACAACGCATACTCTTCCCTTTGACAACACAAACTCTTCCCTTTGAAAACACACACTCTTCCCTTTGACTGAACACACTCTTCCCTTTGACACCACACTCTTCCCTTTGACAACGCACACATTTTTCCTTTGGACAACACACTCTTCCCATTCACACCACACACTCTTCCCTTTTACAACACTCATGCTTTTCTTTGACAACACTCACTCTTCCCTTTGACAACACACACTCTTCCCTTTGACAGCACACACTCTTCCCTTCAAAAACACACACTCTTCCCTTTCACAACACAAACTCTTGCCTTTTACAACACTCATGCTTTTCTTTGACAACACTCACTCTTCCCTTTGACAACACACACTCTTCCCTTTGACAGCACACACAGTCTTCCCTTCAAAAACACACACTCCTCCCTTTGATAAAGCACACTGTTCAATTTGACAACGCACACTCTTCCCTTTGACGGCACAGTCTTCCCTTTGACAACACACACTCTTCCCTTTGACAGCACACATTCTTCCCTTCAACAACACACACTCCTCCCTTTAACAACACCGTCTTCCCATTGACAGCACTCATGCTTCCTTTCGACAACACACTGTCTTCGCTTTGACAACACACACTATTTCGTTTGACAGCACACAGTCTTTCCTTTGACAGCACACTCTTTGCTTTGACAAACACACCCTCTTCCGTTTTACAACACCCACTCTTCCATTTGACACCACACATTCTTCCCTTTTACAACACCCACTCTTGCCTTTGACAACACACCCTCTTCCCTTATACAACTCCCGCTCTTGCTTTTGACAACACACCCTCTTCTCTTTTACAACACCCACTCTTCCGTTTGACACCACAGACTATTCCCTTATACAACACACACTCTTGCCTTTGACAACGCACACTCTTCCCTTTGACAGCACACACTATTCCCTTTGACAACACACTCTTGCCTTTGACAACGCACACCCTTCCCTTTTACAACACCCACTCTTCCAATTGACACCACACATTCTTCCCTTATACAACACACACTCTTGCCTTTGACAACACACACTCTTCCCTTTAAGAGCACACACTATTCCCTTTGACAACGCATACTATTCCCTTGAAAACACACACTCTTCCTTTTGACTGAACACACTCTTCCCTTTCACAACACACTCTTCACTTTGACAACACAAACTCTTCCCTTTGACAACATACACTCTTCCCTTTGACAGCACACACTCTTCCCTTTGACAACACAAACTCTTCCCTTTGACAACACACCCTCTTCCCTTTTACAACATCCACTCTTCCATTTCACACCACACACACTTCCCTTATAAAACACACAATCTTGTCTTTGACAACACAAACTCTTCCCTTTCACAACGCACACTCTTAACTTTTACAACACACACTATTCAATTTGACAACACACACTCTTCCGTTTGACAACACACACTCTTCCCTTTGATAAAGCACACTGTTCAATTTCACAACGCACACTCTTCCCTTTGACGGCACAGTCTTCCCTTTGACAAAACACACTCTTGCCTTTGACAACACACTCTTCCCTTTGACAACCCACACTCTTCCCTTTGACAACACACACTCTTCCCTTTGACAGCACACTCTTCCCTTTGACAACACACACTCTTCCCTTTGGCAACGCACACTCTTCCCTTTGACAACACACACTTCCATTTGACACCACACATTCTTCCCTTTTACAAAACACACTCTTGCCTTTGACAACACACACTCTTCCCTTTAACAGCACACACTTTTCCCTTTGACAACGCATACTCTTCCCTTTGAAAACACACACTCTTCCCTTTGACTGAACACACTCTTCCCTTTGACAGCACACTCTTCCCTTTGACAACGCACATATTTTTCCTTTGGACAACACACTCTTCCCATTCACAGCACACAGTCTTCCCTTTGACAGCACACACTCTTCCCTTTGACAACACACACTCTTGCCTTTGACAACACACACTCTTCCCTTTGACAAGACGCCCTCTTCCCTTTGATAATGCACACTTCCCTTTGGAAATTCACACTCTTCCCTTTGATAACACACACTCTTCCATTTGCCACCACTCAAACTTCGCATTTAGAACACCCACTCTTTCCTTTGACAACACACACTCTTCCGTTTGACAGGACACTCTCTTCCCTTTTATAAAGCACACTGTTCAATTTGACAACGCACGCTCTTCCCTTTGACGGCACAGTCTTCCCTTTGACAACACACACTCTTGCCTTTGACAAAAAACTCTTCCCTTTGACGACCCACACGCTTCCCTTTGACAACCCACACTCTTGCCTTTGACAACACACATTCTTTCCTTTGACAGCACACGCTCTTCCCTTTGGCAACGCACACTCTTCCCTTTGACAACACACACTTCCATTTGACACCACACACTCTTCCCTTATACAACACACACTCTTGCCTTTGACAACACACACTGTTCCCTTCAACAACACACACTCTTCCCTTTGACAACACACTCTTGCCTTTGACAGCACACACTCTTCCCTTTGAATGCACACACTCTTCTCTTTGACAACGCACAATCTTACGTTTTACAACACACACTATTTCATTTGGCAACGAACACTCTTCCCTTTGACAACACACCCTCTTCCCTTTTACAACACCCACTCTTCCAATTGATACCAAACACTCTTCCCTTATACAACACACACTCTTGCCTTTGATAACACACACTCTTCCCTTTAACAGCACACACTATTCCCTTTGACAACGCATACTCTTCCCTTTGAAAACACACACTCTTCCCTTTGACTGAACACGCTCTTCCCTTTCACAGCAAACCCTCTTCCCTTTGACAGCACAAATTCTTCCCTTTGACAACACACACTCTTACCTTTGACAAACACACACTTGCCTTTGACAAAACACACTTTTCCCTTTGACAAGACGCCCTCTTCCCTTTGATAATGCACACTTCCCTTTGGAAATGCACACTCTTCCCTTTGATAACACACACTCTTCCATTTGCCACCACACAATCTTCGCTTTTACAACACCCACTCTTGCCTTTGACAACACACACTCTTCCGTTTGACAGCGCACTCTTCCCTTTGACAACCCACACTCTTGCCTTTGACAACACACATTCTTTCCTTTGACACCACACATTCTTCCCTTTCACAAAACACACTCTTGCCTTTGACAACACACCCTCTTCCCTTTTACAACACCCACTCTTCCAATTGACACCACAAACTCTTCCCTTGTACAACACACACTCTTGCCTTTGACAACGTACACTATTCCCTTTGAAAGCACACATTTTTCCCTTTGACAACACTCATGCTTTTCTTTGACAAACACTCACTCTTCCCTTTGACAACCCACAATCTTCCCTTTGACAACACACATTCTTGTCTTTGACAACACACACTCTTTCCTTTGACAGCACACACTCTTCCCTTTGAAAATGCACACTCTTCACTTTGACAAGGCACACTCTTATGTTTTACAACACACACTATTCCATTTGACAAAGCACACTGTTCCCTTTGACAACACGCCCTCTTCCCTTTGACAACACACAATCTTGCCCTTAACAGCACACACTCTTGCCTTTCACAACACACCCTCTTCCCTGTGACAACACACCCTCTTCCCTTTGACAACACACCCTCTTCCCTTTGACAACGCACACTCTTAGCTATGGCAACCCACACTCTTCACTTTGACAACACACCCTCTTCCCTTTGACAATGCACACTCTTAGCTATGGCAACCCACACTCTTCACTTTGAAAACACACTCTTCCCTTTGACAACGCGCACGCTTCCCTTTGACAACCCACAATCTTCCCTATGACAACACACACTCTTGCCTTTGACAACACACACTCTTTCCTTTGACAGCACACATTCTTCCCTTTGAAAATGCACACTCTTCCCTTTGACAAGGCACACTCTTACGTTTTACAACACCCACTCTTCCAATTGACACCACACAGTCTTCCCTTGTACAACACACACTCTTGCCTTTGACAACATACACTATTCCCTTTGACAGCACACATTTTTCCCTTTGACAACACTCATGCTTTTCTTTGACAAACACTCACTCTTCCCTTTGACAACACACACTCTTCCCTTCAACAACACATACTCTTCCCTTTGACAACACAAACTCTACCTTTTGACAACACACTCTTGCCTTTGACAGCACACACTCTTGCCTTTCACAACACACCCTCTTCCCTGTGACAACACACCCTCTTCCCTTCGACAACACACCCTCCTCCCTTTGACAACGCACACTCTTAGCTATGGCAACCCACACTCTTCACTTTGACAACACACCCTCTTCCCTTTGACAACGCACACTCTTAGCTATGGCAACCCACACTCTTCACTTTGAAAACACACTCTACCCTTTGACAACGCACACTCTTAGCTATGGCAACCCACACTCCTCACTTTGACAACACACACTCTTCCCTTTGAAAACACACACTTTTCCCTTTGACTGAACACACTCTTCCCTTTGACAGCACACACTCTTCCCTTTGACAACACACACTCTTGCCTTTGACAACACACTCTTCCCTTTGACAACCCACACTCTTCCCTTTGAAAACACACACTCTTGCCTTTGACAACACACACTCTTCCCTTTGACAACACACACTCTTGCCTTTGACAACACACTCTTCCCTTTGACAACCCACACTCTTCCCTTTGAAAACACACACTCTTGCCTTTGACAACACACACTCTTCCCTTTGACAAGACGCCCTCTTCCCTTTGATAATGCACACTTCCCTTTGGAAATGCACACTCTTCCCTTTGATAACACATACTCTTCTATTTGCCACCACACAATCTTTGTTTTTACAACACCCACTCTTGCCTTTGACAACACAAGCTCTTCCGTTTGACAGCACACACTCTTCGCTTTGATAAAGCACACTGTTCAATTTCACAACGCACATTCTTCCCTTTGACGGCACAGTCTTCCCTTTGACAACACACACTCTTGCCTTTGACAACACACTCTTCCCATTCACAGCACACATTCTTCCCTTTGACAAACTCATGCTTTTCTTTGACAACACTCACTTTTCCCTTTGACAACACACTCTTCCCTTTGACAGCACACAGTCTTCCCTTCAACAACACACACTCCTCCCTTTGACAATGCACACTCTTCCCTTTAACAACACCGTCATCCCATTGACAACACACACTCTTCCCTTTGACAACACACACTCTTTCCTTTGACAACACACACTTCCATTTGAAACCACACATTCTTCCCTTTTACAAAACCAACTCTTGCCTTTGACAAAACACACTCTTCCCTTTTACAACACACACTCTTCCAATTAACACCACACACTCTTCCCTTATACAACACACACTCTTGCCTTTGACAACACACACTCTTCCCTTTGACAGCACACACTATTCCCTTTGACAACACACTCTTCCCTTTGACAACACACTCTTGACTTTGACAACGCATGCTCTTCCCTTTGACAACACATACTCTTCCCTTTGAAAACACATACTCTTCCCTTTGACTGAACACACTCTTCCCTTTGACAGCACACTCTTCCCTTTTACAACACTCGTGCTTTTCTTTGACAACACTCACTCTTCCCTTTGACAACACACACTCTTCCCTTTGACAGCACACACTCTTGCCTTCAAAAACACACACTCTTCCCTTTCACAACACAAACTCTTCCCTTTAACAACACCGTCTTCCCATTTACAGCATGCATTTTTAGCTATGACAACCCACACTCTTCCCTTTGAAAACACACACGCTTCCCTTTGACAACCCACAATCTTTGTTTTTACAACACCCACTCTTGCCTTTGACAACACAAGCTCTTCCGTTTGACAGCACACACTCTTCCCTTTGATAAAGCACACTGTTCAATTTCACAACGCACACTCTTCCCTTTGACGGCACAGTCTTCCCTTTGACAACACACACTCTTGCCTTTGACAACACACTCTTCCCTTTGACAACCCAAACTCTTCCCTTTGACAACACACAATCTTGCCTTTGACAACAAACACTCTTTCTTTTGACAACACACACTTCCATTTGACACCACACATTCTTCCCTTTTACAAAACCCACTCTTGCGTTTGACAACACACCCTCTTCCCTGTTATAACACCCACTCTTCCCTTTGACAACACACACTATTCCTTTTGACAATGCATACTCTTCCCTTTGACAACACACACTCTTCCCTTTACTGAACACACTCTTCCCTTTGACAGCACACACTATTACTTTTGACAATGCATACTCTTCCCTTTGACAACACACACTCTTCCCTTTGACTGAACACACTCTTCCCTTTGACAGCACACACTATTACTTTTGACAATGCATACTCTTCCCTTTGACAACACACACTCTTCCCTTTGACTGAACACACTCTTCCCTTTGACAGCACACTCTTCCCTTTGACAACGCGCACATTTTTCCTTTGGACAACACACTCTTCCCATTCACAGCACACATTCTTCCCTTTGACAACACTCATGCTTTTCTTTGACAACACACACTCTTCCCTTTGACAGCACACAGTCTTCTCTTCAACAACACACACTCCTCCCTTTGACAATGCACACTCTTCCCTTTAACAACACCGTCTTCCCATTGACAACCCACACTCTTCCCTTTGAAAACACACACTCTTGCCTTTGACAACACACACTCTTCCCTTTGACAAGACGCCCTCTTCCCTTTGATAATGCACACTTCCCTTTGGAAATGCACACTCTTCCCTTTGATAACACATACTCTTCTATTTGCCACCACACAATCTTTGTTTTTACAACACCCACTCTTGCCTTTGACAACACAAGCTCTTCCGTTTGACAGCACACACTCTTCGCTTTGATAAAGCACACTGTTCAATTTCACAACGCACACTCTTCCCTTTGACGGCACAGTCTTCCCTTTGACAACACACACTCTTGCCTTTGACAACACACTCTTCCCATTCACAGCACACATTCTTCCCTTTGACAAACTCATGCTTTTCTTTGACAACACTCACTTTTCCCTTTGACAACACACTCTTCCCTTTGACAGCACACAGTCTTCCCTTCAACAACACACACTCCTCCCTTTGACAATGCACACTCTTCCCTTTAACAACACCGTCATCCCATTGACAACACACACTCTTCCCTTTGACAACACACACTCTTTCCTTTGACAACACACACTTCCATTTGAAACCACACATTCTTCCCTTTTACAAAACCAACTCTTGCCTTTGACAAAACACACTCTTCCCTTTTACAACACCCACTCTTCCAATTAACACCACACACTCTTCCCTTATACAACACACACTCTTGCCTTTGACAACATACACTATTCCCTTTGAAAGCACACATTTTTCCCTTTGACAACACTCATGCTTTTCTTTGACAAACACTCACTCTTCCCTTTGACAACACATTCTTCCCTTTGACAGCACACACTCTTCCCTTCAACAACACACACTCTTCCCTTCAACAACACATACTCTTCCCTTTGACAACACAAACTCGACCTTTTGACAACACACTCTTGCCTTTGACAGCACACACTCTTCCCTTTGAATGCACACACTCTTCCCTTTGACAACGCACACTATTTCATTTGGCAACGCACACTCTTCCCTTTGACAACACACACTTCCATTTGACACCACACATTCTTCCCTTTTACAAAACCCACTCTTGCCTTTGACAACACACCCTCTTCCCTTTTACAACACCCGCTCTTCCAATTGACACCGCACACTCTTCCCTTATACAACACACACTCTTCCCTTTGACTGCACAGTCTTCCCTTTGACAACACACACTCTTGCCTTTGACAACACACTCTTCCCTTTGACAACGCGCACGCTTCCCTTTGACAACCCACAATCTTCCCTTTGACAACACACATTCTTGTCTTTGACAACACACACTCTTGCCTTTGACAACACACTATTCCATTTGACAAAGCACACTGTTCCCTTTGACAACACGCCCTCTTCCCTTTGACAACACACAATCTTGCCCTTAACAGCACACACTCTTGCCTTTCACAACACACCCTCTTCCCTGTGACAACACACCCTCTTCCCTTTGACAACACACCCTCTTCCCTTTGACAACGCACACTCTTAGCTATGGCAACCCACACTCTTCACTTTGACAACACACCCTCTTCCCTTTGACAATGCACACTCTTAGCTATGGCAACCCACACTCTTCACTTTGAAAACACACTCTTCCCTTTGACAACGCGCACGCTTCCCTTTGACAACCCACAATCTTCCCTATGACAACACACACTCTTGCCTTTGACAACACACACTCTTTCCTTTGACAGCACACATTCTTCCCTTTGAAAATGCACACTCTTCCCTTTGACAAGGCACACTCTTACGTTTTACAACACCCACTCTTCCAATTGACACCACACAGTCTTCCCTTGTACAACACACACTCTTGCCTTTGACAACATACACTATTTCCTTTGACAGCACACATTTTTCCCTTTGACAACACTCATGCTTTTCTTTGACAAACACTCACTCTTCCCTTTGACAACACACACTCTTCCCTTCAACAACACATACTCTTCCCTTTGACAACACAAACTCTACCTTTTGACAACACACTCTTGCCTTTGACAGCACACACTCTTGCCTTTCACAACACACCCTCTTCCCTGTGACAACACACCCTCTTCCCTTTGACAACACACCCTCTTCCCTTTGACAACGCACACTCTTAGCTATGGCAACCCACACTCTTCACTTTGACAACACACCCTCTTCCCTTTGACAACGCACACTCTTAGCTATGGCAACCCACACTCTTCACTTTGAAAACACACTCTACCCTTTGACAACGCACACTCTTAGCTATGGCAACCCACACTCCTCACTTTGACAACACACACTCTTCCCTTTGAAAACACACACTTTTCCCTTTGACTGAACACACTCTTCCCTTTGACAGCACACACTCTTCCCTTTGACAACACACACTCTTGCCTTTGACAACACACTCTTCCCTTTGACAACCCACACTCTTCCCTTTGAAAACACACACTCTTGCCTTTGACAACACACACTCTTCCCTTTGACAACACACACTCTTGCCTTTGACAACACACTCTTCCCTTTGACAACCCACACTCTTCCCTTTGAAAACACACACTCTTGCCTTTGACAACACACACTCTTCCCTTTGACAAGACGCCCTCTTCCCTTTGATAATGCACACTTCCCTTTGGAAATGCACACTCTTCCCTTTGATAACACATACTCTTCTATTTGCCACCACACAATCTTTGTTTTTACAACACCCACTCTTGCCTTTGACAACACAAGCTCTTCCGTTTGACAGCACACACTCTTCGCTTTGATAAAGCACACTGTTCAATTTCACAACGCACACTCTTCCCTTTGACGGCACAGTCTTCCCTTTGACAACACACACTCTTGCCTTTGACAACACACTCTTCCCATTCACAGCACACATTCTTCCCTTTGACAAACTCATGCTTTTCTTTGACAACACTCACTTTTCCCTTTGACAACACACTCTTCCCTTTGACAGCACACAGTCTTCCCTTCAACAACACACACTCCTCCCTTTGACAATGCACACTCTTCCCTTTAACAACACCGTCATCCCATTGACAACACACACTCTTCCCTTTGACAACACACACTCTTTCCTTTGACAACACACACTTCCATTTGAAACCACACATTCTTCCCTTTTACAAAACCAACTCTTGCCTTTGACAAAACACACTCTTCCCTTTTACAACACACACTCTTCCAATTAACACCACACACTCTTCCCTTATACAACACACACTCTTGCCTTTGACAACACACACTCTTCCCTTTGACAGCACACACTATTCCCTTTGACAACACACTCTTCCCTTTGACAACACACTCTTCCCTTTGACAACGCATGCTCTTCCCTTTGACAACACATACTCTTCCCTTTGAAAACACATACTCTTCCCTTTGACTGAACACACTCTTCCCTTTGACAGCACACTCTTCCCTTTGACAACGCACATATTTTTCCTTTGGACAACACACTCTTCCTATTCACACCACACACTCTTCCCTTTTACAACACTCATGCTTTTCTTTGACAACACTCACTCTTCCCTTTGACAACACACACTCTTCCCTTTGACAGCACACACTCTTGCCTTCAAAAACACACACTCTTCCCTTTCACAACACAAACTCTTCCCTTTAACAACACCGTCTTCCCATTTACAGCATGTTTTTTTAGCTATGACAACCCACACTCTTCCCTTTGAAAACACACACGCTTCCCTTTGACAACCCACAATCTTTGTTTTTACAACACCCACTCTTGCCTTTGACAACACAAGCTCTTCCGTTTGACAGCACACACTCTTCCCTTTGATAAAGCACACTGTTCAATTTCACAACGCACACTCTTCCCTTTGACGGCACAGTCTTCCCTTTGAC
The DNA here is from genome assembly GCF_029633865.1 of Lampris incognitus. Classification (NCBI taxonomy): domain Eukaryota; kingdom Metazoa; phylum Chordata; class Actinopteri; order Lampriformes; family Lampridae; genus Lampris; species Lampris incognitus. The sequence goes on along the minus strand of NC_079213.1, from coordinate 46,617,423 downwards.
AACACACACTCTTGCCTTTGACAACACACTCTTCCCTTTGACAACCCAAACTCTTCCCTTTGACAACACACAATCTTGCCTTTGACAACAAACACTCTTTCCTTTGACAACACACACTTCCATTTGACACCACACATTCTTCCCTTTTACAAAACCCACTCTTGCGTTTGACAACACACCCTCTTCCCTGTTATAACACCCACTCTTCCCTTTGACAACACACACTATTCCTTTTGACAATGCATACTCTTCCCTTTGACAACACACACTCTTCCCTTTACTGAACACACTCTTCCCTTTGACAGCACACACTATTACTTTTGACAATGCATACTCTTCCCTTTGACAACACACACTCTTCCCTTTGACTGAACACACTCTTCCCTTTGACAGCACACACTATTACTTTTGACAATGCATACTCTTCCCTTTGACAACACACACTCTTCCCTTTGACTGAACACACTCTTCCCTTTGACAGCACACTCTTCCCTTTGACAACGCACACATTTTTCCTTTGGACAACACACTCTTCCCATTCACAGCACACATTCTTCCCTTTGGCAACACTCATGCTTTTCTTTGACAACACACACTCTTTCCTTTGACAACACACACTTCCATTTGAAACCACACATTCTTCCCTTTTACAAAACCAACTCTTGCCTTTGACAAAACACACTCTTCCCTTTTACAACACACACTCTTCCAATTAACACCACACACTCTTCCCTTATACAACACACACTCTTGCCTTTGACAACACACACTCTTCCCTTTGACAGCACACACTATTCCCTTTGACAACACACTCTTCCCTTTGACAACACACTCTTCCCTTTGACAACGCATGCTCTTCCCTTTGACAACACATACTCTTCCCTTTGAAAACACATACTCTTCCCTTTGACTGAACACACTCTTCCCTTTGACAGCACACTCTTCCCTTTGACAACGCACATATTTTTCCTTTGGACAACACACTCTTCCTATTCACACCACACACTCTTCCCTTTTACAACACTCATGCTTTTCTTTGACAACACTCACTCTTCCCTTTGACAACACACACTCTTCCCTTTGACAGCACACACTCTTGCCTTCAAAAACACACACTCTTCCCTTTCACAACACAAACTCTTCCCTTTAACAACACCGTCTTCCCATTTACAGCATGCATTTTTAGCTATGACAACCCACACTCTTCCCTTTGAAAACACACACGCTTCCCTTTGACAACCCACAATCTTTGTTTTTACAACACCCACTCTTGCCTTTGACAACACAAGCTCTTCCGTTTGACAGCACACACTCTTCCCTTTGATAAAGCACACTGTTCAATTTCACAACGCACACTCTTCCCTTTGACGGCACAGTCTTCCCTTTGACAACACACACTCTTGCCTTTGACAACACACTCTTCCCTTTGACAACCCAAACTCTTCCCTTTGACAACACACAATCTTGCCTTTGACAACAAACACTCTTTCCTTTGACAACACACACTTCCATTTGACACCACACATTCTTCCCTTTTACAAAACCCACTCTTGCGTTTGACAACACACCCTCTTCCCTGTTATAACACCCACTCTTCCCTTTGACAACACACACTATTCCTTTTGACAATGCATACTCTTCCCTTTGACAACACACACTCTTCCCTTTACTGAACACACTCTTCCCTTTGACAGCACACACTATTACTTTTGACAATGCATACTCTTCCCTTTGACAACACACACTCTTCCCTTTGACTGAACACACTCTTCCCTTTGACAGCACACTCTTCCCTTTGACAACGCACACATTTTTCCTTTGGACAACACACTCTTCCCATTCACAGCACACATTCTTCCCTTTGACAACACTCATGCTTTTCTTTGACAACACTCACTCTTCCCTTTGACAACACACACTCTTCCCTTTGACAGCACACAGTCTTCTCTTCAACAACACACACTCCTCCCTTTGACAATGCACACTCTTCCCTTTAACAACACCGTCTTCCCATTGACAACCCACACTCTTCCCTTTGAAAACACACACTCTTGCCTTTGACAACACACACTCTTCCCTTTGACAAGACGCCCTCTTCCCTTTGATAATGCACACTTCCCTTTGGAAATGCACACTCTTCCCTTTGATAACACACACTCTTCTATTTGCCACCACACAATCTTTGTTTTTACAACACCCACTCTTGCCTTTGACAACACAAGCTCTTCCGTTTGACAGCACACACTCTTCGCTTTGATAAAGATCACTGTTCAATTTCACAACGCACACTCTTCCCTTTGACGGCACAGTCTTCCCTTTGACAACACACACTCTTGCCTTTGACAACACACTCTTCCCATTCACAGCACACATTCTTCCCTTTGACAAACTCATGCTTTTCTTTGACAACACTCACTTTTCCCTTTGACAATGCACACTCTTCCCTTTAACAACACCGTCATCCCATTGACAACACACACTCTTCCCTTTGACAACACACACTCTTTCCTTTGACAACACACACTTCCATTTGAAACCACACATTCTTCCCTTTTACAAAACCAACTCTTGCCTTTGACAAAACACACTCTTCCCTTTTACAACACCCACTCTTCCAATTAACACCACACACTCTTCCCTTATACAACACACACTCTTGCCTTTGACAACACACACTCTTCCCTTTGACAGCACACACTATTCCCTTTGACAACACACTCTTCCCTTTGACAACACACTCTTGACTTTGACAACGCATGCTCTTCCCTTTGACAACACATACTCTTCCCTTTGAAAACACATACTCTTCCCTTTGACTGAACACACTCTTCCCTTTGACAGCACACTCTTCCCTTTGACAACGCACATATTTTTCCTTTGTACAACACACTCTTCCTATTCACACCACACACTCTTCCCTTTTACAACACTCATGCTTTTCTTTGACAACACTCACTCTTCCCTTTTACAACACACACTCTTCCCTTTGACAGCACACACTCTTGCCTTCAAAAACACACACTCTTCCCTTTCACAACACAAACTCTTCCCTTTAACAACACCGTCTTCCCATTTACAGCACGCATTTTTAGCTATGACAACCCACACTCTTCCCTTTGAAAACACACACGCTTCCCTTTGACAACCCACAATCTTTGTTTTTACAACACCCACTCTTGCCTTTGACAACACAAGCTCTTCCGTTTGACAGCACACACTCTTCCCTTTGATAAAGCACACTGTTCAATTTCACAACGCACACTCTTCCCTTTGACGGCACAGTCTTCCCTTTGACAACACACACTCTTGCCTTTGACAACACACTCTTCCCTTTGACAACCCAAACTCTTCCCTTTGACAACACACAATCTTGCCTTTGACAACACACACTTCCATTTGACACCACACATTCTTCCCTTTTACAAAACCCACTCTTGCGTTTGACAACACACCCTCTTCCCTGTTATAATACCCACTCTTCCCTTTGACAACACACACTATTCCTTTTGACAATGCATACTCTTCCCTTTGACAACACACACTCTTCCCTTTACTGAACACACTCTTCCCTTTGACAGCACACACTATTACTTTTGACAATGCATACTCTTCCCTTTGACAACACACACTCTTGCCTTTGACTGAACACACTCTTCCCTTTGACAACACACACTCTTCCCTTTGACTGAACACACTCTTCCCTTTGACAGCACACACTATTACTTTTGACAATGCATACTCTTCCCTTTGACAACACACACTCTTCCCTTTGACAACACACACTCTTCCCTTTGACAGCACACTCTTCCCTTTGACAACGCACACATTTTTCCTTTGGACAACACACTCTTCCCATTCACAGCACACATTCTTCCCTTTGACAACACTCATGCTTTTCTTTGACAACACTCACTCTTCCCTTTGACAACACACACTCTTCCCTTTGACAGCACACAGTCTTCTCTTCAACAACACACACTCCTCCCTTTGACAATGCACACTCTTCCCTTTAACAACACCGTCTTCCCTTTGACAGCACGCACGCTTCCTTTCGACAACACACTGTCTTCGCTTTGACAACACACACTATTTCGTTTGACAGCACACAGTCTTTCCTTTGACAGCACACTCTTTGCTTTGACAACACACCGTCTTCCGTTTTACAACACTCACTATTCCATTTGACACCACACACTCTTCCCTTTTACAACACCCACTCTTGCCTTTGACAACACACCCTCTTCCCTTATACAACTCCCGCTCTTGCTTTTGACAACACACCCTCTTCTCTTTTACAACACCCACTCTTCCGTTTGACACCACAGACTATTCGCTTATACAACACACACTCTTGCCTTTGACAACGTACACTCTTCCCTTTGACAGCACACACTATTCCCTTTGACAACACACTCTTGCCTTTGACAACGCACACCCTTCCCTTTTACAACACACAATATTTCATTTGACAACGCACACTCTTCCCTTTGACAACATACACTCTTCCCTTTGACAACACACACTCTTGCCTTTGACAACACGCCCTCTTCCCTTTGAAAACACACGTTCTTGCCTTTGACAACACACACTCTTCCCTTTGACAGCACACATTCTTCCCTTTGAAAATGCACACTCTTCCCTTTGACAAGGCACACTCTTACATTTTACAACACCCACTCTTCCAATTGACACCACACACTCTTCCCTTGTACAACACACACTCTTGCCTTTGAAAACATACACTATTCCCTTTGACAGCACACATTTTTCCCTTTGACAAAACTCATGCTTTTCTTTGACAAACACTCACTCTTCCCTTTGACAACACACTCTTCCCTTTGACAGCACGCACTCTTCCCTTCAACAACACACACTCTTCCCTTCAACAACACATACTCTTCCCTTTGACAACACAAACTCGACCTTTTGACAACACACTCTTGCCTTTGACAGCACACACTCTTCCCTTTGAATGCACACACTCTTCCCTTTGACAACGCACACTCTTACGTTTTACAACACAAACTATTTCATTTGGCAACGCACACTCTTCCCTTTGACAACACACACTTCCATTTGACACCACACATTCTTCCCTTTTACAACACCCACTCTTGCCTTTGACAACACACCCTCTTCCCTTTTACAACACTCGCTCTTCCAATTGACACCGCACACTCTTCCCTTATACAACACACATGCTTTTCTTTGACAACAGTCAATCTTCCCTTTGACAACACACACTCTTCCCTTTGACTGCACATTCTTCCCTTTGACAACACACACTCTTGCCTTTGACAACGCAAGCATTTTTCCTTTGGACAACACACTCTTCCCGTTCACACCACACACTCTTCCCTTTTACAACACTCATGCTTATCTTTGACAACACTCACTCTTCCCTTTGACAACACACACTCTTCCCTTTAACTGCACAGTCTTCCCTTTGACAACACACAGTCTTGCCTTTGACAACACGCTCTTCCCTTTGACAACGCGCACGCTTCCCTTTGACAACCCACAATCTTCCCTTTGACAACACACACTCTTGCCTTTGACAACACAAGCTCTTCCCTTTGACAACACATACTCTTCCCTTTGAAAACACATACTCTTCCCTTTGACTGAACACACTCTTCCCTTTGACAGCACACTCTTCCCTTTGACAACGCACATATTTTTCCTTTGGACAACACACTCTTCCTATTCACACCACACACTCTTCCCTTTTACAACACTCATGCTTTTCTTTGACAACACTCACTCTTCCCTTTGACAACACACACTCTTCCCTTTGACAGCACACACTCTTGCCTTCAAAAACACACACTCTTCCCTTTCACAACACAAACTCTTCCCTTTAACAACACCGTCTTCCCATTTACAGCACGCATTTTTAGCTATGACAACCCACACTCTTCCCTTTGAAAACACACACGCTTCCCTTTGACAACCCACAATCTTTGTTTTTACAACACCCACTCTTGCCTTTGACAACACAAGCTCTTCCGTTTGACAGCACACACTCTTCCCTTTGATAAAGCACACTGTTCAATTTCACAACGCACACTCTTCCCTTTGACGGCACAGTCTTCCCTTTGACAACACACACTCTTGCCTTTGACAACACACTCTTCCCTTTGACAACCCAAACTCTTCCCTTTGACAACACACAATCTTGCCTTTGACAACAAACACTCTTTCCTTTGACAACACACACTTCCATTTGACACCACACATTCTTCCCTTTTACAAAACCCACTCTTGCGTTTGACAACACACCCTCTTCCCTGTTATAATACCCACTCTTCCCTTTGACAACACACACTATTCCTTTTGACAATGCATACTCTTCCCTTTGACAACACACACTCTTCCCTTTACTGAACACACTCTTCCCTTTGACAGCACACACTATTACTTTTGACAATGCATACTCTTCCCTTTGACAACACACACTCTTCCCTTTGACTGAACACACTCTTCCCTTTGACAACACACACTCTCTTCCCTTTGACTGAACACACTCTTCCCTTTGACAGCACACACTATTACTTTTGACAATGCATACTCTTCCCTTTGACAACACACACTCTTCCCTTTGACTGAACACACTCTTCCCTTTGACAGCACACTCTTCCGTTTGACAACGCACACATTTTTCCTTTGGACAACACACTCTTCCCATTCACAGCACACATTCTTCCCTTTGACAACACTCATGCTTTTCTTTGACAACACTCACTCTTCCCTTTGACAACACACACTCTTCCCTTTGACAGCACACAGTCTTCTCTTCAACAACACACACTCCTCCCTTTGACAATGCACACTCTTCCCTTTAACAACACCGTCTTCCCATTGACAGCACGCACGCTTCCTTTCGACAACACACTGTCTTCGCTTTGACAACACACACTATTTCGTTTGACAGCACACAGTCTTTCCTTTGACAGCACACTCTTTGCTTTGACAACACACCGTCTTCCGTTTTACAACACTCACTATTCCATTTGACACCACACACTCTTCCCTTTTACAACACCCACTCTTGCCTTTGACAACACACCCTCTTCCCTTATACAACTCCCGCTCTTGCTTTTGACAACACACCCTCTTCTCTTTTACAACACCCACTCTTCCGTTTGACACCACAGACTATTCGCTTATACAACACACACTCTTGCCTTTGACAACGTACACTCTTCCCTTTGACAGCACACACTATTCCCTTTGACAACACACTCTTGCCTTTGACAACGCACACCCTTCCCTTTTACAACACACAATATTTCATTTGACAACGCACACTCTTCCCTTTGACAACATACACTCTTCCCTTTGACAACACACACTCTTGCCTTTGACAACACGCCCTCTTCCCTTTGAAAACACACGTTCTTGCCTTTGACAACACACACTCTTCCCTTTGACAGCACACATTCTTCCCTTTGAAAATGCACACTCTTCCCTTTGACAAGGCACACTCTTACATTTTACAACACCCACTCTTCCAATTGACACCACACACTCTTCCCTTGTACAACACACACTCTTGCCTTTGACAACATACACTATTCCCTTTGACAGCACACATTTTTCCCTTTGACAACACTCATGCTTTTCTTTGACAAACACTCACTCTTCCCTTTGACAACACACTCTTCCCTTTGACAGCACGCACTCTTCCCTTCAACAACACACACTCTTCCCTTCAAGAACACATACTCTTCCCTTTGACAACACAAACTCGACCTTTTGACAACACACTCTTGCCTTTGACAGCACACACTCTTCCCTTTGAATGCACACACTCTTCCCTTTGACAACGCACACTCTTACGTTTTACAACACAAACTATTTCATTTGGCAACGCACACTCTTCCCTTTGACAACACACACTTCCATTTGACACCACACATTCTTCCCTTTTACAACACCCACTCTTGCCTTTGACAACACACCCTCTTCCCTTTTACAACACTCGCTCTTCTAATTGACACCGCACACTCTTCCCTTATACAACACACATGCTTTTCTTTGACAACAGTCAATCTTCCCTTTGACAACACACACTCTTCCCTTTGACTGCACATTCTTCCCTTTGACAACACACACTCTTGCCTTTGACAACGCAAGCATTTTTCCTTTGGACAACACACTCTTCCCGTTCACACCACACACTCTTCCCTTTTACAACACTCATGCTTATCTTTGACAACACTCACCCTTCCCTTTGACAACACACACTCTTCCCTTTAACTGCACAGTCTTCCCTTTGACAACACACAGTCTTGCCTTTGACAACACGCTCTTCCCTTTGACAACGCGCACGCTTCCCTTTGACAACCCACAATCTTCCCTTTGACAACACACACTCTTGCCTTTGACAACACACACTCTTTCCTTTGACAGCACACACTCTTCCCTTTGAAAATGCACACTCTTCCCTTTGACAAGGCACACTCTTCCCTTTGACAACACAAACTCTTGCCTTTGACAACACACTCTTCCCTTTGACAACCCACACTCTTCCCTTTGAAAACACACACTCTTGCCTTTGACTGAACACACTCTTCCCTTTTAAAACACACACTTTTCCCTTTGACTGAACACACTCCCCTTTGACAGCACACACTCTTCCCTTTGACAACACACAGTCTTGCCCTTAACAGCACACACTCTTGCCTTTCACAACACACTCTCTTCCCTGTGACAATACACCCTCTTCCCTTTGACAACACACCCTCTTCCCTTTGACAACGCACACTCTTAGCTATGGCAACCCACACTCTTCACTTTGACAACACACACTCTTCCCTTTGAAAACACACACTTTTCCCTTTGACTGAACACACTCTTCCCTTTGACAGCACACACTCTTCCCTTTGACAACACGCTCTTCCCTTTGACAACGCGCACGCTTCCCTTTGACAACCCACAATCTTCCCTTTGACAACACACACTCTTGCCTTTGACAACACACACTCTTTCCTTTGACAGCACACACTCTTCCCTTTGAAAATGCACACTCTTCCCTTTGACAACACACTCTTGACTTTGACAACGCATGCTCTTCCCTTTGACAACACATACTCTTCCCTTTGAAAACACATACTCTTCCCTTTGACTGAACACACTCTTCCCTTTGACAGCACACTCTTCCCTTTGACAACGCACATATTTTTCCTTTGGACAACACACTCTTCCTATTCACACCACACACTCTTCCCTTTTACAACACTCATGCTTTTCTTTGACAACACTCACTCTTCCCTTTGACAACACACACTCTTCCCTTTGACAGCACACACTCTTGCCTTCAAAAACACACACTCTTCCCTTTCACAACACAAACTCTTCCCTTTAACAACACCGTCTTCCCATTTACAGCACGCATTTTTAGCTATGACAACCCACACTCTTCCCTTTGAAAACACACACGCTTCCCTTTGACAACCCACAATCTTTGTTTTTACAACACCCACTCTTGCCTTTGACAACACAAGCTCTTCCGTTTGACAGCACACACTCTTCCCTTTGATAAAGCACACTGTTCAATTTCACAACGCACACTCTTCCCTTTGACGGCACAGTCTTCCCTTTGACAACACACACTCTTGCCTTTGACAACACACTCTTCCCTTTGACAACCCAAACTCTTCCCTTTGACAACACACAATCTTGCCTTTGACAACAAACACTCTTTCCTTTGACAACACACACTTCCATTTGACACCACACATTCTTCCCTTTTACAAAACCCACTCTTGCGTTTGACAACACACCCTCTTCCCTGTTATAATACCCACTCTTCCCTTTGACAACACACATTATTCCTTTTGACAATGCATACTCTTCCCTTTGACAACACACACTCTTCCCTTTACTGAACACACTCTTCCCTTTGACAGCACACACTATTACTTTTGACAATGCATACTCTTCCCTTTGACAACACACACTCTTCCCTTTGACTGAACACACTCTTCCCTTTGACAACACACACTCTTCCCTTTGACTGAACACACTCTTCCCTTTGACAGCACACTCTTCCCTTTGACAACGCACACATTTTTCCTTTGGATAACACACTCTTCCCATTCACAGCACACATTCTTCCCTTTGACAACACTCATGCTTTTCTTTGACAACACTCACTCTTCCCTTTGACAACACACACTCTTCCCTTTGACAGCACACAGTCTTCTCTTCAACAACACACACTCCTCCCTTTGACAATGCACACTCTTCCCTTTAACAACACCGTCTTCCCATTGACAGCACGCACGCTTCCTTTCGACAACACACTGTCTTCGCTTTGACAACACACACTATTTCGTTTGACAGCACACAGTCTTTCCTTTGACAGCACACTCTTTGCTTTGACAACACACCGTCTTCCGTTTTACAACACTCACTATTCCATTTGACACCACACACTCTTCCCTTTTACAACACCCACTCTTGCCTTTGACAACACACCCTCTTCCCTTATACAACTCCCGCTCTTGCTTTTGACAACACACCCTCTTCTCTTTTACAACACCCACTCTTCCGTTTGACACCACAGACTATTCGCTTATACAACACACACTCTTGCCTTTGACAACGTACACTCTTCCCTTTGACAGCACACACTATTCCCTTTGACAACACACTCTTGCCTTTGACAACGCACACCCTTCCCTTTTACAACACACAATATTTCATTTGACAACGCACACTCTTCCCTTTGACAACATACACTCTTCCCTTTGACAACACACACTCTTGCCTTTGACAACACGCCCTCTTCCCTTTGAAAACACACGTTCTTGCCTTTGACAACACACACTCTTCCCTTTGACAGCACACATTCTTCCCTTTGAAAATGCACACTCTTCCCTTTGACAAGGCACACTCTTACATTTTACAACACCCACTCTTCCAATTGACACCACACACTCTTCCCTTGTACAACACACACTCTTGCCTTTGACAACATACACTATTCCCTTTGACAGCACACATTTTTCCCTTTGACAACACTCATGCTTTTCTTTGACAAACACTCACTCTTCCCTTTGACAACACACTCTTCCCTTTGACAGCACGCACTCTTCCCTTCAACAACACACACTCTTCCCTTCAAGAACACATACTCTTCCCTTTGACAACACAAACTCGACCTTTTGACAACACACTCTTGCCTTTGACAGCACACACTCTTCCCTTTGAATGCACACACTCTTCCCTTTGACAACGCACACTCTTACGTTTTACAACACAAACTATTTCATTTGGCAACGCACACTCTTCCCTTTGACAACACACACTTCCATTTGACACCACACATTCTTCCCTTTTACAACACCCACTCTTGCCTTTGACAACACACCCTCTTCCCTTTTACAACACTCGCTCTTCCAATTGACACCGCACACTCTTCCCTTATACAACACACATGCTTTTCTTTGACAACAGTCAATCTTCCCTTTGACAACACACACTCTTCCCTTTGACTGCACATTCTTCCCTTTGACAACACACACTCTTGCCTTTGACAACGCAAGCATTTTTCCTTTGGACAACACACTCTTCCCGTTCACACCACACACTCTTCCCTTTTACAACACTCATGCTTATCTTTGACAACACTCACTCTTCCCTTTGACAACACACACTCTTCCCTTTAACTGCACAGTCTTCCCTTTGACAACACACAGTCTTGCCTTTGACAACACGCTCTTCCCTTTGACATCGCGCACGCTTCCCTTTGACAACCCACAATCTTCCCTTTGACAACACACACTCTTGCCTTTGACAACACACACTCTTTCCTTTGACAGCACACACTCTTCCCTTTGAAAATGCACACTCTTCCCTTTGACAAGGCACACTCTTCCCTTTGACAACACAAACTCTTGCCTTTGACAACACACTCTTCCCTTTGACAACCCACACTCTTCCCTTTGAAAACACACACTCTTGCCTTTGACTGAACACACTCTTCCCTTTTAAAACACACACTTTTCCCTTTGACTGAACACACTCCCCTTTGACAGCACACACTCTTCCCTTTGACAACACACAGTCTTGCCCTTAACAGCACACACTCTTGCCTTTCACAACACACTCTCTTCCCTGTGACAATACACCCTCTTCCCTTTGACAACACACCCTCTTCCCTTTGACAACGCACACTCTTAGCTATGGCAACCCACACTCTTCACTTTGACAACACACACTCTTCCCTTTGAAAACACACACTTTTCCCTTTGACTGAACACACTCTTCCCTTTGACAGCACACACTCTTCCCTTTGACAACACGCTCTTCCCTTTGACAACGCGCACGCTTCCCTTTGACAACCCACAATCTTCCCTTTGACAACACACACTCTTGCCTTTGACAACACACACTCTTTCCTTTGACAGCACACACTCTTCCCTTTGAAAATGCACACTCTTCCCTTTGACAACACACTCTTGACTTTGACAACGCATGCTCTTCCCTTTGACAACACATACTCTTCCCTTTGAAAACACATACTCTTCCCTTTGACTGAACACACTCTTCCCTTTGACAGCACACTCTTCCCTTTGACAACGCACATATTTTTCCTTTGGACAACACACTCTTCCTATTCACACCACACACTCTTCCCTTTTACAACACTCATGCTTTTCTTTGACAACACTCACTCTTCCCTTTGACAACACACACTCTTCCCTTTGACAGCACACACTCTTGCCTTCAAAAACACACACTCTTCCCTTTCACAACACAAACTCTTCCCTTTAACAACACCGTCTTCCCATTTACAGCACGCATTTTTAGCTATGACAACCCACACTCTTCCCTTTGAAAACACACACGCTTCCCTTTGACAACCCACAATCTTTGTTTTTACAACACCCACTCTTGCCTTTGACAACACAAGCTCTTCCGTTTGACAGCACACACTCTTCCCTTTGATAAAGCACACTGTTCAATTTCACAACGCACACTCTTCCCTTTGACGGCACAGTCTTCCCTTTGACAACACACACTCTTGCCTTTGACAACACACTCTTCCCTTTGACAACCCAAACTCTTCCCTTTGACAACACACAATCTTGCCTTTGACAACAAACACTCTTTCCTTTGACAACACACACTTCCATTTGACACCACACATTCTTCCCTTTTACAAAACCCACTCTTGCGTTTGACAACACACCCTCTTCCCTGTTATAATACCCACTCTTCCCTTTGACAACACACATTATTCCTTTTGACAATGCATACTCTTCCCTTTGACAACACACACTCTTCCCTTTACTGAACACACTCTTCCCTTTGACAGCACACACTATTACTTTTGACAATGCATACTCTTCCCTTTGACAACACACACTCTTCCCTTTGACTGAACACACTCTTCCCTTTGACAACACACACTCTTCCCTTTGACTGAACACACTCTTCCCTTTGACAGCACACTCTTCCCTTTGACAACGCACACATTTTTCCTTTGGATAACACACTCTTCCCATTCACAGCACACATTCTTCCCTTTGACAACACTCATGCTTTTCTTTGACAACACTCACTCTTCCCTTTGACAACACACACTCTTCCCTTTGACAGCACACAGTCTTCTCTTCAACAACACACACTCCTCCCTTTGACAATGCACACTCTTCCCTTTAACAACACCGTCTTCCCATTGACAGCACGCACGCTTCCTTTCGACAACACACTGTCTTCGCTTTGACAACACACACTATTTCGTTTGACAGCACACAGTCTTTCCTTTGACAGCACACTCTTTGCTTTGACAACACACCGTCTTCCGTTTTACAACACTCACTATTCCATTTGACACCACACACTCTTCCCTTTTACAACACCCACTCTTGCCTTTGACAACACACCCTCTTCCCTTATACAACTCCCGCTCTTGCTTTTGACAACACACCCTCTTCTCTTTTACAACACCCACTCTTCCGTTTGACACCACAGACTATTCGCTTATACAACACACACTCTTGCCTTTGACAACGTACACTCTTCCCTTTGACAGCACACACTATTCCCTTTGACAACACACTCTTGCCTTTGACAACGCACACCCTTCCCTTTTACAACACACAATATTTCATTTGACAACGCACACTCTTCCCTTTGACAACATACACTCTTCCCTTTGACAACACACACTCTTGCCTTTGACAACACGCCCTCTTCCCTTTGAAAACACACGTTCTTGCCTTTGACAACACACACTCTTCCCTTTGACAGCACACATTCTTCCCTTTGAAAATGCACACTCTTCCCTTTGACAAGGCACACTCTTACATTTTACAACACCCACTCTTCCAATTGACACCACACACTCTTCCCTTGTACAACACACACTCTTGCCTTTGACAACATACACTATTCCCTTTGACAGCACACATTTTTCCCTTTGACAACACTCATGCTTTTCTTTGACAAACACTCACTCTTCCCTTTGACAACACACTCTTCCCTTTGACAGCACGCACTCTTCCCTTCAACAACACACACTCTTCCCTTCAACAACACATACTCTTCCCTTTGACAACACAAACTCGACCTTTTGACAACACACTCTTGCCTTTGACAGCACACACTCTTCCCTTTGAATGCACACACTCTTCCCTTTGACAACGCACACTCTTACGTTTTACAACACAAACTATTTCATTTGGCAACGCACACTCTTCCCTTTGACAACACACACTTCCATTTGACACCACACATTCTTCCCTTTTACACCACCCACTCTTGCCTTTGACAACACACCCTCTTCCCTTTTACAACACTCGCTCTTCCAATTGACACCGCACACTCTTCCCTTATACAACACACATGCTTTTCTTTGACAACAGTCAATCTTCCCTTTGACAACACACACTCTTCCCTTTGACTGCACATTCTTCCCTTTGACAACACACACTCTTGCCTTTGACAACGCAAGCATTTTTCCTTTGGACAACACACTCTTCCCGTTCACACCACACACTCTTCCCTTTTACAACACTCATGCTTATCTTTGACAACACTCACTCTTCCCTTTGACAACACACACTCTTCCCTTTAACTGCACAGTCTTCCCTTTGACAACACACAGTCTTGCCTTTGACAACACGCTCTTCCCTTTGACATCGCGCACGCTTCCCTTTGACAACCCACAATCTTCCCTTTGACAACACACACTCTTGCCTTTGACAACACACACTCTTTCCTTTGACAGCACACACTCTTCCCTTTGAAAATGCACACTCTTCCCTTTGACAAGGCACACTCTTCCCTTTGACAACACAAACTCTTGCCTTTGACAACACACTCTTCCCTTTGACAACCCACACTCTTCCCTTTGAAAACACACACTCTTGCCTTTGACTGAACACACTCTTCCCTTTTAAAACACACACTTTTCCCTTTGACTGAACACACTCTTCCCTTTGACAGCACACACTCTTCCCTTTGACAACACACAGTCTTGCCCTTAACAGCACACACTCTTGCCTTTCACAACACACTCTCTTCCCTTTGACAACACAACATCTTCCCTTTGACAACGCACACTCTTAGCTATGGCAACCCACACTCTTCACTTTGACAACACACACTCTTCCCTTTGAAAACACACACTTTTCCCTTTGACTGAACACACTCTTCCCTTTGACAGCACACACTCTTCCCTTTGACAACACGCTCTTCCCTTTGACAACGCGCACGCTTCCCTTTGACAACCCACAATCTTCCCTTTGACAACACACACTCTTGCCTTTGACAACACACACTCTTTCCTTTGACAGCACACACTCTTCCCTTTGAAAATGCACACTCTTCCCTTTGACAACACACTCTTGACTTTGACAACGCATGCTCTTCCCTTTGACAACACATACTCTTCCCTTTGAAAACACATACTCTTCCCTTTGACTGAACACACTCTTCCCTTTGACAGCACACTCTTCCCTTTGACAACGCACATATTTTTCCTTTGGACAACACACTCTTCCTATTCACACCACACACTCTTCCCTTTTACAACACTCATGCTTTTCTTTGACAACACTCACTCTTCCCTTTGACAACACACACTCTTCCCTTTGACAGCACACACTCTTGCCTTCAAAAACACACACTCTTCCCTTTCACAACACAAACTCTTCCCTTTAACAACACCGTCTTCCCATTTACAGCACGCATTTTTAGTTATGACAACCCACACTCTTCCCTTTGAAAACACACACGCTTCCCTTTGACAAACCACAATCTTTGTTTTTACAACACCCACTCTTGCCTTTGACAACACAAGCTCTTCCGTTTGACAGCACACACTCTTCCCTTTGATAAAGCACACTGTTCAATTTCACAACGCACACTCTTCCCTTTGACGGCACAGTCTTCCCTTTGACAACACACACTCTTGCCTTTGACAACACACTCTTCCCTTTGACAACCCAAACTCTTCCCTTTGACAACACACAATCTTGCCTTTGACAACAAACACTCTTTCCTTTGACAACACACACTTCCATTTGACACCACACATTCTTCCCTGTTATAATACCCACTCTTCCCCTTGACAACACACACTATTCCTTTTGACAATGCATACTCTTCCCTTTGACAACACACACTCTTCCCTTTACTGAACACACTCTTCCCTTTGACAGCACACACTATTACTTTTGACAATGCATACTCTTCCCTTTGACAACACACACTCTTCCCTTTGACTGAACACACTCTTCCCTTTGACAACACACACTCTTCCCTTTGACTGAACACACTCTTCCCTTTGACAGCACACACTATTACTTTTGACAATGCATACTCTTCCCTTTGACAACACACACTCTTCCCTTTGACTGAACACACTCTTCCCTTTGACAGCACACTCTTCCCTTTGACAACGCACACATTTTTCCTTTGGACATCACACTCTTCCCATTCACAGCACACATTCTTCCCTTTGACAACACTCATGCTTTTCTTTGACAACACTCACTCTTCCCTTTGACAACACACACTCTTCCCTTTGACAGCACACAGTCTTCTCTTCAACAACACACACTCCTCCCTTTGACAATGCACACTCTTCCCTTTAACAACACCGTCTTCCCATTGACAGCACGCACGCTTCCTTTCGACAACACACTGTCTTCGCTTTGACAACACACACTATTTCGTTTGACAGCACACAGTCTTTCCTTTGACAGCACACTCTTTGCTTTGACAACACACCGTCTTCCGTTTTACAACACTCACTATTCCATTTGACACCACACACTCTTCCCTTTTACAACACCCACTCTTGCCTTTGACAACACACCCTCTTCCCTTATACAACTCCCGCTCTTGCTTTTGACAACACACCCTCTTCTCTTTTACAACACCCACTCTTCCGTTTGACACCACAGACTATTCGCTTATACAACAAACACTCTTGCCTTTGACAACGTACACTCTTCCCTTTGACAGCACACACTATTCCCTTTGACAACACACTCTTGCCTTTGACAACGCACACCCTTCCCTTTTACAACACACAATATTTCATTTGACAACGCACACTCTTCCCTTTGACAACATACACTCTTCCCTTTGACAACACACACTCTTGCCTTTGACAACACGCCCTCTTCCCTTTGAAAACACACGTTCTTGCCTTTGACAACACACACTCTTCCCTTTGACAGCACACATTCTTCCCTTTGAAAATGCACACTCTTCCCTTTGACAAGGTACACTCTTACATTTTACAACACCCACTCTTCCAATTGACACCACACACTCTTCCCTTGTACAACACACACTCTTGCCTTTGAAAACATACACTATTCCCTTTGACAGCACACATTTTTCCCTTTGACAACACTCATGCTTTTCTTTGACAAACACTCACTCTTCCCTTTGACAACACACTCTTCCCTTTGACAGCACGCACTCTTCCCTTCAACAACACATACTCTTCCCTTTGACAACACAAACTCGACCTTTTGACAACACACTCTTCCCTTTGACTGCACATTCTTCCCTTTGACAACACACACTCTTGCCTTTGACAACGCAAGCATTTTTCCTTTGGACAACACACTCTTCCCGTTCACACCACACACTCTTCCCTTTTACAACACTCATGCTTATCTTTGACAACACTCACTCTTCCCTTTGACAACACACACTCTTCCCTTTAACTGCACAGTCTTCCCTTTGACAACACACAGTCTTGCCTTTGACAACACGCTCTTCCCTTTGACAACGCGCACGCTTCCCTTTGACAACCCACAATCTTCCCTTTGACAACACACACTCTTGCCTTTGACAACACACACTCTTTCCTTTGACAGCACACACTCTTCCCTTTGAAAATGCACACTCTTCCCTTTGACAAGGCACACTCTTCCCTTTGACAACACAAACTCTTGCCTTTGACAACACACTCTTCCCTTTGACAACCCACACTCTTCCCTTTGAAAACACACACTCTTGCCTTTGACTGAACACACTCTTCCCTTTTAAAACACACACTTTTCCCTTTGACTGAACACACTCTTCCCTTTGACAGCACACACTCTTCCCTTTGACAACACACAGTCTTGCCCTTAACAGCACACACTCTTGCCTTTCACAACACACTCTCTTCCCTTTGACAACACACCCTCTTCCCTTTGACAACGCACACTCTTAGCTATGGCAACCCACACTCTTCACTTTGACAACACACACTCTTCCCTTTGAAAACACACACTTTTCCCTTTGACTGAACACACTCTTCCCTTTGACAGCACACACTCTTCCCTTTGACAACACGCTCTTCCCTTTGACAACGCGCACGCTTCCCTTTGACAACCCACAATCTTCCCTTTGACAACACACACTCTTGCCTTTGACAACACACACTCTTTCCTTTGACAGCACACACTCTTCCCTTTGAAAATGCACACTCTTCCCTTTGACAACACACTCTTGACTTTGACAACGCATGCTCTTCCCTTTGACAACACATACTCTTCCCTTTGAAAACACATACTCTTCCCTTTGACTGAACACACTCTTCCCTTTGACAGCACACTCTTCCCTTTGACAACGCACATATTTTTCCTTTGGACAACACACTCTTCCTATTCACACCACACACTCTTCCCTTTTACAACACTCATGCTTTTCTTTGACAACACTCACTCTTCCCTTTGACAACACACACTCTTCCCTTTGACAGCACACACTCTTGCCTTCAAAAACACACACTCTTCCCTTTCACAACACAAACTCTTCCCTTTAACAACACCGTCTTCCCATTTACAGCACGCATTTTTAGCTATGACAACCCACACTCTTCCCTTTGAAAACACACACGCTTCCCTTTGACAAACCACAATCTTTGTTTTTACAACACCCACTCTTGCCTTTGACAACACAAGCTCTTCCGTTTGACAGCACACACTCTTCCCTTTGATAAAGCACACTGTTCAATTTCACAACGCACACTCTTCCCTTTGACGGCACAGTCTTCCCTTTGACAACACACACTCTTGCCTTTGACAACACACTCTTCCCTTTGACAACCCAAACTCTTCCCTTTGACAACACACAATCTTGCCTTTGACAACAAACACTCTTTCCTTTGACAACACACACTTCCATTTGACACCACACATTCTTCCCTGTTATAATACCCACTCTTCCCTTTGACAACACACACTATTCCTTTTGACAATGCATACTCTTCCCTTTGACAACACACACTCTTCCCTTTACTGAACACACTCTTCCCTTTGACAGCACACACTATTACTTTTGACAATGCATACTCTTCCCTTTGACAACACACACTCTTCCCTTTGACTGAACACACTCTTCCCTTTGACAACACACACTCTTCCCTTTGACTGAACACACTCTTCCCTTTGACAGCACACACTATTACTTTTGACAATGCATACTCTTCCCTTTGACAACACACACTCTTCCCTTTGACTGAACACACTCTTCCCTTTGACAGCACACTCTTCCCTTTGACAACGCACACATTTTTCCTTTGGACATCACACTCTTCCCATTCACAGCACACATTCTTCCCTTTGACAACACTCATGCTTTTCTTTGACAACACTCACTCTTCCCTTTGACAACACACACTCTTCCCTTTGACAGCACACAGTCTTCTCTTCAACAACACACACTCCTCCCTTTGACAATGCACACTCTTCCCTTTAACAACACCGTCTTCCCATTGACAGCACGCACGCTTCCTTTCGACAACACACTGTCTTCGCTTTGACAACACACACTATTTCGTTTGACAGCACACAGTCTTTCCTTTGACAGCACACTCTTTGCTTTGACAACACACCGTCTTCCGTTTTACAACACTCACTATTCCATTTGACACCACACACTCTTCCCTTTTACAACACCCACTCTTGCCTTTGACAACACACCCTCTTCCCTTATACAACTCCCGCTCTTGCTTTTGACAACACACCCTCTTCTCTTTTACAACACCCACTCTTCCGTTTGACACCACAGACTATTCGCTTATACAACAAACACTCTTGCCTTTGACAACGTACACTCTTCCCTTTGACAGCACACACTATTCCCTTTGACAACACACTCTTGCCTTTGACAACGCACACCCTTCCCTTTTACAACACACAATATTTCATTTGACAACGCACACTCTTCCCTTTGACAACATACACTCTTCCCTTTGACAACACACACTCTTGCCTTTGACAACACGCCCTCTTCCCTTTGAAAACACACGTTCTTGCCTTTGACAACACACACTCTTCCCTTTGACAGCACACATTCTTCCCTTTGAAAATGCACACTCTTCCCTTTGACAAGGCACACTCTTACATTTTACAACACCCACTCTTCCAATTGACACCACACACTCTTCCCTTGTACAACACACACTCTTGCCTTTGAAAACATACACTATTCCCTTTGACAGCACACATTTTTCCCTTTGACAACACTCATGCTTTTCTTTGACAAACACTCACTCTTCCCTTTGACAACACACTCTTCCCTTTGACAGCACGCACTCTTCCCTTCAACAACACATACTCTTCCCTTTGACAACACAAACTCGACCTTTTGACAACACACTCTTCCCTTTGACTGCACATTCTTCCCTTTGACAACACACACTCTTGCCTTTGACAACGCAAGCATTTTTCCTTTGGACAACACACTCTTCCCGTTCACACCACACACTCTTCCCTTTTACAACACTCATGCTTATCTTTGACAACACTCACTCTTCCCTTTGACAACACACACTCTTCCCTTTAACTGCACAGTCTTCCCTTTGACAACACACAGTCTTGCCTTTGACAACACGCTCTTCCCTTTGACAACGCGCACGCTTCCCTTTGACAACCCACAATCTTCCCTTTGACAACACACACTCTTGCCTTTGACAACACACACTCTTTCCTTTGACAGCACACACTCTTCCCTTTGAAAATGCACACTCTTCCCTTTGACAAGGCACACTCTTCCCTTTGACAACACACACTCTTGCCTTTGACAACACACTCTTCCCTTTGACAACCCACACTCTTCCCTTTGAAAACACACACTCTTGCCTTTGACTGAACACACTCTTCCCTTTTAAAACACACACTTTTCCCTTTGACTGAACACACTCTTCCCTTTGACAGCACACACTCTTCCCTTTGACAACACACAGTCTTGCCCTTAACAGCACACACTCTTGCCTTTCACAACACACTCTCTTCCCTGTGACAATACACCCTCTTCCCTTTGACAACACACCCTCTTCCCTTTGACAACGCACACTCTTAGCTATGGCAACCCACACTCTTCACTTTGACAACACACACTCTTCCCTTTGAAAACACACACTTTTCCCTTTGACTGAACACACTCTTCCCTTTGACAGCACACACTCTTCCCTTTGACAACACACACTCTTGCCTTTGACAACACACTCTTCCCTTTGACAACCCACACTCTTCCCTTTGAAAACACACACTCTTGCCTTTGACAACACACACTCTTCCCTTTGACAAGACGCCCTCTTCCCTTTGATAATGCACACTTCCCTTTGGAAATGCACACTCTTCCCTTTGATAACACACACTCTTCTATTTGCCACCACACAATCTTTGTTTTACAACACCCACTCTTGCCTTTGACAACACAAGCTCTTCCGTTTGACAGCACACACTCTTCCCTTTGATAAAGCACACTGTTCAATTTCACAACGCACACTCTTCCCTTTGACGGCACAGTCTTCCCTTTGACAACACACACTCTTGCCTTTGACAACACACTCTTCCCTTTGACAACCCACACTCTTCCCTTTGACAACACACAATCTTGCCTTTGACAACACAGACTCTTTCCTTTGACAACACACACTTCCATTTGACACCACACATTCTTCCCTTTTACAAAACCCACTCTTGCCTTTGACAACACACCCTCTTCCCTTTTATAACACCCACTCTTCCCTTTGACAACACACACTCTTCCCTTTGACTGAACACACTCTTCCCTTTGACAGCACACACTATTCCCTTTGACAATGCATACTCTTCCCTTTGACAACACACACTCTTCCCTTTGACTGAACACACTCTTCCCTTTGACAGCACACTCTTCCCTTTGACAACGCACACATTTTTCCTTTGGACAACACACTCTTCCCATTCACAGCACACATTCTTCCCTTTGACAACACTCATGCTTTTCTTTGACAACACTCACTCTTCCCTTTGACAACACACACTCTTCCCTTTGACAGCACACAGTCTTCTCTTCAACAACACACACTCCTCCCTTTGACAATGCACACTCTTCCCTTTAACAACACCGTCTTCCCATTGACAGCACGCACGCTTCCTTTCGACAACACACTGTCTTCGCTTTGACAACACACACTATTTCGTTTGACAGCACACAGTCTTTCCTTTGACAGCACACTCTTTGCTTTGACAACACACCGTCTTCCGTTTTACAACACTCACTATTCCATTTGACACCACACACTCTTCCCTTTTACAACACCCTCTCTTGCCTTTGACAACACACCCTCTTCCCTTATACAACTCCCGCTCTTGCTTTTGACAACACACCCTCTTCTCTTTTACAACACCCACTCTTCCGTTTGACACCACAGACTATTCGCTTATACAACAAACACTCTTGCCTTTGACAACGTACACTCTTCCCTTTGACAGCACACACTATTCCCTTTGACAACACACTCTTGCCTTTGACAACGCACACCCTTCCCTTTTACAACACACAATATTTCATTTGACAACGCACACTCTTCCCTTTGCCAACATACACTCTTCCCTTTGACAACACACACTCTTGCCTTTGACAACACGCCCTCTTCCCTTTGAAAACACACGTTCTTGCCTTTGACAACACACACTCTTCCCTTTGACAGCACACATTCTTCCCTTTGAAAATGCACACTCTTCCCTTTGACAAGGCACACTCTTACATTTTACAACACCCACTCTTCCAATTGACACCACACACTCTTCCCTTGTACAACACACACTCTTGCCTTTGAAAACATACACTATTCCCTTTGACAGCACACATTTTTCCCTTTGACAACACTCATGCTTTTCTTTGACAAACACTCACTCTTCCCTTTGACAACACACTCTTCCCTTTGACAGCACGCACTCTTCCCTTCAACAACACATACTCTTCCCTTTGACAACACAAACTCGACCTTTTGACAACACACTCTTCCCTTTGACTGCACATTCTTCCCTTTGACAACACACACTCTTGCCTTTGACAACGCAAGCATTTTTCCTTTGGACAACACACTCTTCCCGTTCACACCACACACTCTTCCCTTTTACAACACTCATGCTTATCTTTGACAACACTCACTCTTCCCTTTGACAACACACACTCTTCCCTTTAACTGCACAGTCTTCCCTTTGACAACACACAGTCTTGCCTTTGACAACACGCTCTTCCCTTTGACAACGCGCACGCTTCCCTTTGACAACCCACAATCTTCCCTTTGACAACACACACTCTTGCCTTTGACAACACACACTCTTTCCTTTGACAGCACACACTCTTCCCTTTGAAAATGCACACTCTTCCCTTTGACAAGGCACACTCTTCCCTTTGACAACACACACTCTTGCCTTTGACAACACACTCTTCCCTTTGACAACCCACACTCTTCCCTTTGAAAACACACACTCTTGCCTTTGACTGAACACACTCTTCCCTTTTAAAACACACACTTTTCCCTTTGACTGAACACACTCTTCCCTTTGACAGCACACACTCTTCCCTTTGACAACACACAGTCTTGCCCTTAACAGCACACACTCTTGCCTTTCACAACACACTCTCTTCCCTGTGACAATACACCCTCTTCCCTTTGACAACACACCCTCTTCCCTTTGACAACGCACACTCTTAGCTATGGCAACCCACACTCTTCACTTTGACAACACACACTCTTCCCTTTGAAAACACACACTTTTCCCTTTGACTGAACACACTCTTCCCTTTGACAGCACACACTCTTCCCTTTGACAACACACACTCTTGCCTTTGACAACACACTCTTCCCTTTGACAACCCACACTCTTCCCTTTGAAAACACACACTCTTGCCTTTGACAACACACACTCTTCCCTTTGACAAGACGCCCTCTTCCCTTTGATAATGCACACTTCCCTTTGGAAATGCACACTCTTCCATTTGATAACACACACTCTTCTATTTGCCACCACACAATCTTTGTTTTACAACACCCACTCTTTCCTTTGACAACACAAGCTCTTCCGTTTGACAGCACACACTCTTCCCTTTGATAAAGCACACTGTTCAATTTCACAACGCACACTCTTCCCTTTGACGGCACAGTCTTCCCTTTGACAACACACACTCTTGCCTTTGACAACACACTCTTCCCTTTGACAACCCACACTCTTCCCTTTGACAACACACAATCTTGCCTTTGACAACACAGACTCTTTCCTTTGACAACACACACTTCCATTTGACACCACACATTCTTCCCTTTTACAAAACCCACTCTTGCCTTTGACAACACACCCTCTTCCCTTTTATAACACCCACTCTTCCCTTTGACAACACACACTCTTCCCTTTGACTGAACACACTCTTCCCTTTGACAGCACACACTATTCCCTTTGACAATGCATACTCTTCCCTTTGACAACACACACTCTTCCCTTTGACTGAACACACTCTTCCCTTTGACAGCACACTCTTCCCTTTGACAACGCACACATTTTTCCTTTGGACAACACACTCTTCCCATTCACAGCACACATTCTTCCCTTTGACAAACTCATGCTTTTCTTTGACAACACTCACTTTTCCCTTTGACAACACACTCTTCCCGTTGACAGCACACAGTCTTCCCTTCAACAACACACACTCCTCCCTTTGACAATGCACACTCTTCCCTTTAACAACACCGTCTTCCCATTGACAGCACGCACGCTTTTTTTCGACAACACACTCTCTTCGCTTTGACAACACACACTATTTCGTTTGACAGCACACAGTCTTTCCTTTGACAGCACACTCTTTGCTTTGACAACACACCCTCTTCCGTTTTACAACACCCACTCTTGCCTTTGACAACACAAGCTCTTCCCTTTGACAGCACACACTCTTCCCTTTGATAAAGCACACTGTTCAATTTCACAACGCACACTCTTCCCTTTGACGGCACAGTCTTCCCTTTGACAACACACACTCTTGCCTTTGACAACACACTCTTCCCTTTGACAACCCACACTCTTTACTTTGACAACACACAATCTTGCCTTTGACAACACACACTCTTTCCTTTGACAACACACACTTCCATTTGACACCACACATTCTTCCCTTTTATAAAACCCACTCTTGCCTTTGACAACACACCCTCTTCCCTTTTATAACACCCACTCTTCCCTTTGACAACACACACTATTCCTTTTGACAATGCATACTCTTCCCTTTGACAACACACACTCTTCCCTTTGACTGAACACACTCTTCCCTTTGACAGCACACACTATTCCTTTTGACAATGCATACTCTTCCCTTTGACAACACACACTCTTCCCTTTGACTGAACACACTCTTCCCCTTGACAGCACACTCTTCCCTTTGACAACGCACACATTTTTCCTTTGGACAACACACTCTTCCCATTCACAGCACACATTCTTCCCTTTGACAACACTCATGCTTTTCTTTGACAACACTCACTTTTCCCTTTGACAAAACACTCTTCCCTTTGACAGCACACAGTCTTCCCTTCAACAACACACACTCCTCCCTTTGACAATGCACACTCTTCCCTTTAACAACACCGTCTTCCCATTGACAGCACGCATGCTTCCTTTCGACAACACACTCTCTTCGCTTTGACAACACACACTATTTCGTTTGACAGCACACAGTCTTTCCTTTGACAGCACACTCTTTGCTTTGACAACACACCCTCTTCCGTTTTACAACACCCACTATTCCATTTGACACCACACACTCTTCCCTTTGATAATGCACACTTCCCTTTGGAAATGCACACTCTTCCCTTTGATAACACACACTCTTCTATTTGCCACCACACAATCTTTGTTTTTACAACACCCACTCTTGCCTTTGACAACACAAGCTCTTCCGTTTGACAGCACACACTCTTCCCTTTGATAAAGCACACAGTTCAATTTGACAACGCACACTCTTCCCTTTGATGGCACAGTCTTCCCTTTGACAACACACACTCTTGCCTTTGACAACACACTCTTCCCTTTGACAACCCACACTCTTCCCTTGGACAACACACACTCTTCCCTTTGATAACGCACACTCTTCCTATTGACAAGTCACACTCTTACGTTTTACAACACACAATATTTCATTTGACAACGCACACTCTTCACTTTGACAACATACACTCTTCCCTTTGACAACACACACTCTTGCCTTTGACAACACGCCCTCTTCCCTTTGAAAACACACATTCTTGCCTTTGACAACACACACTCTTCCCTTTGACAAGACGCCCTCTTCCATTTGATAATGCACATTTCCCTTTGGAAATGCACACTTTTCCCCTTGATAACACACACTTTTCGATTTGCCACCACACAATCTTCACTTTTACAACACCCACTCTTGCCTTTGACAACACAAGCTCTTCCGTTTGACAGCACACACTCTTCCCTTTGATAAAGCACACAGTTCAATTTGACAACGCACACTCTTCCCTTTGATGGCACAGTCTTACCTTTGACAACACACACTCTTGCCTTTGACAACACACTCTTCCCTTTGACAACCCACACTCTTCCCTTTGACAACACACAATCTTGCCTTTGACAACACACACTCTTTCCTTTGACAACACACACTTCCATTTGACACCACACATTATTCCCTTTTACAAAACCCACTCTTGCCTTTGACAACACACCCTCTTCCCTTTTATAACACCCACTCTTCCATTTGACAACACACACTATTCCTTTTGACAATGCATACTCTTCCCTTTGACAACACACACTCTTCCCTTTGACTGAACACACTCTTCCATTTGACAGCACACGCTATTCCTTTTGACAATGCATACTCTTCCCTTTGACAACACACACTCTTCCCTTTGACTGAACACACTCTTACCTTTGACAGCACACTCTTCCCTTTGACAACGCACACATTTTTCCTTTGGACAACACACTCTTCCCATTCACAGCACACATTCTTCCCTTTGACAACACTCATGCTTTTCTTTGACAACACTCACTTTTCCCTTTGACAACACACTCTTCCCTTTGACAGCACACAGTCTTCCCTTCAACAACACACACTCCTCCCTTTGACAATGCACACTCTTCCCTTTAACAACACCGTCTTCCCATTGACAGCACGCACGCTTCCTTTCGACAACACACTCTCTTCGCTTTGACAACACACACTATTTCGTTTGACAGCACACAGTCTTTCCTTTGACAGCACACTCTTTGCTTTGACAACACACCCTCTTCCGTTTTACAACACCCACTATTCCATTTGACACCACACACTCTTCCCTTTTACAACGCACCCTCTTCCCTTATACAACTCCCGCTCTTGCTTTTGACAACACAACCTCTTCTCTTTTACAACACCCACTCTTCCGTTTGACACCACAGACTATTCCCTTATACAACACACACTCTTGCCTTTGACAA
Source organism: Lampris incognitus (assembly GCF_029633865.1). Classification (NCBI taxonomy): domain Eukaryota; kingdom Metazoa; phylum Chordata; class Actinopteri; order Lampriformes; family Lampridae; genus Lampris; species Lampris incognitus. Next base: position 46,589,176 of record NC_079213.1, on the reverse strand, counting down.
CGCACACTCTTCCCTTTGACAGCACACACTATTCCCTTTGACAACACACTCTTGCCTTTGACAACACACACTCTTGCCTTTGACAACACGCCCTCTTCCCTTTGAAAACACACATTCTTGCCTTTGACAACACACACTCTTCCCTTTGACAAGACGCCCTCTTCCATTTGATAATGCTCATTTCCCTTTGGAAATGCACACTCTTCCCCTTGATAACACACACTTTTCGATTTGCCACCACACAATCTTCACTTTTACAACACCCACTCTTGCCTTTGACAACACACACTCTTCCCTTTGACGGCACAGTCTTCCCTTTGAAAACACACACTCTTCCCTTTGACAACACACACTCTTGCCTTTGACAACACACACTCTTTCCTTTGACAACACACACTTCCATTTGAAACCACACATTCTTCCCTTTTACAAAATCAACTCTTGCCTTTGACAAAACACATTCTTCCCTTTTACAAGACCCACTCTTCCAATTGACACCACACACTCTTCCCTTATACAACACACACTCTTGCCTTTGACAACACACACTCTTCCCTTTGACAGCACACACTATTCCCTTTGACAACACACTCTTCCCTTTGACAACACACTCTTGACTTTGACAACGCATACTCTTCCCTTTGACAACACATACTCTTCCCTTTGAAAACACACACTCTTCCCTTTGACTGAACACACTCTTCCCTTTGACAGCACACTCTTCCCTTTGACAACGCACACATTTTTCCTTTGGACAACACACTCTTCCCATTCACACCACACACTCTTCCCTTTTACAACACTCATGCTTTTCTTTGACAACCCACACTCTTCCCTTTGAAAACACACACGCTTCCCTTTGACAACCCACAATCTTCCCTTTGACAACACACACTCTTGCCTTTGATAACACACACTCTTTCCTTAGACAGCACACACTCTTCCCTTTGAAAATGCACACTCTTCCCTTTGACAAAGCACACTCTTACGTTTTACAACACACACTATTCCATTTGACAAAGCAAACTCTTCCCTTTGACAACACACACTCTTGCCTTTGACAACACACACTCTTCCCTTTGACAACACACACTCTTTCCTTTGACAACACACACTTCCATTTGACACCACACATTATTCCCTTTTACAAAACCCACTCTTGCCTTTGACAACACACCCTCTTCCCTTTTATAACACCCACTCTTCCATTTGACAACACACACTATTCCTTTTGACAATGCATACTCTTGCCTTTGACAACACACACTCTTCCCTTTGACGGCACAGTCTTCCCTTTGAAAACACACACTCTTCCCTTTGACAACACACAGTCTTGCCTTTGACAACACACACTCTTTCCTTTGACAACACACACTTCCATTTGAAACCACACATTCTTCCCTTTTACAAAATCAACTCTTGCCTTTGACAAAACACATTCTTCCCTTTTACAAGACCCACTCTTCCAATTGACACCACACACTCTTCCCTTATACAACACACACTCTTGCCTTTGACAACACACACTCTTCCCTTTGACAGCACACACTATTCCCTTTGACAACACACTCTTCCCTTTGACAACACACTCTTGACTTTGACAACGCATACTCTTCCCTTTGACAACACATACTCTTCCCTTTGAAAACACACACTCTTCCCTTTGACTGAACACACTCTTCCCTTTGACAGCACACTCTTCCCTTTGACAACGCACACATTTTTCCTTTGGACAACACACTCTTCCCATTCACACCACACACTCTTCCCTTTTACAACACTCATGCTTTTCTTTGACAACCCACACTCTTCCCTTTGAAAACACACACGCTTCCCTTTGACAACCCACAATCTTCCCTTTGACAACACACACTCTTGCCTTTGATAACACACACTCTTTCCTTAGACAGCACACACTCTTCCCTTTGAAAATGCACACTCTTCCCTTTGACAAAGCACACTCTTACGTTTTACAACACACACTATTCCATTTGACAAAGCACACTCTTCCCTTTGACAACACACACTCTTGCCTTTGACAACACACACTCTTCCCTTTGACAACACACACTCTTTCCTTTGACAACACACACTTCCATTTGACACCACACATTATTCCCTTTTACAAAACCCACTCTTGCCTTTGACAACACACCCTCTTCCCTTTTATAACACCCACTCTTCCATTTGACAACACACACTATTCCTTTTGACAATGCATACTCTTCCCTTTGACAACACACACTCTTCCCTTTGACTGAACACACTCTTCCATTTGACAGCACACGCTATTCCTTTTGACAATGCATACTCTTCCCTTTGACAACACACACTCTTCCCTTTGACTGAACACACTCTTACCTTTGACAGCACACTCTTCCCTTTGACAACGCACACATTTTTCCTTTGGACAACACACTCTTCCCATTCACAGCACACATTCTTCCCTTTGACAACACTCATGCTTTTCTTTGACAACACTCACTTTTCCCTTTGACAACACACTCTTCCCTTTGACAGCACACAGTCTTCCCTTCAACAACACACACTCCTCCCTTTGACAATGCACACTCTTCCCTTTAACAACACCGTCTTCCCATTGACAGCACGCACGCTTCCTTTCGACAACACACTCTCTTCGCTTTGACAACACACACTATTTCGTTTGACAGCACACAGTCTTTCCTTTGACAGCACACTCTTTGCTTTGACAACACACCCTCTTCCGTTTTACAACACCCACTATTCCATTTGACACCACACACTCTTCCCTTTTACAACGCACCCTCTTCCCTTATACAACTCCCGCTCTTGCTTTTGACAACACAACCTCTTCTCTTTTACAACACCCACTCTTCCGTTTGACACCACAGACTATTCCCTTATACAACACACACTCTTGCCTTTGACAACGCACACTCTTCCCTTTGACAGCACACACTATTCCCTTTGACAACACACTCTTGCCTTTGACAACGCACACCCTTCCCTTTTACAACA